>NC_054827.1:101149567-101453705 GCF_018345385.1 Vulpes lagopus | reverse complement strand
CGGGGTCTGCATGCTCAGAGAACTGCCCTGCACCTGGGACCTCACTCGAGTTCCAATATCATCCCCCCTGGGAATCCTGCAAGGTAGGTGTGAGCATTTCACTGGCTCTCAGGCGGGCCTGGTGGTGGTGGTAGGCCACACGCTGCAAGCGTCAGCCACAGCCCCCCTCCTCCTCTGCTGTGGAAAGAGAAGCCAACTCTCTCATTCCTCCAGGGAAGATGGGGACTTGAAACTTCAGGGTCAGGTTGCTTCCACATTTGGAAACATTTCCTTCAGTCTGTGAGGACATGGAGCTGGGTGTTTTTTTTTTTTTTTAATATTTTATTTATTGATTCATAAGAGGCACAGAGAGAGAGGTAGAGACACAGGCAGAGGGAGAAGCTCCCCGTGGGGATCCCAGTGAGGGACTTGATCCTGAGACCCCTGGATCATGACCTGAGCCGAAGGCAGATGCTCAACCACTGAGCCACCCAGGTGTCCAAGCTGGGAAATATTCAAAGGAGGTGGTGGGGTTTTGAAATTCATGGCTGGGATTAGGGGAGGCATATAGAGTCTCATATGGGGTGGCTCTAGTCCTTGCACCCTATGCGCTCAGCACCTCCTGGGGCCTCCTGAATCGGCAGCTCTGGCCCTGGCCACAGCTTGGCTGTCTTCAGACACAGGCCAGCGGCCAAGTCAATGGCAGGACACTGCGGGACACCCAGCTTGTTGGAGAAGATCTCAGAACACTCTTACACTCAAATCCGCCCCTCAAATTAGGAACACATTTACTTGCACAATATGACTTCATTTTGTTTACACACAATTAAAACATAGCCCATGGGTTTACTATAGACTGAGATGTTGTGAAAGGATTGGCCCTTTCTGAGCTTTTCCGTAAGGATTAATTCGCTGCTTGCTCATTGCCTTTGTCATCTGCGAGCATTTGCGCTCCAGGCAAGCCACTGTTCACAGTGATCGAAGGTTTAAGGGGTAACTCAGCAGGGGAATATTTAAACCCAGGAAAAACATTCTAGTAGACTGTTTGATTCCTCGTTCAACTTCCTTTACCCCTTCTTCTATCTCAAGAACTCAGATTGTCTGTTAGAGTGAGGTCTGTCCTCTTTCTTGGTAGAGGCCCCAGGGGAGCCCCATGTAGCAAATCTCCCTGGAGGTCATTGTGAGCAGATGGGGGCCACAGGGCACTCCTGGGCTGGGAGTTCGGGACCACTCAGAGCAACCACAGGGACAGAGCAGGAACTGCAGTGCAGCCCACCCTGCTGCCCCTCACCTCTGGACCCCAGTCATACTAGCCAGAGAATTTTTTTTTTAAAGATTTTATTTATTTATTCACGAGAGACACAGATTGAGAGAGAGAGGCAGAGACACAGGCAGAGGGAGAAGCAGGCTCCATGCAGGGAGCCCAATGCGGGACTCGATCCCTGGACTCTGGGATCACTCCCTCAGTCAAAGGCAGGCGCTAAACCGCTGAGCCATCCAGGGATCCCCCAGAGAATTTCTTAAACCCATTTGAGCTGCATTTCCTATTACTTGCAGCCCAAAGCATTTCGACTACTACAGTTCGACCCAACAGCTGTTTCCCCTTTAAACTGATGAAAAGTCATCGTGGGCATCATTATAGCAGATTCCCTTGTTCTGATGTGATTCTGAATTGAATACAGGTGTCCAAGCCCTCTCACCCTGCCCCCGCCCACCCTCAACCTAACCACCACCCACGGCAGCTTGACAGAGAGCACCATACTTTTCTCTGTCTTCATTCAGGTGTCCCCTGAAACAGACCCCATGACAAGGACATGGTTGTGGATTTATTTTTATTTCTCTTTTCTTTTTTTTCTGCCACCCCCATGGGTGATGTATTTTTGAGGTGGTCCCAGAAAGCACCGGGTGGGGATGGGGAAGGGAAATGAAGGAGGTAGGGTGAAGAATGTACAATGCAGTGTGTCCACTGCCAGCAATGGGCTCAACCCCCTGAGCCCTAGTGAGATACGGGAAGCTGGCTCCAGTGGGCATATATCCCCGAGCGCCCTCCCCATGGGATGAGAGGCCATCGGAGGCACCAATCTCTCTGGCACTTCTGAGCGGCAACTTCCCAAGATGGCAAGGGAGACAAGAAGAGAAGTTGCCAGTAGGTGTCTCCTGCCCAGCAGGAGAGCTGGACAGGCATCACAGCCTCTGCTCTGTGCTGCATCAGGGAAGCCTCCATTTCCTTATCTGTAAAGTGGGGCTAGAGGGAGCACTAATAAACGCACCCCCCGCTTGCTTGCAGGGTCTCCCTGAGTGCAGGCTGTGTGAGGGGCGGCTCCCTAAGTGAGGAGTGCACCTGCTGCCGGCTGCCTGCTCTGTGTGGCTCTGGCTTGTGCTTTCTCTCCTGCCACCCCCGCTCCACTGCCTCCTCTTGCACCTGCCGGCAGCCCGTGGCCCGGCTCTGTGCTGAGATGTCCGGGCACGGGGGCGGGGAGAAGAATGCCAGTGGGCATGCTGTCTGTTCAGTGTCAGCAGCCGGGACCCAGCCCGATCTGCAGAGTCACTGCCACCCACCTGTGCCCGCAGGCCACGTCACTTGGCCCTCTGGCTTGAGCAGCCACCTGCTTCCGGCCCTGGGAGGCCCAGCACCTGACCTTTCCCTCCCAACATCATTTTCCATTCTGCTGCGTTTTTGGCCAGGCCTGAAATACTTCTCTGGGAGCTGGGAAGGATTGTTCCAAGGCTTGTCATTGTTTCAAGATCAGGTGGCCTGAGCCTCAAAAATCCGACAGAAACCAGAACCTCCTCTGAGTCACTGACACCCACAGTGGGGCTTTGGGTGACTGGCGGGGATAGAGCAGAGGGCGGGGGGAAGCTCCCTTGCCCCCATCTGAGCCCAGGATGCTTTAGCGGGGCCCTCCCCGCCTGCAGTGGAGCTTGCATTCTGTAGCTCAGGCCAAGTGCCAAATTGGCATGAGGGGCTGGCCCCCAGCCTGGGCCTTGCTCTTCCTTAGCCAAGAGGAGAAGGTGGAGGCCCCTCTTGGGCAGGGAGGATGCAACCGGCCCATGATGAAGCCAGGAGGAAGGAGGTTTCCTGGCCTGGAGTTCACATGGCCAGGCCCACGGGAAACCCGTCGCAACCTTCCTGGCCGGGGCATGGGAACTCCAGACCCTTGGGACCACTGCTGATCTTCTTGGAGCCCACTGACCAGGTCTCCACCCATCACCGCAGGGGGCAGCTCGTCACTTGGGCTCCCTCTAAACTGTCTTCTTGATATCTGTGTCCCCTGTGTACCTGGAGAAGGGGAAGAGCTATCCCCCGAAGATACTCAGCTCCTCCCCGCAGCCTCTCCCTCTGGGAGAAGCATCGCTAGAAGTTAGCTCCTGGGTTGGCAGTCAGCAAATGAAAGCTCTGCCCCTCATCTGCCCCACATTCTTTCAGGGGCCTAGCAAATATCTATGACTCCAGGTGGGCACTGTTCGGGGTCCCAGCCTCAGCCCCTGCCCAGGCTGCTTGTCTATTTCACACTAAGGCACCCCGCTCCTGCTGCATTGTTCCATTTTCAGAACCTGCCAGGGCCCCACAGGCCTCCTGGGCCCTCCAAATGTCCTCAGGTGGGGAGCACGGGCCATTCCTCCTTATACTCCTGGATCCCCAACTGGGGAGCAGGTAAAGAAGGGGCACTGTCTCTGAGCCAATGCCCCTAAGAGCAGGGCCACCTGTCCTGTCCCTGTCACTCCCTTGGCCCTTCCTGTGGTGCTGCCTCTTAGCACCTCAGCAGAATCTGATCTGCCTACCCTCCACTGGCCTCAACCCTGCTTCACGGTCACCTGCATTGATTAAGTACCTATTGTGTGCCATGAAATGGAGCAGACATAAACGTCAGGCCTTTAGGGCACAGCACCAGCATCTGAAAGACATTTCCCGTTTGACACACATTCTTTGGATCCTTATGACTACACACCGCCCCCACCCCACCCCACCCCAGGGAACAGAGTCTTTGGCATCTCCCATTTTCCAGATGAGGAAAGGAAAGCTTGCATGAGGTCACATGATAGTGGAATCAGAATTGAGCTGGTTTAAGCCATCATCTTCACAGTGATGCCAAGTGGCCCATTTTTTTTTTTTCAGGAGTTTATCGGTGAGTTTGGAGACAAGGTGTCCAAGATGAGAGCTCTTTTGTGCTGTTGAAGCTGGCCAATAACCATGCAAGTGTAATTATAACCATGGGTCTTCCAGACGACCTTGTTGAGAAGGGTACCTGTCACAGGGCCTGGTGGGGAGAAACAGGTACAGCCTACAGCACATTGGCCAGCCAAGCTGCTCTAAAGGGACGACAGGGGCAGGACAGCTTCATGTACATGGCGCACAGATGGGCCAGAGGGCCACACCCTGCGGCTGATCAAGCTAGGCTGTGGTGGAGGCTGGAGTGTTGCCTGAGTGAGGGGTGGGAGCAGCCTGGGGGTGGGGCAGAGGGGAAAGGTTGCTGGCTAGAAGGACCACTTTGGCCATATGGAAGGTGACAAGGGCCTGGCAATTGCATTTTAAAATGTGGAGGCAACCAGATAATTCGATAACAAGCCTGGCACATTTTACTTGTAGTCACTATAACCATCCTGCACACTAAAGGTCCCCAAAGGCCTCAAACTCACTTCTCTTCCCACTCCTATAGAGTATAATTTCAGCCTCCAGAATGGCAGCTCCTCACCCTGTGTTTTCAGTCAGTAGGTTCAGCAGGCCCCCACTAACCCCTACTCTGCACCAGGCGATGAGGACTGCTCCATACCTGCCCTCGTAGGCAGTTTTGAGGCCTCCCAGACTCCTCTCTGGCTCAGGCATTGGTTGAGGGGCAGTTTTGCTCTGTGAATTATGAGTAAAGCAAAGACCCTCTGCAGCATCAGCTTCACTGTTCTCTGCCACTCCCATCTTTACCTCCTCTTACCACTTGGACCCCTTCTTCTGATCAAAATCTGCTCTCTGGAAGGATCAGAGTGCAATCATTTACTCTCTTTTCGAGCCAACATCTCAGCTTGGTCATCATTGCATCTTGAGTTGACACACATGACACCTGGCATATAGTAGATGCTCAGTAAGCTAGAAGAAGAAAGGGAAAATGTTTCAGGAATGGATGGATGGCTAACTGGGCGGCTGCATGGATGTATGTATGCGTACCTGTGTGGATGGATGGATGGATGCATGCATGAATAAATGGATAAATGGATGGACGTGTGGATACATGGGTGCATGGAAGGATGAATGTGAATGTGTAATAGCTCTGCTAAGCAGAAAATCAATGGAAAATGTCCCCTTGTATTGGAGACAGGTGAGGAGATAGTTCTGTCTCCTGCTTTACTGGTCGCCTCTTGGGTGTTACTCTTTGGGCTTTCTGGATTGTGAATGGCAGGAAAATAAGTTGACTAAGTGACCAGAGCACTCACAGTCCCAGGTAGTTATGTGTGATCTGGGGCACGGTGTCTCTGGGTCAAACTGAGGTAGGGTACAGCAATCCTACGGGGATCTGAGTGTGAACGGATGCTGCAGGACAATGCATCAGATGTTGCTTTGCAGAGTCCCAAATCCTCCCCAGATAGAGTGGGAGTCAGCACTTCCCTATTTTATCTGGTGATACTAGACATCTTTTACCTCCTGGCCCCATTTTTATCTTCTGGTCATCTGCCTGATGAGGCCCAGACTGTAGCAAGATGGTTTCCAGGGCCCCCTGCTCTCCACTGACTGGCCCCTGGGTTTCATGAGCCACAGTGGTGAAGGAACTTGGATTCCAGGTTTTCTTCAGAGCTGCAAATCAGACCCAAAGGAAAGCTGCCATGAAATTTTTATGTACATATAAAGTTTGAGGTCTTTGGAGACCTTTGCTGAATGTGTCTACATATACATTTATACAGACATTATAGAACAAGTGTATACAGTGTATATAAACACACCACATATAGAACTTTTTGTAACAATAAGAAACAAAGTGCATTAATCTCTGGAGGTCTGAAAACATTTTCAGAAACTCAGAAGTGAACAATTGAAACAGAAAGCTCACAGTGGTGGCCCAGCCAGGGGGCTTGGAGCAAGCTTGGCTTTGAGTTCCCAAATCAGATCCTGATGTGGGCTGTCATGTGGCTTTGTGCTGGCCGGAGGGGTTGAGCAGGTGAGGAGGGGGTATTCATGGTTGATTGTGGTCTGGAGTAGGCTGATGGTGTCATTAGCGCTGTCAACCACTCAGTGATTGGACACCCAGTGGGCTGCCTTCCTGCCCCCCAATGCCCCCCAATGCAGGGCCATGGGACTAGTACTAGCCAATGATCAAAGTGACCCATGACACTTTCAGCCTTACGTCTGAATGCTGGTGTGAGACCTTCCAGAGGCCTCTTTCCCTCTGAAACAGAAGCTGGCAAGGTTCAAGATGGTGGCTGTCCTGGTCCTGGTCCTGGACAACAACCTGGTCCTGGAGAGACAACAATGATAAATAATCGCCCTGGCAACCATCATGGGCATGTGCCATGAGCAGGAAAGAAACCTTTGTTGCTATTAGCCACCAAGGTTTGGGAGGGTTTTTTTTTTTTTTTTTTTTGAGTCTTTTGTTACTACAGTATAACTTAGCCTATCCTGGTAGGTTTGAGGTCCAAATATTCTCAGTAATCCCAGAAAAATCGCCTGGCTTTCCTTCCAGTCATGGCCAGAATGTGCTGGTTCTCAGGTTCTTGAAGGGTCTAATCTAGTTTTCCCGGCCAATCCCTGGACTGTTCCAACACCTCCACCACCACCCCTGACTCAGAAAGCCCCCCTAACCAGTCACTCCAGGGTCTGTCCCCATTCGTAATGGTTCTTGCTTGCTGAGAGGACTGTGATTTCAAGCGACGCTGAGCAATCGCAGGCGAATGGGTGACCTCGAGGGAAGGCCTCTCCTGGAAGCGTGGGCCCCATTTGGCATAAAAAGCTGTTTTCACACTTGCCTTATTTTTTGCTGAGAGCTGCTGGTCTCCTCTGGATGTGCAGCTGGCAGGGAGAAATCTCTCTCCCCGGCGCACTCCGTGTTAAGTAGGGAGCTGAGGTGTGCGTGCACAACCTTGCAGGTGCGGCCCTGTCTCCTCATCCATCTGAACCCCCTGTGCATGCGCCGCACATCCTGTGTGCACCAGCCCTAAGTGACCTCAGGCTGGGCAGCCCACCAGACAAGCATCCCTCAGCTCCTGACCCTGGCAGGCTCAATGGGGAGGTGGTTTTTAAGAGCCTTCTGCTAATCGATCTCCGTGCAGTGAGCTTCAGCTCCCTCTGCCACGGAGGGAGGCTAGAAACCACCACTCTTTCATCCCCATGTATTTCCTGTGGGCTCTTGGCAAATTGCTGGCTGTGTGACCTTGGGCTCGTCCCCTCGCCCCGGCTCTCAGTTGTTTCATTGGTGATACACCTGCTGGAAGCCCCCAGGGCACCAGTGGCTGCCGGGCAGGAGTGTCTTACCGCTCACCCAGCCTCCCCACATAGGCGGGACTCTTGGCCACTCATCAGATGAGGATTTGGAGGCACCAGGAGGTTAAGTGGTAGAATGGAGGTCACAGAGTGGTGGCATTGGCTGAGAGGAGGTGCCTAACACAGTGCTCACCTCTGAGGTTGGCTCCGACCGACGACTCAGACATGCTCCGCTGAGATGCAGTCCCTTTACGTGAGGTACCCCTTCCCCAGAGTGTATGCCTGTCTCCGGTTGCCCTCGGCCTTATTATCCTCTCCTCCATCTCGCTCCCTGAAGGGGAGCCGCACAGGAAGGCTGGGGCTAGCCATGTCCACAGCCACAGGGAGACTCAACCGGCCAGCCTCCCTGGGGGGCTTGGGACCTCACCTGGACGTGCACAGAAGCTGCCACCGGGGACTGTGGCAGGCAGATAACAGGGTCCGGGTGAGGCCCGCCTGAGGGAGGCAGGGCACCTGCCGATGCAGCAGTGACCACCCCACGTGCCCTGTCCCATCTGCTGGGTGCTCCTCCTCCCAGCTGCCCCAAGATGGGCACCCAGCACATGGCACAGGCTTCGGATCCTAAGGAGGTGGCTGCCAGGGGTGAGCCCAGGACAGGAAAAGGCCATCGAGACCAGGGAGAGATGCCAAAGACAGGCATCACCTTGGCCACACTCATGCTTAGAGCTGGTCTGTGCCCTGTGGTGGGGCGGGGCCAGGTAGAGCCTAGATGCTGGCCAAGGACCCAGATGTGCTGGGCCCCACAACAGTCTTGTCACTTCCCCTCCCGCAAGACACTGCTCTCCTCTCCCAGCTGCTGAGTGAACCGTGCGAGGAGCCAGAGGCTGGGATGGCTGGGTGAGGACCTCACTGAACGTAGATCCAGACTCCTGGGGAAAGCGGCCCTGCATCTGAGAAATCCACTCAGCCCCAGAGGATGGAGAACAACACCCAGCGTGGGTGTTCGGCCTTCAGCGAGCACCACGCCCTCCCACCCCCTGAAAGCTATTTTTGCTGCTTCCTGGCTTGGTTCCTCTCGCTCCACCCCCACCTCTCTCCTGGGTTAGACCTGAGCTGATGGAAATAGAGGCCACAGTCAGGGCCTCCCCTGGTGAGGAATGGAAGGCCTCCTTGTGGAATAGCATGGTAGGGTGGTCAAGAGGCCCTGATTTAACCAAGAAGACCAGATTTAACCCCCTGGATCCCAGTTAAAATAGAAAACTGGGAAAATCAGAATAATTGTGATTTAATCTACCTCTCCCCATCTGAGCAGAACTTGATGGGGCTCCTCCTGGCTCTTTACTGAGCTCTGGGGGTTTCTGGTAACTTCTCCCATGGTAGGGACCCCACAGAGCTGCAGGGGCAGATGGCCATGTGCAGCCACTCACCCTGGCTGGAGAGGCCAAGAACCTATGATGGCTTCTATCCTACCTCTTCTAGAGAGAGGTGGGGGACCAGGAAGGCACCCCATTGCCAAGGGGACGAGTGGTCAGGATCATTAAATGACACCGCAAACTCAAAGCACCCAGTCCAGAAT
Organism: Vulpes lagopus; assembly: GCF_018345385.1. NCBI lineage: Eukaryota > Metazoa > Chordata > Mammalia > Carnivora > Canidae > Vulpes > Vulpes lagopus. The sequence continues at coordinate 101,444,748 of NC_054827.1, read as the reverse complement.
TTGTCTCCCATCCCTATCACCTGCCAGCATCCTGATGGACACTCGGCCAGCCCTGGGACAGCCTGACCACCGCCCTCCACCATACCCCACAGTGGCCACCATGCAGACCCTGATGGCCAAGCATGGGAAGAATTAGACCTGTCAGAGAGGGGTTCGTGTTTTTGTCACACATTCAGAAATTATTTCTATTCATTTTTTTCTCAAGACCTTATACCTTTGACTCTTGTAAGAAATCTACCTTCTAAAAGTCCACCTGGGATACTTGCAGAGCTTCATGGCCACCCTATTTAAAAGAGCACCCTCTGCCCCAATCTGCCTGGATTCACAAGAACTCTCTGCTGCTTTATTTTTCTCCATGGCATTTTGTGCTCAAAACCACCTTCTGTGTTTTACTTATTTATCTCATTTAGCATCTCTTCCCATCCCCACTCCCAGTAGAACAGAAGCTCCCTGAGCGAGTGCTGTGTCTGCTTTGTTTACTCTGTATCCTCAGAATCTAAACCTCGCCAGGCATGCCGCAAGTGCTCAACTCATATTTCTAGAAGGGACCCAAAGGATCCTTTCCTAGGAAGAGGTGCTGCTCTGATAGCAGGTTAGAGAAGGAAGACCTTGGGGTTCCCGTCATTACAAGAGCCCTCCTGGCAGCCCCTGTCCTGGGCTAGACTTAAGTGCAGCCCCTTCCCCATCCTCAGTGCTCCTTGGGAGGCCCTGTGGCCCGGCCTCCAGGTGGATGGGGGGACCTTCCTCAAGATGCACAGCAAGTGCTGGCTTCCTGACTTCCGCTGTGCTCTTCCTCTCACTGATGAGGAGGTCTGCAGACCATCGCCCGGCAGGTCGTAAGCCACTCGGAACCTCCAGCTCCCCCCTGGGCCCATGGGACCAGAAGCTGGCTTTGAACAAAATCCCTGGATCATACGGTTCAGTTTGAGAAACCCTGGTTGCCTGCCCACAAATGCTCTCTTCTCCCAGGCTCAGGGAAATGCTTTGCTGAAATCATCCTGATGGGTTTTTTGTTTTGTTTTTTTTTCTCTGCAGCTACTAAAACAGCCCCCAGAGCTGGGAGGGATGAGCCTTAGTGTTACCGCATGCGGAAACGGTGAAGGGCAAACCCAGCAATTAGCTACAGAGAGTGGGGAGCCGAGGCAGGCAGGATAGACACCCAGGGAAGGGCAGCAGCCGTAATTGCAGGGTGTGCCAGCAGCGGGGACGTGCAGGGGGAGGAGACATTAAGAAGGCAACCACCTCTGCGTGAGCGTATGTCGGGGATGAGGACCCATGGGGATGGCAGGGGAGGAGCAGGGTGACAGAGGTGCAGGAGAACATGTGAACCTAGCAACCCAGGGGCCTCCTCGGGCCTGCACCCAGCCCTCTGCCCAGGTCCACATTTTGGCCCCAGCCTGCTGGGGCCTTTGTCTCTGCTAGGCTGGACCCCTCGCTGCCCCATCCTCAGTGGATGACACCCAAGGAATGCTACCCCAGGGACCTGCAGAGACCTGTACCAGGCTTCTTGACAGCTGGAGGGTCAGGCTTCCAGCTGGCGGCTCTGTTTGCTGCATCTGAATTGGTTCCAGAGAGTTCTAAGCCTTCAGGGAGATTTATTCAAATGGGGGTTCCATCAAGGGGTGTGGAGGCAACCACCAGGGCAAGGAGGCTAATTTGATGGGCTTCCAGCCCGTTGCCCTATCTCCCATCCTGCATACTTCAACTTCAAACCAGGCAGCTCTGCTCTTGTCTGCTTTACATATTGGGATTCTGAAAGAGATTTCACTTTAGACATAAGTTTCCTGCTACTTTTAAAAGAAGAGAGAGAAGAAAAATGTGTTAATCCCATGTCCTGTCTTTTTGCAGATCAGAAGGTAAGTGGCATGCCCAAAGTTACTTGGTAAGAAGTAAGGTCTAGCCTCCTTCCTCCACTTCACAGCTGCGGAGGAGGTAACCCCTCCCCAGGCAGATTACCAAAGCCTGCTCATTTTCATTGCCTAAAAGAAGAGGAGGGTGCTTTCAGTATAGTTAACTCCCCTAAAGACACACATAGGTTAGAGACTCTTCCAGCCTCTCCTGCTCTCTCGACCCAGATTGGCTTCATCCACTGCTAATCGGTCATTTTCAGGGGGGCAGGTACCAAGATGCTCCCCACCCTGGGCCACCCAAATGCTGCCCTTCTGGGCTTATAGTCCCACAGGGAACCCAGACAGGAAACAAAAGTGGATTTGATTTCACCCATGATCTGTGCACCTAAGGGAAATGGACGCAGTTGGGGCTCATCCACAGCTCAGATGGCCACACATCCTGGCAGATCTGTGCCCACCCCAGTACCTCTCCGCCATCCCAAGTCAACGCAATCTGATTCATTCTTCCTGTGTCAAGGCAAAGCCCACTGCTTCCTGCAGCCTTCCCAGTGCCCCAGCCACAGGCCACTGCCTGTACTGAGCTCCCAGGACAGCTGCCCCTCCCACAAGGAGGACCCCATCCTCCTTGGCCCCACAAACTCCCTGGCCCCACAAACTCTGCAAACTCCCTGTGCCGTGTACATGGGAGGGCCCAGTAGGCCCTCTGTCGTGTTGAGCTCGTATAGGATGAGCCTCTGGGACTATTTTGAGTGTGACTCTGGGGAGGTATGTAATTCCTCTGGGTCCCCTTGTTCTTGGCTATAAAATAGAAGGCACCAGAAGATCTCTCAATGACCCCAGCCTGACCTCTGTGGCCTAAAGCCCTCCCTCCAGGGCCATCTCCATGGAGGTTGTCAAGTCATAGTCCAGGTGGGGACACTGGCACTTGGGGCCAGCTCAGTCCTCTTGGGGGGCTGTCTTCTGCTCCCCGGTGTGGTTCCAGGGGTCACCTCCTCCTCCCTACAGCGTGGGTATATATGAGAGTCCTTCCCTGGCATCTCATACCGGCACTAGGCTGGAACAATAGAAGCCCAGGCCAAGGGGCTGGAGTCTCCTGAGTCTCCCCGCTCCCTGCTCCCAGAAGAACTTCTCTCCGGTAGGAGAGTGAGGTGCCCGTACAGGCAGGTAGGGTGCGGAGTGATGGAGGCAGAGCCAGTCTCTCAGGGCAATAAGTCTGGGAATCCTGTGCCACCTGAGCCAGGTCTTAGCAAAGGCCCTCCGGCCATCCCCGCAACCTCCTGTCTTGGTTCTCCCTCCCTGACCCCTCTGTAGACCTGCTTTCTCTTCATCTTCCCAGGATGCCTTGGGAGAGCAACAACCACTGGCTTTTCCACATTGCCCACCTTGTGCGCCCAGCCTCATGCCAGGGCTTAGATTTGGATCCATCTGCAGTGGGCCCTGGGCATTGGGTGGCAAGGTGAGACCACTGCCCAAGGGAGAGAAGCAGAGCTGGATGAAGGGTCAGCTCCATTGCTGCCTGGGGAGCCCCTCAGCCACAGCCCGGGAAGACCAGGGAGGGAGATGTGACCAGGGGCACAAAACCCGATGATATAAGGCAGGCAATGCCCTCGGTGCCAGAGACCCCACGGAGCGGGCTATGCTGTATGCAGGGCTTCCCTGGAGCCTCTCTCCATCACCCCTTCTGGTCCCTGGTTCCCACTCCAATCACTGGTTCCTGCTGCCTCCACCGTGGCCCCCTCCAGCCATGAGGAAACACCTGGCATCTGCTCCATGCTGGGTGAGGCAGGAAAGCAGCCAGCCTGGAGCCTGAGGCTCTCACCATGGGCTGGGCTTTCCTCCCTCCTGCATTTGGAATGACTTCCTACATGGGAGGTACCCCAATGTCTAGCGTCAGAAGGTGAGGAGTGGGTTCAGCACTGGGTTGCTGAAGCCAGGAGCCTGTCTAACCCTCCCTGGTTGTCAAGACTCGTTCCCAAGGGAACAGCAATCTTGCACAGTAGTTCCCCCTACCCCAGCCACTTATCTATGGATTCACTTTCCGTGGTTTCAGCCACCTGTGGTCAACTGTGCTCTAGAAGCAGATGATCCTCCTTCTGAAGTCATCAGAAGGTCAGTAATAGCCTAACACTATGTCACAGTGCCTCTATCACTCACTTCATCTCATCACACAGGCATTTTTATTTTTTTTTAAGATTTTATTTATTCATGAGACACACACAGAGAGAGAGAGAGAGAGAGAGAGAGAGAGAGAGGCAGAGACACAGGCAGAGGGAGAAGCAGGCTCCACGCAGGGAGCCTGATGTGGGACTCGATCCCCGGTCTCTAGGATCAGGCCCTGGGCTGAAGGCGGCGCAAAACCGCTGAGCCACCCAGGCTGCCCGCACACAGGCATTTTAAAAATTATTAATTAATTTATTTATTTGAGAGGAGACAGAGAGAGAGAACACATGAGCAGGGGAAGGGCAGAGGGAGGAGACTCCCTACTGAGCAGGGAGCCCTAATGCAGGACTCGATCCCAGGACCCTGGGATCATGACCTGAGCCAAGGGCAGATGCTCAATCACTGAGCCACCCAGGCACCCCTCATCTCACATAGGCATTTTATCATCTCACATCATCACAAGAAGGGGCAGCACAGTATAATAAGATACTTTGAGAGAGAGACCGCATTCATAGAACTTATGTATTACAGTGCATTGTTACAATTGCTCTATACTATTGTTGGTTACTATTTTCATCTCCTATTTAGCCTAATTTATAAATTCAACTTTATGTACTGGAAATCTGTGCTTTCAGGCATCCATCCACTGGGGGTCTTGGAATAGATCCCTCTCAGATAAGGCGGGGAGACTACTATATTCCACACCCTAGGCTTGCCCCTCGGGGCGCCTTTGGCTGAATGTAAGTGCTTTTTCCCAGCTAGTGTGATGAACAGCACCTGACCTCTGAAGTCCTGAGACTTTTCCTGAGTCATCATGGACCTCCAGGCTGCCTGGACTGGCCATGTGGCTAAATACAATCTTCCCTGTCACCTTCCTGCTGTATCTGCTCCACGCGTGGTGCCGGGAGCTGAAGTCACACTGTTAAGTGGGCTGCATGACAGCGATTTATTCTAACATCCGGATTTCCACCCAGTTGCACCAACTGTGTGATGACCCTCTCCTTGAACACGTGTTGCAAAGGAGGTGGCAGGGCAGTTCCCTGATTTGGGGATGGGCGGGTACCTGCACCATAATTGATTTCCCTGGAACCATCTTGTTCAGGACTGCCCAGATAAAAGCAGACCCTGCATTATCCCCCCCACACCCGAGTTGGCCCAAGACCAAGCATCCTCAGACTTGGACTGTAGGTCCCCATCTGGGGCGGGTTTGAGGCTACTGTCCTCCCCACCCCCACCTTGGCCTCTAAGAAGTTCTGACATAATGAAAGGAGGTAAGGGGGGGGGGGTGGTACCCAAAATAAAGGCCTCTGAGGATGAAAGCCCGAATCCAGTCTTTCCACTGAAAAAAGACTTCCATTTGTTCTTGGGTAGAGTTTAAAGAACAGAGTATTGTCCTTGTAAAATGGTTTCATTTTAAGCCTTTACTTTGGGGGTTTGTTCTGGTTTTGTGCTTTCTCTCCTCCCTGTGGCAGCTGTTCATGAAAGGCTGGGGTCAGGCCAGGCGTGTTGGGGGGCGGGAGCTGCCGGCTTCTCTTTGATTTCCCCAAGAACAGCAGGAAGCTCGTTCTACCTGGAGATGTCTGGCTGTCTCCTTCGGGCTGGTCCCAGACTTTGCTGAGAATAATTCCTCCTTGAAAAAAAACATAACAATTCCCATTAAATGTTTCAGATCGTCCATGCCAAACTCAAAGCTCAGAGAGAGGGCTTTGAAGGCTTTTCACCGAACAAAAATAAAACCCTTTGCAGACATTGGAGGAATGTTGCTGAAATAACTCGCAGGTATATATGAAATCAGCTGAGATATGTAAGTGGCAGAACAACAGCCCTGGTTCCCAAGGTAGTGAAGCTTCCATGAACAAATGGTAGAATGAGGAACATGACTGGGAGACAGCCTGCTTCTTGGGGTTTTTATGATTTGATCCAACATTGGGTCAGTGTTGCTGCTATTGATCACCTCCATTAATGAAGGAAGCAGATAATCCCAAACAAGGAGTGATCCCCATGCCAGAGGCTCACCCCCTTCCTACCTTCCAACAAGGTAGTGGGGGTGGAGGGGTCCCAGGCCCAGCAGAAACCCATGGTGATACAGGGGAAAGTCTGCAAGGTAGTTCTGAGCCTGGAGCCCAAACCACACACACCCAAATTCGGTTCACTCATTCATTTATTCATTCACTCAGTAAACATTTATTGAGCATCTACTATATGGCCAGGCATCGTTCTAGGTGCTGGACATACAGTAGTAAACAAAAACACTTGTACACATCAGCTATGTGGTCCGATAAATCCAGACAGAACACGTGACAGTCCTCTGGGGCGTACTTCTCAAACTGGAATGTGCAGACAAATCATGTGGGATCAGGTTAGAAGCAAAAGCAGAATCTGGCCAGGAGGTGAAGACGGGGGCCTGAGGTTCTGCATTTCTAACCGGCTCCCAGGCACTGTTGTGCTGTTGGCCCACAGTTAGAGCAGCGAGCTGTCTGGGTTCCATCCCAGCTCTCTCATCTGCTGTGTGATCTTGGGCAAGTGTTTCACCGCAGTGTTCTTAGCTATATAAGAGAGGTTGAAATTGTCCTCACTGCACAGAAATGCATTATGGAAATAAATTTCCATTTTTTCCCTTTCCTTACACATGCTTGAAGCCTGCTTTTCCATCACTATAGATAGACTCAGCGTTGCATCTTCATAGCTTGTCCTTGCCCTGACTTTCCCTATCTTTCCCACCATACTGCTACATCTGTTTGGTTCAGAAGGCTCCTTCCAGACCTGAGAAGCTGGAAGGGTGCACAGCTTTGTCCTTGAATGCCACCACTTGGGGTGGCTGGGCACGGGGATGGGAGTGTTTCTCCATAACACTGCTGCAAAGCATTGCATCGTCCATAGCCACCTAGCAGCTGGGGCATCAGAGCAGACAGCTGTGGACTACAACATCACAGGGGGACCATTGGGATCTCACAGAAAGATGGAAGAGTAGGGGGTTATTCAGGAACCAGGATCTGGGGTCAGACTGCCTGGGGGCAACTCTTGGCTCTTCTATTGAAGATCTGGGTGATCTTAGGGTCCTTAATCTCCCCCCACTTCATTTTTCTCATGGGTAAAATAGGTCCATCCTAGTGTCAGCTCCCAGGCATGGTTGACCTCCATTTCTCTACTTTCTTGAGATCCAGTTTTGAAGCAGGTCCGCAAGGGATAGAGACATCTGTCCCAGGCAGGTGGCATTTTGACTTGGAACTTCAACCTCCTGGATGGGTAGCTTTGCGATGTGCATGCTTATAGTCATGGTCATGTTGACAAGGTGAACCTCCACTCCAGAGGAAGTCTGAATGTCTCCAGCAGTGATAGTTCCAAAGGGGGAAGAATGAAGAGGAACCTAAGGCCTGTGATCCACTAGGCAGGGCAATGATGCCTGAGATTCTTCATCTAAGCAGCAAGGAGCCTGAGGACCCAAGCTGGAGTCAGGTGCAGGCAGACGCGGCTGCATCTCCCCGCCTTCACATACTCCTGAGGTGCACAGCAGGAGCCCCCAGCCTCAGTGGGAACCCAGACTGCCTCTGATGGGGTGGCAACTTCAAAGACACTGGGTAATTCATTCAAGCCCTCTGGGTCTCAGGTTTTTATCGTATATAACGAGAACATCATCATTGGGTTGATGGCTCCTAATGACAGGGAGGCACCCATCTCCTGTGCCCAGGGTCTGGAATATCACTGCAGCTGGTGTGTGTGGGGGGTTCATCTTGGTCTAGTCCCCACCTCAAACCTACGTGGAGGCTTCCTCATCTACAGAAACACAATGCAATGTTTAAGACATACTTACACTTAAAATACTTACACAAAAGTATTATTTTTCTGAAATTCAGCCTTAACCAGTATCCTATATTTTATCTGGCAACCCTACAGCAGACCCCAGGCTCACCTTGAGTCTCTGCTCCCACCCTTCAGCCTCTCTGGAAGCCTCGCCCACCCTCCTCCCCGTCCTACCCATCCATGTGTCCCTCCTTGGTGGGGGGAAGAGGACGTTGTGTCTTGCCTCGACACTATTAAAATACAAACTCTATGCCTATCTTGGGCTCCCTTATTGATTTGCAAGGAGCTCTCTTGGATTTTTGTTGCTGTTGTTACACACGTGCCTGTCTTCTGCTGTTTTCATTCCCACTAGAACTTTCTGAGAGTATTTCTATGACTTCTGAAAGTAATCATTGTGTGGCCCCTCTGACTGACCACAAGGGGAAAAGTTGGATGTGAGGGCTTGAGGAGAGAACCAGTCCAGGGATGAATCTTTTGGGCCACTGTCTGTTTGCACAGCCAGCCTAGGCACTGCCATCACTTGGGGTGTGGCAGGGGGATGGGGAGGGTTGACCCAAAGGGCTGTACCAGATTTAAGTGCCCTCAGGACATCTTGTTTGGAGTCCAGCTGTGTGTATGGGTGAGGCCCATTTAAATATTTAAAGTAATTAATAAGTTCCTTTTGGAATAGAAAATGCATGTCCTTTTTTTTTTTTTACTCAAACAGTACAAAGTGGAATTTAGTGAAACCTCACTCCTACCCTATCTCTAAGCTCTTTGTTTATTCTCTGGAAGCCAACACGAGAGCCAATGCCTTTTGTCTAGCCAGACACAAATTGGGCACGTTTGCTTCTTTCTGCTTGGGTGTGTTTTGTGCATTGCTGTAGCTTATAGGAGGCATTATTCTGCTTCCTTCCTTCACCTTCCTATCTTGGAGAGCATTCCACCCCCACCCCCTCCCTCTGAGGTCATCTTCAGATGTGTCACCCAAGGCCACAGGGAAGGTGGCCTCAGTGTCTACCCTGGGGGAGGACCTGGCACCAGACTTTCGTGAAACACTTGGATAGGCCCTGGGAATGCCACTTTCTTCCTGGAACTATTGGTTCAGATCACTAACTAATATTTACAAGAACAACTTAAAACTTAACTTTGTATTCAGAAGAGAGTCCAACTGGTGGTGTAGCTTTGAGATTCCATCGGATCTTTGTTGGTATACTTAGAGCTGTTTCTACACACTTTTAATTAGTGTATACATGCCAACTTTTGTTTTGCCCCCTCATAAACATTTCCCTGTACTAACACAAGATCATATCTTTTTGATTTGCAATGGAAAAACTGTGTCACTATTTTTTTTTCCATCACTCAAGCATCTATGGAGGTCATCTTATTGCCAGGAGTTCTCTCACTGGTGTTTGAATACAAAAAGGAATGTGAGATATGTCATCTGAAAGCTGCTTAACTATTAAATTGGCTCAGCTCTCATTTGCTCTACCTAGAAAGATGAAAAGTAGCAGTAGTCATGCAGCCCCCTCTTCTACTTCAGAGGGCGGCAAGCAGTGGAACAGCCCTGCCCCCGCCCCCATCTTCGTCACACATGCCCTTCCTTGCAAGCTCTTGGCGTGGAAAGGATTAGCAAACTATGTCAAAGGCCAGAAGCAAAACTCACACCACACACTAGCCAGGAAAACACTCCCCTCCCCAGGCTGTGCCCTCTCTCCACCAGCTCCAGCATCACTAATGTCTGATAAGAAATCACTGAGCAGAGCAGTGGGTGCTTCGGTAGCTAACTCTCCCTTTCATGGAATTTGGTTTAATACTTACTGGATTAAGTTGAAAGGGGCACCTAGGTGGCTCAATGGTTGAACGTCTGCCTTTGGCTCAGGTCATGATCCCAGGGTCCTGGGATTGAGTCCTGCATTGGGTTCCCCATGGGGAACCTACTTCTCCCTCTGCCTGTGTCTCCTCTCTCATGAGTAAGTAAATAAAATCTTAAAAAAAGAGAGAGAGAGAGAGTATATGACTCCCCCCCCCCTTGGAGGATGATGAGGCTGAGTCTTCAGGACAGATTACCATCAGAAATTTTATTTAAGGGTGAATCTTGAGCTCAGTGCAGACATAGGCAACAGGAGATCAGAGGTCACACAGTGCTTAACCCTGGAGCGAGAGGGGCATCACCTAATCAGAAGACGTGGCAGTGAGTGGGCTGGTGTTGGATCCTGGAGCCCACTGCCTGGTGATGGTGGGGGGGAAGGGATGCAACAGGTGTTAATCCTTTAGATATGGGTACCCAGGAGGGGCCCTGGAAGGGGGCTGGGGCAGCCAACAGTGGGAGAACCAGCAACAGTTATTGAGCCACGGTCTGAGAGGGCAGCTGGGTTAATACCACTGGGAACACTAGCTGAACATTAGTCCTAGTGGTAACCAAAGGTGTGGGCTCCCATGGGTGGCCCACACCTTCTTTCTCTTCACCTTCCCTGAGGCGATCCTCAGCAATCCTGTGTCTCGCTCAAAGATCCAACTCCACAGCAAGTTAATGAGAAAGAGGAAACGTGCTGAAGATTTTAGGGGATCCAGGACAGGTTGTCACCCAGCATGTAGCAAGCATGATTCTTCAGGAATGAGGCCCACGCTCCCACCAGCAGTTGCCTCCTATACTCTGTCCATTTCTCCCACATAGCCTCTAAAGACCTTCCTAGTGGTCCTGAGCAACTCTGCTCTGATAACAGTGGCTGATAATTTATGGTTCCAACCAGGGTGCTCTGGAAGTGAAAAGGGGCTTTTAGCAACCACACCAGGCCCAAACCCAGCAAACCATGAACTTCCGTCTCCTCGGCTCTGACTTATACACCCCACTTGGTGCCACAAAAGCTAGTGGTTTGCTAAATAGGTCTGCTATTTCCCTCCTTCTCCTTGGAGACAAGAACATCTTTCTCCTGGTGAGTTGATTGGGCTGCTAAGAAAACATTTCCTCCTTAGCCTTCCATGTATGTTGTCAGAAGGAAGAAAGGAAATTTTAAAATAGGCATTGTATGGGCAAGTCTTCGTGTGCAAGGAGCTCCATGTTCGATCTCATTTCACTTAAGCCTCACAGGCCTGGGGGAAGGTGGGAATGTCCTCATCTTATAGACAAGGACATTTGGACACAAGGAGGTCCCAGGCTGTTGGTGGCAGGGCCAGGATGTTAACCAGCTCACCAGCTCGAAGGGGACACTTTACTAATATTTCTAAAAGGCAAGAAGGGAGCTATATTCAGAAGGCTATCAACCCTGAAGCATGTGTTCTTCATAAAGTACTCTGCTTCCTGCCCCTTGACACTTTGCCTTTTCCTCTACAGACCTTTCCTTTTTCACATTTGACCCTTTTGAAATTTTCTTCATCAGTGGGCTGTTTCTGCCTGGTTTTGATAGCCACATTTTTATTTACATGCAAATTCACAGCAAGCAGCTCGCATGTGAGTACTATTCTAATTATTAAACTTCGATGGCTCATCAGAATGCTGTATCGTAATTGGCTGCAAGATTGCTGATAACCCACAATAGCCTGATTTGTAGCAGAACCAATTTTTACATCTGCATAATAAAAGGGAACCGGAGGCCGGGCGAGCATACACCTTTATATGTGTTTCTTCAAGGTCAAATAATCTTTTATTCCCCTCCCGATCTACATATTCATAAAGACCTTTGTACAATTAATGAAACAGAAGATTAAATGGTTGCAGATTAAGAACAAACCCTACTGTTCTAATTAGAGTCAAAGTTACTTAGTCAATCAGATTGGAATTCCAAATTCACACTTGCTAACGCAGAGGTATAGCCATGCCAACACACACATCGTCTTTCAATTGGCAGCATGTGTGTAGCCGCTGGAACCGGGGCAGGTAAGCTGGAAGCCCTGGTGATTCTTTCTACCTCCTCCCAGAGATGGACCTTGGTGGCTAAGTGCCCCCAATAGTAGATGAATGGAGGAGGGGGAATGGAATTCCATCAGTCACAACAAGGCAATGTTGCTTGATCCTGTTGGTAATAGAAGAAGAAACAAAGTCTCCCAACATTGGTTGGGTTGTAGATTTTCCCAGGACTCCTCCTTCGGGAATCTTAAGGAGTTTTGACAATCAGTGAGAACTTAATGGATGGGGTCTTGGGGCATTGGGCAGGATACAGAAAGAGTTAAGCTGAGGTCTCTTCTGTTGGAGAGCTTGCAACTTTCTTTGGGATGGCAAGTTCCATACATCTGTAAAGGCAACAAATGGAGAGGCAATTTGAAGTAGAGTCTTCATTGGGGCTTCACAGAGTCCTCCAGCAGTGTTTCTCAAAATGCCATTCTGGAACCTGTAACCCAACAAACTGGGACCTAGCCAGAGTGAAGATTCCTTATCCTACTCCAGACCACCTGATAAGGCCTGGGTACCTTTGGTTTCGACAAGATGATTCTGATACATACCATGGAAATCACTGGCTTTGGAAGATCCATGGATGGGCTGATTCAGAGAATCCATTAACTCCTGGATATGGAACACATTTTATTTTTATATAGATTGATCTGGAAAGACTTTGATAGCTTCCACCCAGTTTTCAAAAGTGGCCATGCATCCAAAAAAGGGGGTAGTAATCCCCTGGATAGAGAAAAGAGATTAGGAGAACAGAATTTGGCCAAGCAGTGGATGCTGGTGACCGCAAAACCCAAAACAAACTACAGAACCTCTCCTGTGCAGTGAGATAGTTGGCTGTCCTTTCCTTCCAACACCGATGGCACAAGTGACAGCACCACACTAGGTTATAGGAGAGAGAGAGAGGATGACAGATCTCTCTGGGATGAGAGCTCTTCCTAGCAAAGGAGGGTTCATTTGGTCCAAAGACAGGGGGTGCATTCTGGTGGGGATGCAGAGTACAGCCTCCTAGGTGGAAAGAAGCATGGCCAGGGGAGGAGCCAGGCATGGTCTGGGAGTGGAGTCCTCTCTTTCTTGGTTAAGCATGCTCAGTCTCCCTCTGTCTCTCTGTCCATTATTTCCCCAAACTTGGAGCCTGGTTGGTCCCATTTGCACTTGGAGCAGACAATGCACCTTCTCTGGCTTTGAGCACCTCCCCCATCCTAGAGAGCACAGAGTCTTACTCCAACCTTCTGGATGATCGCTAATGAGATCACGTCTGCCTCTCAGGAAGGGGCGATTATCTTGCTTCACCAGGTTATTACTCTTTACAAGTGGCGCTCGGCCTGCCCGGCTATTTGCCTGCCCTGGGCCACATGCACCTGGCCAGGCAGCTGTTGGAGCCACTCCTCGGCAGCTGGCTCATTAGCAGACATGGCTCTCATGGTGGGCAGAGATGGGTGGGGGGTAGCACCCAGGCCTGTCTGGGTGGGAGTGGCACATCCCTCACCATGCCACTCCCATACCGCCTCACATCTGGGGAGCAGGTGGGGAATCTGCAGGCCCTCAAGGCTGGGGGTAGGATTCCCACCCAGGCAGAGGTCCAGGTGCAGTAGAGGGGCAGGGCCCTCATCCTGGGGAAGGCCCACGAGGCCTCTACCCTGCGCCGCATGGAGGAGCGCGATCACAGCCTGAAGGAATAGTACAGGGATGCACCAACAGTCTCCCGTGCATGAACTTGGCCAGCAGGCTTGCCCTCCACTTGAATGTGTTGCTTCTCCAGCTTGTGAACCCTGAATGCCATCCCTAAAGCCACAATCCAGCTTCTCCACATTTCTCTGCGTGTCCCTGTCCTTCTCCTTGGTTTGGTTCCCTCCCAGGTTGGGATAGGGTAGCCAGCTTGCAGGGGTAAAGAAAGGCGGACAGAGGCAGGTGCATTCTGGTAGTCCCAGAGACACGACCACCACCCCCAGGAGGCCCTGGCCAGCCAGGAGGACTGTAAATCTCACAGCCCGGCCACACTATCTTGTCCTCATCACCCTTCCCCCATGTTAAGCTCTGTCCACCCATCCTGGGGCCTCTGGAGGCTGCTGGCTTCCTGTGTCCCCACACCTGTTGCTACTGCAGCTGTCAGCAGGCCTCAGGGGGTCTGCGATGGGGGGAGCTGCTTTCAGGAAGTCCCTGGGGATGTCCCTGTCCACACCAGTTGACGGGAGGGTCCTTGCATTGTGCTGGAGCATCTGTCCTTAGCTTTCATCTCAGTCCAAACCCAAAGCCTCATATGATGTCTTTCTGGGAGGACAACTGTGAGGGAGAGGAGACAGACAACAGAGCAGTTGTCTACATCTGGGTTGTGGGCTTCAGCACCCGGGAAGGGGTACACGAGACCCCCCAGTAGCTCTCCACCCTACTTGGGGGCTAGAGAGTCACAGGCTGAACCGGACTGCCCAGAGCACGTCCCTTCTGAGCACCTGCACTCATCTGCTTGGGCAACTCTATTCAAATAACCACGGACAAGGTGACTTGAACAGCAGAAAGTTGCAGGCGCCCAGGTGGCTCAGTTAAACGTCTGACTCTTGGTCAGCGTAAGTCATGATCCAAAGGTTGTGGGATTGAGCCTGGCATCAGGCTCCATGCTCAGATGCTCAGCACAGTCTGCTTGAGATTCTCTCTCTCCCTCTGCTCCTCCCCCCACTCATTCTCTCTTTCTCTCTCAAATAAATAAATAAAATCTTTTTAAAAATACAGCAGAGGTTGTTTTCTCACAGTTCTGAAGGTTGGAAGTCCAAGATCAAGGTGTCAGCAGGGTTGGTTCCCTCTGAGGGCCCTGAAGGAAGGATCTGCTCCAGGCATCTCTCCTTAAATGGCCAAGAGATGGCCATCTTCTCCTGTGTCTTCACTTCTTCTTCCTTTTGTCCATATCTGTGTCCAAATTTGCTCTTCTTATAAGGACAACAGTCGTCTTGGATTAGGGCCTGTCTAATAACCTCATTTAAATTTAATTATAATGGGACACCTGGGTGGCTCAGCAGTTGAGTATCTGCCTTTGGCTCAGGTGATGATCCTGGGGTCCTTGGATTGAATCCTGCATAGGATTCCCTGCAGGGAGCCTGCTTCTCCCTCTGCCTGTGTCTCTGCCTCTCTCTCTGTGCCTCTCATGAATAAATAAATAAAATATTTTTAAAAATAATTAATTTAGGGATCCCTGGGTGGCGCAGCGGTTTGGCGCCTGCCTTTGGCCCAGGGCGCGATCCTGGAGACCCGGGATCGAATCCCACATCAGGCTCCCGGTGCATGGAGCCTGCTTCTCCCTCCGCCTGTGTCTCTGCCTCTCTCTCTCTCTCTGTGACTATCATAAATAAATAAATAAATAATAAAAAATAATAATTTAATTTAATTTAATTTAATTTGATTTAATTATCACTTTGAAGGCCCTATCTCCAAATATCGTTATATTCAGAGGTCCTGGGAGTTCAGACTTTAACATATGGCTTTTGAAGGGGAACACAGTTGAGCCCCTGATAGGATTCCAGAGATCACAATTTCTCTGGGGCTTGCTGTCCTCCAGGACAAAACTGGTCCTTTCTCTGGGAGGTGGACAATCAATGACAACAAAAGCAAGCATGGAGCCAAGCAGCGCCACTCATTCTTGAAGTCAGGAGATCGTGGATCCATCTCATTCAGCCTCCTGCTCCAACAGACCACCAGTTAATCTTTCTGGTTAATCTGGAATGTTTCACCTTCTTTGGGTTGAAAATGTGGGGAGAGAAAAAACACACTCAACCTGATTTTATGAAGTAGATGCCCTTATTCCTACTTTAAAGAGAGGCAAAGTGAGGGCCAGGGTCACCATGGAAATGGGACAGCTGGGATTTGAACCCAGGCTGTCTCATCCTGGAGCTCACAGCCCTACCCAAGAACCTAAAGAAAGCATAGTTAATTTTTCAAAATCTCAAAGTGAGAAAGGCTTTTTATTATTTATTTATTTATTTATTTATTTATTTTTAAAGATTTTATTTAATCATGAGAGACACACACAGAGGGAGAGAGAGAGAGAGAGAGAGAGAGGCACAGGCAGAGGGAGAAGCAGGCTCCATGCAGGAAGCCCGACTTTGGACTTGATCCTGGGTCTCCAGTATCATGCCCTGGGCCGAAGGCGGCGCTAAACTGCTGAGCCACTGGGGCTGCCCAAGAGAAAGGCTTTTTAAAGCACGACAGAAATCTAGACATATTAAAGGAAAAGATTGATAAACTTACCATCCAACAAAATTCCTTTATGGCCAGGGAAAGCCACATGTAAAATGTGACAATTACCATTTTCCTTAATATATAATGAACTCTTCCAAATCAGTAAGAAAAAGACCAATAACCCTAAAGAAAAATGGGGGCAGGGGAGGGAAGAAAGAAAGAAAAACTAGGAACGGGGAGTTCACAGAAGAAATACAATTAGCTACTAACATGCAAGTTAAAGAAATGCAAATCAAACATTGAGTCACCATTTTTACCTGTTGAGCAGCAAAAAGATAAGGTTTTACAATTCCAGTACTGATGAGAGATTGGGAAAGGGAAATTTTTCTATATTTTGGAAGGGAGAATAAGTTGATGGAACCTGTTTAAGAGGTACCTAGAATCTAGTAGAATCCAAAAAAATCGGCTTGGCAGATACCATTCTGCCCAGCAACGCTGCCGTGGGGTACGGGTATCCCCTGCTTTTTGAAAGTTCACATTATGCCGCTTCACTTTAATGAAAGACCTGTATTAATACCTGATTTTGAAAATCAAGAGATATCCCAAAAGATTTTTGCTTTTACTTGAAAACTTAAAATTCAGTGTTTGTTTTGCAGCAGGCCCTTATAGAAGCAGCATGCACCCCAAGCAGCAAGGATGGCCCCACCACGCTCCCTCCCTGGGAATTAGACTCAGCATCTCAGCATCAAACCACCAGAGCTTTGAGCTTATCTGGCAGCATCTGAACCTTATCTCAATTTACTCCTTGCATCCATTACCATGAAATATCCTAAGGTATCAAAAAAGCCTAAGGGGGATCCCTGGGTGGCGCAGCAGTTTAGTGCCTGCCTTTGGCCCAGGGCGTGATCCTGGAGACCCCGGATCGAGTCCCACGTAGGGCTCCCAGTGCATGGAGCCTGCTTCTGCCTCTCTCTCTCTCTCTCTCTCTGATGACTATCATAAATAAATAAAAAAATTTAAAAAAAAAGTTAAAAAAAAAAAAGCCTAAGGAAGGTTTCTTTGGGGGTCTAAGAACGCTCAAACAATTTTCCATATAAATTAATGCTGTTTGCTTCTTTGCTTCACACCATTTTGACTCCTGAAAGGTTTCATAGGAGAAGCTCTGATTTTGGATAATGGGGCAAACCTGTCTGTCTGCCCACAGAGTCTCTAAGAATGGTCATTTTACCAGCCTTTGAAATAATAAAAAGTCTAGAAACAGCCTCAAAGCACAGATAGGGCAATGACTGGTTGAATTATGCCCCTCGATCCCTGGGATGGAATTCCACCCAGGTGTTAAAAAGACCATGGTCAATTCCTAGGTTCTGGCGCTGGGGTGGGAGAGGTGGTGGGCGGTGACCCAGGATACATTTATTAAGTGAAAAGGTAAAGTGCTTTCAGGAGCTGCGTGTAGAAGCTGCCTCCCATTAGTGTGAGAACACGAATGGAGAAAGGCTCCTTCAGGGTAGAAGCACCTAGGGTGAGAGGTTTACCTTCACCGTCTCCTTCCTTCTCGGTGTGCTAGGGTTCTCAGGTTCCCGGGTGTATCCTAAGCCCCTGGAGGGTCTTGTTCAAACACAGCTTGCCAGCTCTCCCCCACCCAGTGTGTCTGAGGCAGCAGGTCTAAATATGCATTTCTAACACATTTCCAGGGACCACTTTTGAGAACCACAGCTGTAGTGTTTGAAACTTGGTGCCATGTAGGGTCCGGGTTTTATGCCTTTTTTTAATACATAATTTAAATTATGGCCTGGGACCAGGGCTGGCCTTGCACCTTTTCTAGATGACTCAAACCAGCAAGTGCTTTTCACCTTGTTGGTCAGGAAACCAACTCACTACCAGTGTCTAAACTCGGTCTCCTGCCTTAATGGGCACACTGTGTCCCCCAGGGTGGCTGAGCTATATTTGGAATAAATCTCCTAGGTTCTGCTGGAGACAAGATGCCAGGGGACCCTGCCTCTGGAGCCTTCTCTCTAGGATCAAAGCTCCAAATCCCCTCATTGATAGAGCAGCCCCTTTTGGGTTGAATAATTCCATATCATGGTATCAGCATCCCTCTCTTCTCCCCCTTCCATTCCCTGCCTCCAAGTTAGAGCAATGCAAAAAAGGAATGGTTGACACCTGTCCCTGTGGAAAGGTGACAACTTCACTGTGATGAGCCAGAGGAAAATTTGGAGACTGACTCCTGGGACCCCTTGCTTCCAGAGACTCTCGGCTGTTTAAAGCAACAGTGATTTCCCATCCTGAGAAGAGAGGTGCTTGCGAAGGAAGGCCACATTTAATGAGGAAGATGGGGTCCTCCTGCAGAAGCCTTGCTCTGTGTGATGAACGTAGTTTGGAGCCTCCCTGCTGTGACAGTGAATTCAGGGTCCTTGAGACAGCCCCCAGGTCACCCCACGATGGAGTGCCAGCAGCTATGACCCAGATTCCCTGTTCAGAGGTTGTGGGTGCTCTTGGCCATCCTCCCCCCCTAAATAAGTGGGACCGAGTCCCACCCACAGCCCCTTCCCTTCCAGCATCCTGGCAGGCAGAGCCCTAGAAGGACCCCCACCAGAACAGCCAGTCAGTAACACAGTGCCTTGACCGCATGCCCGCTGAGTGGGGTGGCAGCATCCCCAGGCCACTCTGTCCCCGCAGGTGGACCTCCCAGGAGAGCGTTCCCAGCCCGTTCTGCGTGCCCTCGCAAATGTCCTCCCCCCTCCCTGCCCACCAAAGCTGTGACCTGGTTCTCCTCTCTCCATCCTTTACATTCTCCCTCCATTTCTGTTTTCAAAAGGGGGAGAAAGCATTTTGATTATGAGGCATTTCCAGGGTTGTCAAGGTTTGCCAAGTGCTGGGTCTTTTGTTTGCCCTCTCTCCCTGCCCCCGCCTGAGTCCAGGCAACGTTAATATCTCTGCTTCACAGGTGAGGAAGTGCTGACCAAGGAAGGTCCGGGCTCGGGCCAAGGTCAGACGGACAGGCATGGTCACGGAGAGGGGAGCCGGGGTGGGCGTGCAGGGGCCAGGATGTGGACGGAGACCCCAGCCTGAGGATGGGGGTGTGTGGCTGCCAGCCTTCGGGGACACTAGTCTCCCTGGAAGCTCAGAAGAGAGGAGGACACGATGCAAATCCTACTAGCAGGAAGGCCTAAGGTCTGCATGGAGAGGCTCTGAGGCAGGAGTGGGTGAGTCAGGGTTTAATGCCCGGCACTTTCAACCCTTCAGTCATTCCCATGACCCTCATTTGATTCTTAGAAGGATCCATGGGCAGTCGGGAAATAGCATGGAAACCAAGGCTCCTGGGCACGGGGACGTGTCCCAGAACACTCGGCTCATCCTTGGTGACCCACATGAGCTTTCTCCCAATGGCACAGTTTTCTGGAAGCAACCTGGGCTTTTTGGGGCCACACATGGGTGGGGAGGAGCAGGAGGTTCTGTTCTGCCCCATGGTGGCCTGAGGGACTCCTCTGTGGAGTGGCCACACCCAGGTAGTCCTAGCAGGTGCAGAGTCCACCGTGACCAGCCAGGAGCCAACTCCACCTCCGCCTCCTGCTGCCCTACCTGGATTTGGTGTCAGACAGCTGCACTACCAGCTTCCGCAGTAGCTGGGATGTGTTCAAGGTCACCAGTGTGATTGAGGTTGCCACTGAGTCGCACGTGGCAGGGTGCTGGGACGCTAGGGAAGCGCTGGGTCCAGACACAGTTACCGCCCTGTCTCCTGGCTGCTTCCTGCTCTTCCTGCCTGAATGCAGAAGCGAAATCCGGCCAGGGGTGGCCGCCTAGGGACTGCGAGGATGGCAGAGGCCGGAGCTCCAAGGAGTCTGGCACCCTGTGCCCTCTACCCTCACAGCACCACCAGCCCTGTCTGCTTCTGGCCTCGTTCTATGAGAAAACAAAACTCCTAGCCGGCTGCGTGGCTGTGGTCGATTGTGTTCAGGGGCAGCTGAACAGAATCCCAGTCCCCAAGGCTGTGGAGCCCATCAGAAAGGAGGGGCCCCCTGGTGACCCACAGCCCTCAGTCTCAGATCTGGTTCTCGGAACCTAGTGCCTGCCTCTTCCCCCACCGCACATCCCCAAGCCCGGTCCGGGCCCGCAGCCCCTCCCTGAAGCTGCCGGGAGCTGTGAGCCATGCCCACCCACTCTGGTTCTGCTCGTTCAGCCATGGCTCTCCACCCCTGCTAGCTACTCTAATGAGGGACTTCTGTGGGAGCTCAATCCCAGGCAGACAGGGGGATAGTCCAGCAAAGCTTTACCTCTGCTTTGCCCTCCACAAGGGTCAGACTTGCCCATCTCCATGTGAGCTCAGGACAGCCCTAGGTGACCAGGCAGCTGCTGCTTGTTCCTCCCCAGGCACGAGTGAGGCAACCATTGATAAAGTGACTTGCTGGGGACATGTGACTGGTGAATGGTGGAGATGCAGCCAGAACCAGGTACTCTTGACCTGTGGTTCTCAAAGGATCCCTGAGCCCACATCTGAATTGCCAGGCACTGCTTGCCAGGCAGATTCTCAGGTCCTACTCCAGACCCATTGGATTAGGATCTGCGGGGAAGGTGCCCAGGGAATCTGCAACATCAAGCATCCCCCACAGCCCTGGCATGATTCTGGTGCACCTCAAAGCACCCCAAAGCCCAGGGACCTCTCTCTTCATTGAGCTGCTTCCCCACATGAGGGTCAGATCTGTGAACTGTCAGGTGCAGCCTCCACCTATGGACTTACCCTCTGGTTCCAGAAGATGGCTCTGGGCCAAGCCCTTTGGGAAACAGAGGTTCTCACCAGGGAAGCAATAAAAGTCCCAGTGGTCAGGCTGAACTTCAGACCAATGAATACCAAATCTCTATGGTGGGACCCAGGCCAACGGCAATTTTTAAAGTTCCTCAGGTGATCCTGAGGCTGAGAGCCAGCTGTCCCTACACTGGGTGTGGGTCCCTCTCAAACTAGCAGGCACCAAGATCCCGTGGAAAGCTGTCAAACGCAGGTGGCTAGTCTCCACGCCCAGAGTGTCTCTTTTAGCAGGACTTAGGACGGCCCAAGAATTTTTATTTTCAAATTCTCAGGTGCTGCTGCTGCTGGACTAAGCACCACACTCTGGGAAACACTGAGTAGAAAAAAGAAGGGGCAGAGGGAAAGCTAAGAAAGGTTTCATTTGGTCATTGAGTTATGACTTGCTCTATCAAGCAGGACCCACCTGGTCTTATTTTCCTAAGTGTTACATGTGGTTCCTGGGATGAGTTCTGAGTCCACCTGCTGAGATGGCAATCTGTCTTTTCTAACATAATTACAGTCATATAGATGGAGAACTGGGATTTGCATCCGGGGTCCCCAGGGATGGCTGGGCAGGTTGTGCACTATACAAATCCAGTGGCTACCATGCACATCGATGGTGAGCTGTGCCTCCCAGGAGTGTCAAGCCTAACAGGCTTCCTTCTGAAAGCTCAGAGTGTCACCATGGAGATTGCCACACAGTGCCTCAGAAATTGTGTGCCTGCATTTTATTTAACTTGTCACCCCTGTGCCCCTCACCATTTCTGCAGGAGATTCCCCTCCCTCGTGGGTACCAACCCCAGAATGACTTGGGCCGAGACTGATCTGGTTTGTGTGGAGGGCAGGGGCCTCTCCCCTACATGGGCTCACCAGACACCTCCATCTAGAACCAGGTTCTCCTGAATACCCGGTCTGCTCTGCCTGGCTGACCCTGGCACGAGCTGCTCTGCCGAGGCAGGAGCACATGGCCTCCCTCCTCTGCCACTTCATGCTGCTGATTATCCCTCCTCCACAAGGAGATAAACTTGCTGGAGGAATTTGTTTTCTCTGACAACAACGCTGCTGCGCCCCACAGACTGCAGGCTGAGTCACCAGCAGCGCTGGTTTCCTCTGAGCCCACCCCCACCCTCACCCCCACCCCACCCCCACACCCTGTGACCTGTCTGGGCTTCTCCCTTTCATGAGGCACTTCCCGGCCTGACATACATGTCCTGGATGTTTCTGTCTTGTGATTGGGGCCCAGCTGCCACTGCATTCCTTCCATGATACTTGGCCTCTGTGGGGGGGGGTAGCCCTGAGTGGGCTGGGGGATCTTATCAGAGGATGTTCTGTTTGGGGCCTAGAGAGAGCTTACTGGCCCCAGCAACATGCTGCTTGCCAACTTGCTTCTTTGCAGAGAGAAAGAGGGCAGGTGGGCAAGACACCCAAGGGAGTGAGTATCTAACTCACCAGGGGGAGCTAGGACTTTGCCAGGTATGAAATAGTTGAGGAAAGAATGTCCCAACCAGTTGATGCCTCCTACATTTATATCTCCAGCCTGGCCCTCTCCCCTGAACTCTGGGTTTATAAATCCAACTGCTTCCTCCCCAGACCAGCACTCCTGATTTCTACCCCCAAAGCTATTCCTCCTAATTCCTCAGCAACCCTGTCCTAGCTCAGGCCAAAAGCCATGAGGGCATCCTTGATGTTTCTATTTTTCTTACCACTTATATCTGAAGCTTCAGTAAATTCTACTCACCTTTCTTTCAGTACACCTG
The DNA here is from genome assembly GCF_018345385.1 of Vulpes lagopus. Taxonomy (NCBI): domain Eukaryota; kingdom Metazoa; phylum Chordata; class Mammalia; order Carnivora; family Canidae; genus Vulpes; species Vulpes lagopus. The sequence continues at coordinate 101,422,368 of NC_054827.1, read as the reverse complement.
AGTTTGACTATGTGGCTGTGAAATGTCACCAAAGACTGGCCAAGACCACAAAGGCACCATGAGAAGCCCTCCCTCTCTTTCACCTTTTCCCCCGAGACAGAGAAGAACCTAGAGTCACAGGGCAGAGGTGGCCCACGGGGACACAGGGCTAGTAGCAACATCCTTCATTAAGTCCTAAATGTGGGGCAAGACCTCAAGAAGCCTCCTGAGGTCTTCTGGAGGCTGGGACACCTCCAGAGACTTCCTGAGGATGACTCAGATTGCTGTGTTCTGCTCAAGAGGACCACCTACAGCCAACCTCGATCTGAAGAAGCCAGCCTCCACAATACCCTTTGCCGGGCCAGGCTGATGGCGGGCAGCACACCTGGTCTCAGCTAACGAGACTAAGCCTAGCCAAGTGCTAACAGAATGATGTCTGTCTCATTAAAGCCAAGTCCCACATTTCGCTCGATCCCAGAATGGGAGGCAGGAGTGTCAGAAGGGAGGAGGCACACAGACCGGGTCCCCTGGCAGCAACTGAACCTTTGGAGCTGCCACCAGCTGCAATTAGTCGTTGCTGCCTTTAATTTCATGTCGAGAAGCCACGGGTGATGGAAAAAAAAATTGGTCCCATGGGAAGAACGCTTTTCCGATATGCATTTATTAGCAGAGCTTCTGAAGGTGTCACGAGCCGAATGTGAGGCAGCTGCCTCTAGAAGTGAGACCCACATGCGGGGTGAGAATGGTGGATGGAGGGTCAGGAGGCGAGATGCTCAGGGAAAGACTTCTGATAGTAAGGGACATTTCTCTTACAGTTGGGGACATTGCTGCAATGATCCTCCTCCCCTGGCAACCTCCTGACCTGTGCCTCCTTTCAAATCTAGCAGGGCTCTCTGAGGACCCATCCAAACAGCTGTTCTCCTCTAAATCATGAGCCTGGGAATTTTGGTACAGGTGTACCTTGCTTCACATAACCGATATTAATTAGCTTTGTTATAAATCAAATGCTGTTTTAAGTGCACCAAGATGGTTTGATATTTTAAAGTAACTATATAGAAAACCATTTTCAAAGGCTCTCAGAGCCAGTTATACTCAAGTTCATGTCTCCTCTCCTGAAAGCAGGCTGGAATATGTGGCTGGGACATTTTATGATTCACACCATCACAGACATTCACAAAATGAAGGAAACTCAGACATTTTCACTGTGGTTTCCAAATGCCATCTCCCCAGCTCTTCTAGCCATGAAACTACTTCTTCAAATGAAATCTTATCCAGAGGCTGAGTGAATAGGACAGGGAAGAGGGGGAGCAGTTTCAGTTGAATCAGGGTGGAGAACCCAAAGCTCCACCTGCCTAACACCTCAAATAACTCCCTATCTTACCCTCTGAAGTCCCTAGCATCCCATGGACTCCTCAGTTTGAAAGGATTGTTCTCAAAGTGCCATGAGCATTCTCTCTTACCTTCAGTTTTACCTCCAAGAGTCTAGATCCACCCACTGGAGCACATATATTTAGCACATCTTCATTTATGACAGCAATTTTTTAAAGAGGAAATCAGTTTAGTTCCCTGCCCTCTGTATTGTCAGTGGAAAATACAGGAAGAGCCTAGACTTCCACCCCTGCTTGGCAGCAATGTGGCATCCCTCCCCCTCCCTTTGGGGTAGCACCAGTGGAGATCTAATGGGGAACTGGAATTCCCACCCTGGACCAACAGTCAAATGGTACCCCGTTCCCTCAGGTGTTAAGAGAGGCCAAGTGAGGGAACCTGGACTTCTCTCTATCTGGCAGTAGTGAGGCAGCATCCCCACATTTGCTGCTGGAGCAGTCTCAGAAAAAGCCAGCTAAAATCAAAGGCCTAAATAGGATCCAGACTAATACCCAAAATGTCTAGAATTCAACTGGAAGTCACTTATTATATCAAGAGCCAGAAAAGCCTTAACTGGAAGAAAAGAAGACAATCAATATGCCAATACTGAGTTGAGAGATTTGTTGAAATGATCTGACAAGGATTTTAAAGCAGCAATCATAAAATGCTTTAATAAGCAAATTATAAACACATTGGAAACAATGAAAAATAGAAAATCAAAGCAAAGAAATAAAGATGTGCCGAATGGAAGGGGCACCTGGGTGGCTTGGGCAGTTAAGTGACCAACTCTTGATTTCAGCCCAGGTCATAGTTTCAGGGTGGTGAAATTAAGCCCCATGTTGGGCTCCAGGCTTGGTGGGGAGTCTGCTGGAAATCTTCTCCCTCTGTCCCTCCCCCTGCTTGTGCATGCACATTCTCTCTCTCTCTCTCTCTCTCTTCCTCTCTCTCAAATAAATAAATCTTTTTACAAAAGTGCCAAATGAAAATGTTAAGATAAAAAACCCAATAATGGAAATAAGAAATTCAGTGGAGAATGCAGAATGGAGAGGACAGAAGAAAGAATCAGTGAACTTGAAGGTAGAACAATAGAAAGGATCCAGTCTGAACAATAAAGGGAAGATAGACTGAGAAAAAAAAATGTTCAGAGTCTCAGGGATCTGTGGGATTATAACAACAGCAACAACAACAACAACAGCACCTCACATTTATGTCATTGAGGTCCCAGAAGGAGAGTAGAAAGCAGACTGGACTTAAAAAGTACTTGAAGACAAAATAGCTGAAAACTTTCCAAATTTGGCAAAAGACTAAATATAGAGATTCCAGAAACTGACCAAGTGCTAAAAAGGGTAAACAAAGAAATATTGGTATAGACACAATATAGTGATACTTCTGAAAACTAAGAACTAAGGAAAAATCCTGAAAGCAGCAAGAAAGAAATTACACCTATTTATAGGAGAAAAACAAGTCACATGATAGTAGATTTCTTACTGAAACAAACAAACAAACTCAAGGACATCAAAAAGAAGTATCACTACATTTTCCAAGTGCTAAAAGAAAAAAGTTACAACCAGAATTCTATATGCAGCACAAGTATCCTTCGAGGCTTAAGAGGAAATCAAGACATTCTTAGGTGATTGAAAACTAAGAGAATTTGTCACCAGAGACCTAAAAGATGACTAGAGGAACTTCCCTAAACAAAAAAGAAATGATAAAAGAAGGAATCTTGGAACATAAAGGACAAAAGACAATGGAAATATACAAAATACAGGCAGATTCAATACATTTTCCTTTCCCTCTTGAGTATTCTAAATTGCATTTGACAGTTAAAGAAAAAATAAGAATACTGTCTGGTGTGGTTCTACATGGATGTAAATAACATATTTCAGACAATTATATTATGAATAGAGAGAGGTAAAGGATGTAAACGGAAGTACAGTTTCTAAACTTCCTCTGAACTGGTAAGATGTCAATACCAGTAGACTGTGATAAGTTAGATACAATGTAATAACTAAAGTGGCCACTAAAAAAGTGACACAAAGAGAGTCACAAAAATATTGCAGATAAATCAAAATGGGATTCTAAAAAATGTTCAAGTACCCACTGGAAGATGGGAAGAAGAAAATAGAAAAAAACCAAGAGAATAAATAGAAAACAAAAAATAAAATGGCAGTCAAGTCCTCACAGGTCACTAGTTACATTACATGTAAATGCTCTAAATGCACCAATTACAAGACAGAAATTGGTAGAGTGGTTTTGACAATGTGACCAGACTATATGCTGTCTATAGGAAGCTCACTTCAAATATAATGATATAAATAGGTTGAAAGTAGAGGGATAGGAAAAGATATGTTATGCAAACATTACTTAAAGCAGAAGTAAAAACTAATACCAATTGCTGTGGGCCTTATACATAACAGGAACTCTCATTCATTGTTGGTAGGAATGCAAAATGGTATAGCCAGTTTGGAAGACACAGTTTCTCACAAGGCTAAACATAGTTTTACCATACAATCCACAATCATGCTTCAATTATTTATCCATCAGATTTGAAAATATATGTCTATACAAAAGCATGCATGTGGATGTTGATAGCAGTTTTATTCATAATTGGCAAAAACTGGAAGCAATCATGACTATGTCTTCAATAGGTGACTAGATAAATAAACCATGGTACATTCAGACAATGGAGAACTATTCTGTGATTAAATGAAATTTGTTGTCAAGCCACACACACAAAAATGAGTGAATCCCAGGGGATCCCTGGGTGGCTCAGCGGTTTGGCGCCTGCCTTTGGCCCAGAGTGTGATTCTGGAGTCCTGGGATTGAGTCCCACATCGGGCTCCCAGCATGGAGCCTGCTTCTCCCTCCTCCTGTGTCTCTGTGTCTCTGCCTCTCTCTCTCTCTCTCTCTCTCTCTCTCTGTCTATCATGAATAAATAAATAAATAAATCTTTTTAAAAAATGGGTGAATCCTAAATTCACATTGCTAACTGAAATAAGCCAATCTGGAAAACTGTATGATTTCATTTATATGACTTCTTGAAATGGCAAAATTAGAAATACAGTAGGCATATTGCTGATTGCTGGAGTTTTGAGAGGGAAGAGGGTTGAATAGGCGAAGAACGGGATTATTTTTAAGGCTAAGAGAGAATTCTGTATGAGACTGTAATGGTGGATTTCTGACACTGCATTTGTCAAAATCCATTAAACTGATCTTTAATGTATGCAAATTTTTGAAAATCATTTAGGAGATCAAGAGACCCCAGGATGGAAGGCACACTATGACAAAACAATATAATCATATTACAAATGCATGAAACAACATCCCTGAAGGGAATGGGGGAGAAGATGCTGATCTAAGTAAGTTTGGGAATGAATGGAAATTGTACAACCAAAGGCACTGTATACAAACACTGTATTTTCATTGATCAAGTTGTTTACCACAGGGATATGGGTTAAACATTCTGAAAGATACACATGTATACTGGAATTGAACAATTAAGTAAATGTATGGGTGGTCATTGGAAGTCAAATTTCTCATTGTTGGAATGGGACATTACAGACAAGCAAAGGGAGAAGGCTAGAATGATCCATGTGATGATAGATTAGAGTTGGAAATATCAGTGTGAACTCATGTTTAACTTAATATAAATATGGATGCACATATATAGAAATATTTATTGGTATGTGTATACACACAGATTAGTATAAATAAGTTCCAGGGATAAAAAGTAGAACATAAGGAATATAGTCAATAATATTGTCATAAAGTTGTATGATGACAGATGGTAACTACACTAACCATGGTGAGCATTGCATAGTGTTTCAAGTTGCCAATTCACTATGTTGTTGTACACCTGAAATTAATACATTGTTTATCAACAATACTTCAATAAAAAGAATAACACAGGTTAAGACACACACATAGATTTCCCTGTGTTCTCAGCCGAAAGGGTCTAGAAGCATTGACATCCTGAGAGCACACCTAGTACCCAGATCTTGGTTTCTAATATCATTCTCTAGTGAAAGGAAGCAGACTTTGATGGAGAAATGGCCAATTTTACAGCTGGGAAAGGAATATACTAGATGATCCTTGAGCATCCTGTGGTGATAGAAGGTACTGAGCACTAAGTGAACAGAAAATAAAACACAGTGATAGGAGGATGTCAAAGAGATACTAGAGGCAGCTGAAAGGGCTCCCAAGAGCTAAAGCTGAAACAGTTCAAGCAACAAAATAAGTTAGTCTTGTCTTATAAACCAAAGCCTCAAAAATGTGAAGCACAAACTGATAGAACTGAGTGGAAAATAGACAAATTCGCAATTACAACTGGAGATTTTAGCACTATACTCTCAACAATTGATAGCACAATTAGAATTCAGCAAGCATATGAAAGAGCAACATTATTGACCAAGAGGATCTCATTGATACTTATAGAGCATTTAATTCCACAATAGTGGAATATCATTCTTAACAATAGCCCTTTGGAACATATGCCAAGATGGATTATATCCAAACAAAATGAAAATAATTGAACTTATACAGAATGTGCATTCTACCCATAATGGGATCAAACTATGAGTCAATAGTTTGATAATAGAAAGATAACAGGAAAATCTCCAAATACTCAAAAATTAAACACATGCTTTTAAATAATCCATGGTTCAAACAAGAAATCTCAAGGAAAAAATTTAAAATATATTGAACTAAATAAAAAGGAAAATATAATATATCAAAATTCATGATATACAGCTAAGGCAGTGCTCAGAGGAAAATTTATAGCATTACATGCTATAGTAGATAAAAGGATAAGTCTCAAATCAATAATCTAAGTACCTACTTCAAAACTAATAAAAAGAATAGCAAAAATAAGGCTCAGAGAGAAGAAAGGAAATTATTAGATTATGAGCATAAATCAATGACATTAAAAACAAAACAAACAAAAAAACAAGAGAAATTCAATGAAACCAAAAAGCTCATTCTTTGAAAAGATCAACAAAATTGACAACTTTCTAGCAAGACTGACAAAAAAAAAGACACAAATTAGTAATATCAAGAACAAAATGGGAAATATCACTATAGAGGGAAATAAACAATAGACATCAAAAGGATAATAATGGGATAGCACAAACAATTCCAAAGATATAAATTTGACAAATTAGAGAAATGGACCTATTTCTTGAAAAGTAAAAATTACCACAACTAGTCCAATATGGAATAGATCATTTGAATAGCCCTGTAACTATTAAGAAAAATAAATTCTTAATTTTAAAATGCCCCCCAAAAAATGCCCCTAAAAGAAATCTCCAGACACAGTTTCACCACAGAATTCTACCAAACCTTTAAGAAACTAACACTAGTTCTATACAATCTCTAAAACAAAATAAAAGAGGGAACACATCTCAATTCATTTCCACAAAATGAAGATAGTATGAAGCTAGTATTACCCTGATACCAATACCAGACAAAAACAGTATAAAAAAAATAAAACCACAAAACTAATGTCACTCATGAATATAGTTGCAAAATTTTAGCATATAGAATTCAGCAATTTAGGAAAAGAATTACATACCATGATCAAAGGCATATCCCAGAGATACAGGCTGGTTCAATATTCAAATATCAGTAACACCTGGGTGGCTCAGCAGTTGAGCATCTGCCTTTGGTTCAGGGCATGATCCTGGTCTGGGGATCGAGTCCCACGTCAGGCTCCCTGTGAGGAATCTGCTTCTCTCTCTGCCTATGTCTCTGCCTCTCTCTCTGTGTCTTCATGAATAAATAAATAAAATATTTTTAAAAATCAAATATCAATCAGTATAATCCACCATGTCGTAGGCTAAGGAAGAAAAATTGTATGATTATATCAAAGGACTGAGAAAAAGCATTAAACAAAATACAATATATTAGACTAAATTTCATGGTTTAATGAAAAAAAAAACAGCAAAGAAAAAACCCTCAGCAAAGTAGGAATAAAGGACTATTCAGGAATAACTTCCTCAGTTTATTTTCTTTTAGATTTATTTATTTATCTATTTTGGAGTGAGAGAGAGAAAGCAGGTGGAGGGGAAGAGGGAGAGAGAGTCTTAAGCAGACTCCCCACTGAGAAGGAGCTTGACATGAGGCTCAGTCTCATGAACCTAAGATCATGACCTGAACTGAAATCAAGAGTCAGAAGCTCAACCTACTGAACCACCCAGGCACTCCATCCACTCCATCAGTTTAATAAAAAGCACCCACAGAATACTTACAGCTGATATACTTAACCAGGAAAGACTAAATACTGGGAACAAAGCAAGGATGTCCACTCTCATCACTCTAATGCAGCATAATGCTGGAACTTCTATCCACTGCAATAAGGCAAGAAAAGGAAATAAAAGGCAAACAATTTATAAAAAAATAAATAAAAGTGTCCCTAATCTAAAAATATTAAATAAAAGTGACACAGCTTAATCACAGGCAAAAAAATAAAAATGTACTTATTTATAAATGACATAGAACATCCCAAGGAATCTACAAAGACCTTTTAGAACTAATAAGTGAATTCAGAAAGGGTGCAAGTTTCAAGATAACCACACAAAAATCAATTGTATTTCTATATACTAATAGCAATTAAAAATACACACAATTTACAATTGCTCAAAAAAATGAAATCCTTACATGCAGATTTAACAAGGCATAAAGACTTACATACTGAAAACTATAAAACTCTGATGAAGAAATCAAAGATCTAAAAAAATGGAGAAACAGACAAGATTTGTGAGTTGGAAAATTTAACACAGTAAAGGTGTCAGTTCTCCCCAATTTGATACACAGATTTAACACTGTTCCTATCAAAACCCCCTAAAAGATTTTTTTGTAGGTTCTGACAAAATTATTCTAAAATATGTATGAAAAGCAAATGAGCCTCTAAGAATAGCTAAAACAATTTTGAAAAGAAAAGAGTAAATCATGAAAAAGAAGAGTAACCAAGACTGTGCAGTGCTGGCAGAGAAATAGACAAATAGATTAACAGAACAGAATAGAGAACCCAGAAATAGATTCACACAAAAATGTCCAACTGATTTTTAACAAAGATATGAAAGCAAGTCAATGGAGGAAGGATAGTCTTTTCAACTAACGGCACTGGGGCAGTTGAACATCTATAGGCAAAAAATGAACTTGGACCCAAACTTCACACCTAATTCAAAACGGATCATGTACTTCATGTAAAATGGAAACCCTAAATCTTTTAGAAAAAAATGGTAGGAAAATCTTTGGGATTTAGGGTGAAGCCAAGAGTTCCTAAGCTTAACACCAAAAGCACAACCTATAAAGGAAAAAAACCTGATGAATGGGACTTTTTCAAAATTTAAAATTCTGCTCTATATTGGACCCTGTTAAGAGAATGAAAAAACCAGTTAGAGACTGGGAGAAAATATTTGCAAACTATATATCTGACCAAGAATTTATATCTAGAATAACATACAAAGAACTCTCAAAACTTAATGGTAAAACAAAGCAAAGCAAAAGTCAATTAAAAAATGATATGAAGAGACTTTGCATCAAAGATGCGCAATACCATTAGGCATCAGGGAAGTGCAAATGAAGACTACAATGAGGTATCACCACATACCTGTTAGAATGGCTGAAATAAAAAATAGGAACAACACTGAATGTTAATAGAGAAACTGGATCACTTACACGTCACTGGTGGGAATGGAAAATATTACAGCCACTCTGGAAATCAGTTAGGCAGTTCCTTATAAAACTGATCTGGAAATCAGTTAGGCAGTTCCTTAGAACATGCAACTGCCTGCCATACGACCCCTTATTTGCACTTCTGGGCATTTATTCTAGAGAAATTAAATGTCTATTTCCACAAAAACTTGTACATGAATGCTTATAGCAAAGTTACTGGTAATATCCCCAGACTGTAAACCAGTGGATGTCCTAAAAAACAGTGAATAACTAAATAAACTGTGACAGACCCATCCTGTGGAGCAGTATTCAGCAGTAAAAAGGAACAAAATACTGGTACTTCCAACAAGCTGCATGAATGTTCAGGGAATGATGCTAAGTGGAAAAAAGCCAATCTCAATGGTGACGTTCTCTATGCTCCCATTTATATGGTATTCTCGAAATGACAAAATTGGAGGAATAGAAGATTGGTCAGTTCTTGCCAGAGGTAAAGACGAGGGATGCAGGGAGTCGGGACGAAGATGGAAGAGAAGTAGGTATGGCTGAAAGAGGACAACAGAAAAGCCCCTAGTGACAATGGAAATCTTCTGCATCTTGACTCTTGTTACTAGTGTCAATATCCTGGTGGTGACCTTGTACTGGGTTTTGAAAGACGCCACCATTGGAGAGAAACTGGGTAAAGGGTACATGGGATCTCTCCATGGTATTTCTACAACTGCATGCGAATCTACAATGATCATAAAATAAAAACTTTAATAACAAAAAAAATTTTTAAGGAAAACAGTTAAAATGTCTATTGTGAAGAGCCTAGCTAAATGGACTCAGGATCATTCCTATGATCATTTGTATCATCCAAGGTAAACATCAAAAATGAAGGAGCATCAAATCAGGTGGGTGAAAATAGCAAGGCATAGAGGAATATGTGCTTGTGATTCTTTTTTGACAAAACAGGCTATACATTAAAGTATTTTATAAATGCATAGAAAAGCTCTGGGCAGGTACGTCGTGAAGTGTCCACAGTGATTCCTCGTAGGGAAAAGAACTGGTTGGGAGACAAGCTTTCACTTTTAACAAGAAACTGGTGTGAAACAAACAAGAAAACACTTCATTTTGTAGATTAAGATGCTGAGGTTTCACAGAGGTGAAAGCAGTGGTCAAGGTCACCGAGCTGGAGAGAGGTTCAGAGCTTGGCTCTAAACTCAGACCTTCTGACTCAAATCCAGAGAAGCCGAGGCAGGAAATCGGCAGGACGGCTCCTGCAGGCTTGCTGCTGTGCACTGGACTGTCCTCAGATAAGGAGCTCTCCGGAGAGGAAGAGCCTGGGACAAAGAGGATCTGCAGGGATGTGGAGAACAGGAAATGGCGCCAGCTGGGGTTTTCCCAGCCTGCTGATGAGGGCAGCTCCAGGAACCCAGCAGAAGGGCAGATGGGCCAGGAGCATGGATTTCAGGAGCTGCCCAGCCACTGGGTCAGGCTCTGGGCAGGGCGCTGGGCAACCAAGGTCTCCACTCTCAGGGATCTCATCTTCCAGGCAGGAGCCCCATGCATTCAGGTCACCAAGGTGAAATGAGATCCTGAAATCATGGCTGTTGGAGGCCCCCGGGAAACCTCAGAGAAAAGGCCACATTTTTGACTGGGTCCCTGAAAAAGGATGGATAAGAGTGAGCTGTGTAGAGTGGGAAAGGGGTGGTTTTCCAAGTGAAAGCATCATTGTGGACCAGGGCATGGAGGCAGAGGGTAACCTGTGGCTAAAACCAGAAGTGGGGGATCCCTGGGTGGCGCAGCGGTTTGGCGCCTGCCTTTGGCCCCGGAGACCCGGGATCGAATCCCACGTCAGGTTCCCGGTGCATGGAGCCTGCTTCTCCCTCTGCCTGTGTCTCTGCCTCTCTCCCTCTCTCTCTCTGTGTGTGACTATCATAAATAAAGAAAAATTAAAAAAAAAATAAAATAAAACCAGAAGTGGGTGCAGGCCATCAGCAGTAAGCTTGAGGTCCCATGTTGACATTAAAAAAAAAAAAGATTTTAGTTATTTATTCACGAGACATAGAGAGAAAGGCAGAGACATAGAGGGAGAAACAGGCTCCCTGCAGGGACCCCAGTGTGGGGGACTCCATCCCGGGACCCCGGGGATCATGCCCTGAGCCAAAGGCAGATGCTCAACCATTAAGCCACCCAGGCGTCCCCCATGTTGACATTCTCTTGTCCTGCAGGCAGTTGAGAGCCATCAGAGGTTTGTGTGCAGGGGGGTCACAAGGTCAGTGTGGATTTCTGGGAGTGAGTCTGGCAGCTGGGTGGAGGGGAAGGGGAAGAGGCCCAGGAAGTTGGGAGGGCCTGTGCTGTAGCAGCTAGGGCACCCCGATGATAAGGTAGAGGTCAGGGAATCAGAAAGGCAGGAATGGCTTTGAGAAATATATTTGAAATACATCTGAAAAATACCCTGTAGGCCAAAGGAACAGAACTCAGTGTGGGGAACCTGTGTTGATTTTTGGTTACCCAGCTGCCGTGCTCCCCTCTCACCCCCGTCTCTGCTCACAGAGCCGTGATTTACTTTGGTGACGTCTTGGAGAGATTCTTAGCCAAGGGCCCTGCCATAAGCCAGGCTCTGCCATCTTTACCTCACGTCCTGAGGCTTTGACTCTTGAGACGGGGAGTAGATGCGAATGGAGCTGGTGAAATCTGTGCCCCGCCTCCCCTATTACAGAGCTCTGAGTCTGCATCTCCAGTCTTCCCTTCAAGCCCATGACCTTCCTTTTTCTCAGTGGCCCCTTCTAAAGGGCCCACAGGGTGGGCTGTGGCCATGCTGGAGACAGGATGGAATCCCCTTGGTTTTCAGTTCTAACCACTCTGAGAAGATTCTTTAGAAATTCTCTTGGGTCTTGTGGGCTTCTTTCTTCATTCTTTCTATGTGGTCTGATTTCTGCTAAGTTTTTGAATCCTCTATTAACGCTGACTCATTCGCACAACACACATAACTCAAAAATTAAAGAGTTACCATGGCCCAACCTCTCAGACTATGTCCCTGCTGGTGGTTTCAAGGGAATATTATAACCATTCCACTCTCTGAGACACTGGGTCAGGAGAGCCTGCTTGGCTACAGTGGAATGAGCCCATTTAAATATTTATGACAGCCGATTATCCCAAGTACCTGAGCACACCTGAGTGATAATGCCTAAGTCAACTTGTGGATGGTGCTAATTGCCATTAGGACTTGGGCTAAAAGTTGCTCTGGTGGAGAAGGGACAGGAAGTACAGCAATGTTGCCTTTGGAAGACCTCTGGTGGTAGGGAGGGGATTTGAGGGGGCTGAGGTGTGTTGAATACCTTCTGTGTGCCTGGAATAAAGCTAAGTGAACCAAAGGACTCCGTACATGACCTTGAGTTCTCACAATAACCCTGAGGGAGACGGGTCACTATTTTATAGACACGAAAATCAAGGTTTAGAAAGGTTAGACATTAGTAAATGGCTGATTATGCATAAGAATCTAGTGTGTCTGATATCAAATGATGTACTTTCTGTCCCCACCCCCCACATAACCCCCCCTCCTCCATGGAAGGGAGAATTCCCAAGAAGAAAAGGGAATCTCAGGGTTCCAACTCCTGCTGCGTGTCCAAAGCACATCTGGGAGAACCAAGCTTTGCATCATGCAAGAAAATGACCAGGCTGAAGAAAGCAACCCCCAGATGCCTTGCTAATGCAAGCTGTAATGAAGAGAAGGGGAGAAAACATGGGAGAGCCAGGCCTCCTGACTGCCAGGGTTCTGTCAAGCTGTTCCTGGCAACAAGAAGTCCTGGGAGTGCCATTTTGATCTCAGGAACAGGACATATCCGTTTTCAGTGTCTGACCCGCTCACAATGTCTGTTCTCTGAGTGCTGGGCCTGTCCTCCACCCACCCACAGGGGAGGGCTCCTGGCATCTGTATCCACATATATAACCCTGCCCCTGGACCCCTGGAGGGCTGGATCAGGTGTGAACACTCAAACCAGGCTGGCCCAATTAGTGCTTGGTGAAAATGGCTGGTCTTTTGGAGAGAGGAAATAGAAACTCAGAAGCCTTGCAATGACTAACTTCCACCTAACAGCATGTAATACAGAAGACGGGTTGGTGGAAAGAAGCAGAGGCAAGGGCAGTTGTGGCCTGTGACAAGGAAAGACAGGAAGACAGGAAGTAGTTTTCTGCATTCTTGGCACCTTCTAGGCCTGGTTCCTAACTCTCCAGAGGCCCAGTTGTTTGATTTCACCTTTGATTCCAAGGAAGCACCCAATTTCCTTCTAATAAATTTCATGGGCTTGTTTGAAGTAGACTTCTGTCACTTTTGACCAAAAATGCCCTGACAGTCCCAGGTGAGGAGGTTGTGTCCCTGTGAAACACTAGACTTTAATTCCTCAAGGATCTTTCCAGAGGATCTCAGAGGGGCTGGGAAGAGAGGGGTCCAGTCTTCTTACACTGTTGTGGTTGATCTTCTCATCCTGACACTGGGTGAAGTGAAACAGTTAAACTCCAAGGACATTTATCACAATAATTAAGCCCTATCAAAATTAAGCAGGCATCACTCTGCCTATGATAACTGAACCTTTCAATGTCAACTCCAAGGACTCATACACAGCTTCTGGGTGTAATTCATCTGTCGAGACTGTTCTGTATTAACCTACTAATCTATGTATGGCTAATGACTCAGGACTGTATGTTGACCTTGACTTCACTTGAAGGTTTTCATTATAGCTGTCCTTGCAAATAAAAAGCAGAGATTGCAGGTGAGTGGTTTGTCATAACACTTTTTTCCCTTCACGACTTAAGTATGTAAAGCCTTCTGGTTCATCTTTTGCCCAATATTCCACAATCCTTCTTTGGATTCTTCCCCAAACTCAGGGGACCCATTGTTCCTGGTGCCAGCTCCGCCAAGCCCTCCACTGTAACAGTGACACCGTCGTTTTCCTTCTTCTGTTGCCGACTCCCCAATACCCAGCCATTTCTAGCACCATATGCCCAACATGGGGACAAGCAAACCAGCTCTCCCCTGACTTCATGGGGCGAGGACCCTCCCAGGAGCTCTGACTCCCCAGTATTGTCAGACTTTTGCTGGGAATTGAGGGAAGACCTGGGGAAGTGAGTGGTGGCAAAATGGAGTGGGGAATGGAGAGTGCAGGGGAGGGACAGGGCTGTTTTGTGTCACCCTCTCCAGACCACTTTTCCAGAGAAGTTTATCAAGGGGGCACATTCACTGCTGCCCACAGCAAGGAGCTTCTCCTTTTCCCTGCTAGCTGCCACCGATGGCCGTGGTACAGATGGTCCCAGTAGCTGCATTTTCCAGGGTTGCAGATCAAGGTAGCAGGATTGCTCGTGCTGTGACCAGAGGCCTGAGAACCACCCTGGGTTCAGTGTGTATAACCTCAAAGCAAAGGCTTTGCCTTTTATTGGAAGCCCCATGCAAATCACAAGCCTCCAAAGGCATTTATTAAGTGCCTGTTTCTTCTTTGTCTACTTGGATGCTAGACCAAAGAGCTTACATTTTTAAATTTCACTAACTGATTTATACCCTGCCCATTTCCCAAAACGGATGACAATAAAACCACAGGTACAGTGTGGCCAGGAACATTTACTCAACAAAGGAGGGGAACAAAAGCAGAGAATTATGCCCAGCCTCAGCCTTTCAGGAAGGAAATATCTAAGATTTCATTCTCTGGGTGTCTTTAAACTTCCCCAAGATGTAAGGGCGACTTTCATTTATTTCTGGAAAGCTCCTCTGTCCCCCATCAGAAAGGCAGCACGCCCACCCCGCCACCCCCATGTGGCTCCTCTCTGAGGGTCTGTTCCCACTTGGAGGAATTGTTCTGTCGCAGGCGGGCGGGTGGCAGCAGCTGAAGCCGAGGTGGGTTTCCAGCCCTGCCACTCTGCAGTCTTCTGCGCGGCTTGTCTGCCCTGTGGGCTGCAGCACAGAAAGCCCAGGGAGGATCGTGTTTCTCAGCTGAGTCTCCACGTTGCAGACAGGTCCTCCGAGCTGTGCCCTGGCCTGGTTTGCAGTGCATCTTCACCTCCCTTATGGAAATCATGGTGGAAAATGAGAGGAAGCATGCTCCGCCGCCCTCCCACCCCCTCCCACGCACACTGGTAGTTCACTTGCCTGACACCATGGACACCAAATGAGCACAGCAGTCTGTGCCCTCACGGGAAGCAGGCAGACACCCAAATAGTGTCCGGAAGTGAAAGGAGAAGGGGAAGGAGATGGAAAGCGCTGAGTGTGGGCTTCAGATGGAGCCCACCCACCATCTGCAGAGTTCCTGCAGGAGCCCGGAGCGCAGGGACATCCGGTGGACAGGGCCACTGTGCTGGCATCGCACACTCGGGCAGAGAGGCGACAGGGAACCTTGTTTAAAGTCCTTTCTGTTGACTTTCCTTGAACCTTCAGAACAGGAGAAATCACACTTTGTTTCTATCAGCAAAGCATGCTTAGATCTGTGATCGCAGAGAGGCCCACCTGACACCACGGCTGTGTCATCTTGTTTATTTCGTGGCCGTGGCTTGAAGGCACCATGGAACGCAGCGTTCAGACTTTTGTTCTGCCATCTGCTTTCTGGTTTTAGTTTCTTGGGACCTTCCGGGGTCTCATTTTTCTTTGCTTATCAGATGGGGATAGACAATAGCCGATACCCAGGATCTTGAGAAATTAAATTTAATTAACTATACATACACATACCACACACACACACACACACACACACACACACACACTGCACTCTGCATCCCCTCCCTGCAGAGTGCTCCCTGGCGGGGCCGTGACTCAGGTTCTTACAAGAGGACAGCTGCCCTGGGGCCCACTTCTCTGCTTGCTTCCCCACCCCACCCCACCCCTGCCTGGCAGCAGCTGAAGCCAACTGGGATGGGCCAAAGTTCCGGCAGCTGGCCCTGGACGGGAACTCAGAGGCCTGACCATGGGTAGGGTGCTCCCTGTGAGGAGCCCAGACCTGGAATGCCTGCTTGTGAAACCCTAGCCAGCTGACCTTTGGGGCAGGGTGTGAAGCGGAGCCTGCCTGGGCCGCAGAGGCTGGGAATGGAGGAGGCATGGAGTGGCGGGAACCAGTGGGTCCCCCATCACTGCCCAGCGATGTGCCCTTGACCCTGGCTTTCAAGCCACTGTCCTCTCAGCAGCGTCTTCAGCCCTGAGCACACGACCACACTCACTGCCAGTGGTCAGATGATAGTAATACGAATAGTAGCAACTACTGTGCGTTGTCTGGGCTTTTGCCCTCCTCATGCTCATGCTCTCTGGGGCCCTCCTGTGTCACTGCCAGTGCCTTCTGGGTCTCCAAAGTCTGACCCTCTCATCTCCCAGCTGTACAGAGCCCACCCGAGGCTCTCTGGACTCTGCCTCACTCTCTCTTCTGCTTCATACTTATCACCACTTGACATGTGACATATGCACGTGGTTGTGTTTATTTACACAGTGTCAAGAATGTAAGGGGGGGGGCAGTGGCGTAGGTAGGCCTGACATGGAAGGAATGCTCAGAAAACAGGCATTACATGAATGAATGGATGAGGAAACAGGCCTAGAGAGGGTGAGAAATTTGTACAATGTCACAAAGCTGGAAAGTCCTTGGAAGGCGGGTTGGAACTCTATCGTTTCTGAGTCCTGGGGACTCCAGTGTCTGAGCTATCATCCCCACTCCTCTCTGCTATTCAGAGGCCCCCTCACACCTCCACAGGGGAAGCTTTGCCTCCTCTATTGATGATGCCCCCTCTCCTGCACCCCTACTCAGGTAGTATCACCCAGAGGTGCCCCGGTGGGCTGAGGGGCCCCAACGGTCCAATTGGTGGCTTTTCCTAAGCAGACAAACCTGCTGAAGAAGAAAATGACCATGTCACCCATAAACAGGGAGGGCCCTAGCAGGAACACAAGAGAGCCTCCTCCAGCCTGCTCCTTCCAAAACCTGGGAACCCCAGGCATTGGCAGCCTTTTGAAGACAGGCGAGACAGCTGTACCTGTCTTGCAGATTCAGAATCTAGGTCATTCTGCTGCCTCCTTTCCGCCTCTGGAAAATGAGCAGGATTTCTCCCAGGGTCTCAGAATGAGAGAGAGGACCATGGGGGGAAATGTCTTAGTAGAACCCACACCCTGCCTGCCGCTGTCAGGAACATTTCATTTCAGAGCCAATATAATTTATGAGATGCAAATGGATTTAGCATTAAAAAAAAAAAAAGACTTGGAAGAGGTACAAAGTGCGCCTCACACCCTTGTGCTGAGGCGTGTTTGGGGCTTCATTAATCATCTCAGACAAAAGAGATTTAATCGGAGAGCTGGTCTGGAGAGTGCCCGCATCTCTCACCAAGCAGGGAGCAGCGGGCGCTGGCTGCAGGCCTGGCCTCTGGAGCACGGCACTTGTGCTTAGCTCTGGTCTGAGTCACGCAGGAGATGAAATTACAGAGGTTCCTGCACATGATGAATCAGAAAGCAGGATCAAGCCAAATATTTGGACAAGCCTTGCCCCGCATGGAGCAGGAGGGAGACTTAGCAGCCAGCAAGCGGCCTGCCAGCAGCCTGCCCAGAGATCATTTCTGACAAAGTGCCGCCATGGGGCAGGCTGCTGCTTAGGAGGGAATTAGCTCTGATCCATAAAAGCACCCCGCTGTCAGGTCGGCGCTGGGGAAAGGGGCCCATGAGCATCCCAGGACCTTGAGCTGTGATTCACTCTCACCCTTGGATGAGGGGGCTCATCAGGGCGGTGGTGTGCAGGGTTGGGGGCGTGGGAGGTGGGGAGGAGATGGTACACTTTGAGTCACCCCAACCGCCTTCTCGCTCCAGGAGTCATCAGGGTGGCAGGCAATGAAAGTTTCCTGCACCAGCGAGGAAGGAGGAGGCCACATGGCCCTCCCACCACTCCTGCCTTCACTCTAGTTGGGGACACAGGCAGACACGGTGGTGGCCACAAATGAGGAAGGAAGTGAAGCCCTGTGCCCCATGGCCAGGCTTTTACCGCGGGGATGACTTTCACAAGAGGCCTAATTGCTACCCTTTGTAGCTTCAGAGCTATGAGTTTTTCAAGGCTGTTCAGAATAATAAAACCAGTAATAATGATGCTACCTTAGGTTTGTCTGGAATCTTTTTTCTTTTCTATTAACTTTTGAAAGAACTCAACATTTGCTGGGGGCGAGGGGATGATTTTAAGCTACCTTCTCCTCTTTGCAGGGAAAGCTCCCAGGAGCCATACTAGTGTGCTTTGAAGAAAGCAAACAAATTTCTACAAGATAACAGTTGGTGTTAATGAATAGCATTAGTAGCTCACACATGCTGGGAGCTGACTCTGTGCTAGGCCCAACTCCATGCTCCCCATGAGAATGTCCTGACTGAGGCTCACAAGAACCCCTACAAGGTGACTGCTGTTATCTCCCCATTTTGCAGATAAATAAACAGCCTCAGGGAGCTTATATAACTTACTCAGGACCATGAAACTAATAAGTTGCACAGTCAGAATTTAAACCCAGGCAACCAGATATCCAGATTACAGGCGACCTCTCGACAGCTCTCCTAGTATACAAACCCATGAGAAAGATGACTGTGGGAACAGGTGAAAGCAATGCCCACAGTCCAAGCCCTCGACCAAGTAACCAGACCTCAAAAAAAACAGACTTGATGACTGCCGTCGGGAGCCTGGCTTGCCCTGAAGCTTGAAGAAGGCTGAGCAGAGCTGGCTTCCTCAGGGACCAGACGGTCCTTACTGGTTAATCAGAGTCTAGCCCACATGGGCCAGCCTGCTCCCTCGGAGACAAGACTCAGCAAAGATCTTCCCTATTCAGAAACCCTCTGAGACAGCAAAGCTGCTGAGCTGGCTTCGGGGAGTAGGAAAGGCCTGCATTCCGGAGTCACAGGGCCCCAGCTCCTGCCCTCATGAGCTATGAGACTATTTCCGTTCCCCTTGCTGTGTAAAGCCTCAAACCTTGGTGGCAGGAGAAACTGATTTTATTACACTCGCAGGTTCCCTGAGTCAAGAATTCAGTTAGGGATACAGAATGATCCTTTACTTAGTAATGTCTGGGGCCTCATCTGGACACGGGTGGACACAGGGTAACTAGTAACTATGGCTAGGGGCTGGGATAATCTGGAGTCATCTTTGCTGCCAGGTCTCTGTTCCAATGTCTGCTCACATGTCTCACGTACTGACTATCAGCTGGGACCTCAGCCAGGACTGTCACCAGGATATAGAAATGTGGCCTCTCCATGTGGCCAGGGCTTCCTCACAGCATGGTGGCCTCAGGAAAGTCAGAGTTCTCATATAAAAAACTCTTTTTGTTTGCGAAGACTGCCATAATAAAGTGCCACAAACTGAGTGGCTGAGTATAACACAAATTTATTGTCTGACAGCTCTGGAGGCTAGAAGTCCAACATCAGGGTATCAGCAGGACTCCTTCTGAGGGCTGTGAGGGAAGGCTCTGCCCTAGGCCTCTCCTTGGCTTGTAGATGGCCTGCTTCTCCCCGTATCTTCACATGATCTTCTCTTCATGAGCATCTCCGTGTCTGAATTTCCCCCCTTTACAAGGACACTAGTCAAATTGGATTGGGGCCCATTCTACTGACTTCATTATAACTTGATTACCTTTGTAAAGACGCTATTTCTAAAGAAGGACACATTCTAAGGTAATGAAGGCTAGCACTCCAACATGTGAATCTAGGGGTAGACACAATTCAATCCATAACAACCTATAACAACAACTCAAGGTTGTTCCCAAGGGAACCTGCAGAAACCCACATGGTCTTTTCTGAGTAGTCTTGGAAGTCGAGCTTCACACTACCAGTCACAAGCAGGTCACTAAGTCCAGCTCAGATTTAAGGGGAGAGAATAGAGATCCCACCTCTCCGCTGGAGGAAGGTCAAGAACTTTTTTTTTCAGTAGGTATGATTTCTATTCCCCTCTTATAGGCAGAGGAAGCACATCTTAGAGCCATGAAGTATTTCACCCTGTGTCAGTCAGTGGATGCAGGGCCAGTGTCAGATCTCAGTGTGCATGGGTTTTAAAACTCTCCCAGTATCCTTGCACAAGTTACTCAACCTCTGTAAGCCTAGATTGTCCCACATATGAAATGGTGATAATGATACCAAATTCAGTGCTATTTCAAGGATTGATTGAAGTGAGTTAAGTAAATTACCTGGCACATTGTAGGAGATCAGTCAATGGTAGTTTCTCTCCCCATCCCCCTCCTCCTTCTTTTCCTCCCCCCTTCCTCCTCCTCTCTTTCCCCTCCTCCTCCCCCTCCTCTCCTCTTCCCCCTCTTCTTTCTCCCTCCCCTCCTCCTCCTCTCTTTCTCCTCCTCCTCCCACTTCTTATCATCATCATCATCATTAATCTTAGCAGTGGGAACATAATGACAAAAGCTTTGGGGGGTAGGGGTAATGGAAAAGCAACCAGATCAGAAATCAAAATCCCTGGATCATAATTTCAGCTGTGGATGTTTACAACTGCTAACGTTTATTATGGACTCATGCTGTATCCAGCAGGGAACTGAGTATTTCCCATCTGATTCTGTGTAAGCCTCATACCAGCTAACAAGAGGCAGAACTCAGATTTGAACCCATGCTCCAATGCACCGGACCTTTATGCTACCCTACTTCTGACCGACCATCTGTGAGCATTCTCCAGCTATAAAAATATATAACCCATAATAATGTAACAACCCATGTAATAACATAATGATCTATGTTCTCCTGTGGGTAAAGATTCAACTTCATTTATTTTTCTATACCTGAATCTATTTCCTATCTTCCATCCCTATTTCTCCCCGGTAACAAAAATTGTTACCTAGTCATTTTCACAAAAGCCCAGTAGAATTCAGTCATTTCTCAATTTAGGTTAAAGCTTGTTGCAACATAAGGTTTTCTCCCTGGGATGACATCTCAGTTCCACGGCAGATTTATGGATCATCATGTCCTGGATACACCTGGTTTGTGAAGGTGGTAGAGACCATACAAGGTTTTCCTAATTCCTGTTACATTTCCCTCCTCCTGGGCACAAAGGAAGACCATTTTCCATCCTCCTTTGTAGTTAGGTTGGGGTCATGTGATTCATTAGTTTGGGCAGAGGGGTTGTGAGAGAGATAATGTATATCATTTCTTTGCTGAGGTAATGAAAAACCCTCTCTGTAACTTGCCAGTCCTCTCTTCCTTTGCTGAGGACACCCGAGAAGTTGTAACTAAAATATAGCTTACTGGACCCCTGAGTCTTTACCTGGAAGGGAGTTGCTCAAGAGGAGATCCAACAGATCAGACTGAAATTAATGAGAAGCAAACTTTCATGTACTAAGCTATTCTGGGTGCTTCTTTGTTACTTCTACAGTTTATTACTATAGTCTAGCCTATCCTGAGTAGGACAAGACCTATGTTGTACTGGCCTCCATGGAGATACACACTGTTCAATGTTAACTGTCAACATTGATTCCCACTGGTATCTGTGGAAGCAACCAGCACTTCCTCATGTCAGTGTCTATGGGCTTGAACATCTGGCCTCTGGTTTGCATGGCTCCATCAGCCACTAATGACTCTGTCTTCTTGTCACACCTCCAGCATCTATTGGGCCCCAGCTTCCACTCTCTACTTACTGCCACATGAATCTCAGGGGCATATAGGGCTTTTGGCTGTTCTCCCAATGTCTGTGGGGCTACAGGAAACCTGACCTAGGGTTTCACTCAAATGTCCCCACACTAAGGACAGGGCACCTGGGTGGCTCAGTTGGTGAAGTGTCTGCCTTTGGATCAGGTCATGATCCTGGAGTCTGGGGATCAAATCCCATGTCAGGGCTCCCCACTCAGCAGAGAATCTGCTTCTCCCTCTTCCTCTGTCCTTCCCCCCAACTCATTCTCTCTCTCTCTCTTTCTCTCTCTCTCTCCCTCTCTCATTCACACACTCTCAAATATATAAATAAAATCTTTTTTTAAAAAATGTCCTCACACCCATCTCTTTTTTACTGCTTTCCTACCAGGAATCTGCTTTATCTTCCCCTGAGCCCAAGTCATCTTGGCAGCACAGGACAAATCACGGCTTCTCTCTTGCAGCACCTTTGTGCTTGGCCTTGGGAACCTGAATCTGGTCTACATGGCAGGTGGCTTATTTGACTTCTTCTGTTCTCTTCCCATTCTACTATTTGGGGACTAAACCTTATGCTGCAATTTCTTAAAATTCTTTAGTTTCTCTTTGAAACTCAGCAAATCTCTTTTTTTCGTTTTTCTTTTTTTAAATTTTCAAAAAGCCTCACTCTGTAATAGTTAACTTTGTGTGTCAACTGGACTGGGCCATGGGATGCCTTGATACTCAGTCAAACATTATTCTGTGTGTGTCTGTGAGGATGTTTTGGATGAAATTAGTTTGGGTTTTTTTGGTTTTTTGTTTGTTTGTTTGTTTTATTTTACTTATTTGAGAGAGAGAGAGAGAGAGAGAGAGTGTGTGTGTGTGTGTGTGTGTACAGAAGTGGGGGAGGGGACAGAGCACAGGGAGATTCCCCACTGAGCAGGGATCCCAGGACAGAGCTCGATCCCAGGATCCTGAGACCATGACCTGAGCCAAAGGCAGATGCCTCCCAGATTGAGCCACCCACACACCCCTGGATGAAATTAATATCTGAATTAATAGACTCAATAAAGCAGATAGTTTTCCCTAATGTGGTGGGCCTCATCCAATTAGTTGAAGGCCTGAATATAGAACAAAAGACTGAGAAAGAAAGAACTCCTCCAGCCTGACTGCTGAGCTGTCCTATTGGTCTTGTTCATTCCTCAGACTGAAACTTATACCAGTGGCATGCCTGGTTCTAAGGCCTTCATACTCCGATTGGAATCACACCATTTGTTCTCTTGGGTCTCCAGCTTGCCCAACCTTTGTAATCTTGGGGGTTTTCAACCTTTGTAATCACATAAGCTAATTCCTTATAAATCTTAATAGATAGATAGTAGATAAAAAGTAAGATACTGATACATGATAGATATAAGGGAGAGAGATCATATATATACACATACATATGCATACACATGTCTATCTATCATCTATATCTATCTATCTATCTATCTAT
The DNA here is from genome assembly GCF_018345385.1 of Vulpes lagopus. Classification (NCBI taxonomy): domain Eukaryota; kingdom Metazoa; phylum Chordata; class Mammalia; order Carnivora; family Canidae; genus Vulpes; species Vulpes lagopus. The sequence goes on along the minus strand of NC_054827.1, from coordinate 101,399,311 downwards.
CTATCTATCTATCATCTATCATCTATCCTATTGGTTCTATTTCTTTCTCAGGAGAATGCTGACAATAAACACTCTTGCATAGCAAAACGTCTAGATTTACAAGGCTATTTTCTTTTTTGTACGTTTTAAAAGTTGATTTTGAAACTTCAAAGCCAAGAATTTGATGCCTTGGTATTTGTATTCTGTGGTGCCTTCTCTTTCCCAGGGAAAGGAGATCTGTGGAAGAATCAGAGCAATAAGAAAATATGGGGGGGGGGTAGTAGAAGGAGGACACTGAATTTTTATATCTAAACATGATTGTGCAACGATAATAAGGTACATTTGCATCATGCTGACATGCTTTACTCTACTTAAACTCACCACAGCCTGAAATATAGAAACTAGCTGTCTTTAACAAATAAGGAAAGGGGCTTAGGAAGTTCAAGTGCCTTGTCTAGCATCAACTGGCAGTGCTTGGGCCTAGGGAGGGTGGTCTTTCTTCAGGATCATGTCTACACAGCCAGAAAAAGAAGCCTCCACAAGGAGAACCCAAAGCCAAAAGCATTGAGCCAGTACAAGCTGGGGCAAGATCTAAATGTGTGACTGTGCCCAAGGAAACCTCAAGAATCCTCAAGGCTAGAGTTTTTACAAGCACCCACTGCTATGTGAGTCAAAGAAAGAAAAAGGAGGATCTAAGAGTGTAGAAATTCTGTTTGGGTCAGTGCTATATTCTGAGGCCCTAGAACAGTGTCTGGTCCCCAGCAGTATTCAAATGATATTTGTCAAATGTGTGAATGAAGTAAAAAAAAAAAAAAAAAAAAAAAAGGATCTACTCTCAGGTTCCTCATCATCTGACTGAGATAAACAATTTCACAAAGACGGGAAATAGGAGAGCCACACCAGGCAAAAGAAACTCTAAGCAAATATGGACATGACGAAGAGAAAAATCAGGATGGGATGTGAGTGAAGCCACTGGATATCATAAATGCCACACATCTGTGTCAAGGATGGCCTCCGTGTGACTGTATCGAAATCATGACACCTGTGAGTTCCATTTTCTGTTAGCTGGTATGAGAACTAAGGAGAGGCTCACTTTGTCAGGAAAAGTCTATTTTTAAGCAAATCAGAATAAAGAGTGATTCTAAAGAGTGTGCTCAAGCCGCAGGAAATGGCTAATCCAGAAAGGGATGAAGGGTTGGGAATTTCTATGAAGAAAACCTCATGAGGAAAAGGAGAGTGGGGTCAGACCCCGAAAGGAGATGGGAAGGGTACACCAGACGTAGAAGAAACCGCACAGTGGGGTGAGGGGAAGGCACTATAGAGAAGAATTTTGTCTTCTGAAGCTTTTTCAACTGAAAATAATGTGTGTGTGTAATGCTCTGTACCACGTGCCACTGACGTGCCAAGGAGGTCAAAAAGTGCCTGGAGAGGTTGAATTTCTTGCAACAATGATGAACGATGTAGGACTTCTAGTTCCTGGGCAAAATGGAGCTGACCCAGAGTCAAATGCACATGACTACACCTCTCTCACAAGGGTTAGTAATGTAAGTATTTAGTCCCTAGAACATTTGATCACCAAACATGACTCAATCTGAAGGTGCTCTGGGCCAAGGTGAGGTGGGGTAGGGGACCTAAACAATTTGGCTCTGGAGGAACAGGACCTGAACATTAGTCCACTCTGTATAGTGTCTAACCCAGTCATGGCAAACTCATGGCATAGATGCTGTCCTTCTAGGCTGTGCCCATGGCAGACATTACTAACAGATTACAGCACTTTTTTTTCATCGAGGCTGTCAAACTCCACATCCTTCTCAAAATTGCACTTACTGAAACTCCACATCCTTCTCAAAATTGCACTTACTGTAGCCACTACCAATGGAATGTTGATTTAGAAGATTAAATCAGTCTGCCTTCCTTGGCCTGAGCCAGAGGCCACAAACAGACAGACAAGGAGATGAGCTGGGTGTGGATGGACATAGGATAGGGTTGTTGGTTTGTTTGGGGGGTTTTTTGCTCACAAAAGATTTTTAAAAGATTTGAATTACTTGAGGACATTTTTCAGTTGAGAAATTTCACAGATAGCCAGATTTCTGGCTTCTCTTGAAAAACTAGAGTGACAATACTGAGGCACTCCCCTGAATGGTAACAATTGCCTGTGGTTGGGCCAGCTGAAAATGGCAAGAATCTGAAGATGGCCTGTGTTTGGGGCCCACCTCTGCCACATACTTATTCATTGTGCGACTTTGGACAAGTCCCTTATCTTTATGGGGCTTTAGCTTTTTCATCTGTAAAATGGGCATAATAGTAGTGTTTACCTCATGAAGTGGTTATGAAGATTAATTAGAACAGTGCCTAAAATAATAAAATAAAATAAAAGAACAGTGCCTAGCACATAGGAATCACTAAAATACGTTTAGCTATTATTGTTCAGCCTTTGAAGTTTCTATAAACACTCACGAGCCTGTGTAGAATGTGGCACCCTATGAATTGTCTCACAGGTGAGGAATTGAGGCACAAAAGAGCCTGACAATGTTCTCAGACATGGGAGGACTCAGGGTCCTTCCAGGGTGAGGGTCTCTGAGGCCGACCTCAGGCCTAGGAAGGAGCTTTCTGTATCTGCAGTGCTTGGGCACACTCAGGGGTTCGGGGGACATATTTGAACTCAAGAAGAAGAAAGTACATGCTTGTTATTTGGATTTGCTGGTCAAGGGTTGGCCTAGAGGATGCTCCTGTCTCGAAAGAGTTAAAAAGATGAAGTTAATTGGAGTTGAAAATTTGGCTGGAACACATACTCAAAGCTGTTGGAAGAGGGGTCAGGCCTTCTCTTATGCCATACTTCAGTGTGTGGAGATTTTAAAAAACACACACACACACAAAACCCAAAAGTGAAAACAAAAAAACAAACAAAACTTCACAGCACCAAGGCAGGCCTGAAGAGCAAACGTCATCCACTTCTTCCCCTCAGCTCACTTGGCAGCTTTCTGTGCCCTTCTTTTTTTTTTTTTTTTTTAAAGATTTATTTATTTATTTATTTATTTATGATAGACATAGAGAGAGAGAGGGAGGCAGAGACACAGGAGGAGGGAGAAGCAGGCTCCATGCCAGGAGCCTGATGTGGGACTCGATCCCGGGACTCCAGGGTCACGCCCTCGGCCAAAGGCAGGCACTAAACCACTGAGCCACCCAGGGATCCCCTTTCTGTGCCCTTCTGAGTGACAAAGGGGAATGCTCTTCTCTCTGCTACTCAGACTTGTGAGCCCTGGGTCCCATAGACCCTCATCCCAGGGACATTCTGCTGCTTCTAGGTGAACTTCCTGCAGCTCCTGGGGCTCAGAGTCCTCTGAGACCACGGCGGAGATTGTTGGTGAGGCCCACAGGGGCCTGGGCAGCATGTGGTGCGGTGAGCAGGCAGCCAGGGGGGACATAGGGTCATGCGAAGAAAGAGGCGTTTTAGGAAAAGGAACAGATCTCTCCTCCCCAGGGAGACTGAGCCCAGACTGTTTTTAAACCGCAGACCTTGTTTCCTTTCTCCTTTGGAGAAAAAAGGCCAAGGGATCTTGTTGAAATTCATCCAAATGGGTCCCCCGCTGCCCATCCGGGGCCTCTCATGTTGCCAGCTTTGCCAGCCTGTGTTTTGGGAGGTTTGGCAGTTTTGCAGTGAGAGGCCATAGGTTTGGATACGCCAGTACTGGAGGGGAGAGAAGAGGGAAGGGAGACATCTCATACGGAAGGACACAGGAGGGCCTCAAAGTAACCAAGCCCAGCTCTGCCTTCAAGGAGCTTGTCTGCTGGAGGTGAGAGCGAGCACGTGGATCCCATAGATTCTGCAAGACCTCCAATCCCGGGAAGCACGCAACCATGCTCCCCAAGTCCTGTCTGCAGAAGTGAAGAGCTCTAAGGTCGCTTGAGCTCCTGCGGACCTCACCTTCATCCTCTTTCCTCTGACTATGTGTCATGACAGGAGGAACATGCAATAGCCGAATAATTTTCCTGGAGCAGGAGAGAGTGTTGGGGTGGGGAGGGCAGTGGGCAGGGACAAAGAGAGGGTGGGAAGGGGTGGGGGTTGGCGAGCGGCGTGAGCACTCGAGGAGGCAAGGGGCCTGCCTGTGCTGGGCATAGCTGTCAGCAATGCAGGCAGCGTGTGCGTGTGGCACCCTGCCCAAGGGAGAAATCCGAAATAGCTTTCTGTGTGGAGCTCCTGCTCCTGCGTGCTGGCCCCGCCCAGCTCAGAGCCAAACAGCCAGGGAAGCCAAGGGAAGCTAGCCTCAAACCCCTCAGGGGAGATGGAGGACTCTCAGGCCAGGTATTTGGAGCAGGTATAAAACGGACAGTTACGACTCAGATGCCCAGGATAGTAACGTTCCCTACTTCCTACAGTAGGACGCAGGGTATTGAAGAGTTGGGCCTCTACTCAGTAGCGAGAAGGTTAACCTCAACCCTCCAGGAGAACATGATCACACTGAGCTTACAATTTAGCACAGTGAGCTCAGTCTCTATGGAGGAATGCTTAGGCTTTCCTGTTGGTGCTGGAAGCATGGGGACATCCATGTACAATCTTGTCCGAGGGGCTGTGCAAGCTCCCTCCATTCTGGGATTCCCAAGCCTGCTGGGGGGGGGCCTATCCTTCCTCACTCCAGGGACAGGGGGTACAGAGGCCACACACTCAAGCCTCGACCCTCTCTCACTTTCCCTCTCTCTCCAGACTTTTCCTCTCACCTAGGAAAATGGGATGCATGGAATTCCTGTGTGGCCACAAATTGCCCATATGTTATACCCTGCTCCTTTGTCCCTCTGTAGCTTGAAACCAAAAACTCTTGTAGAATAGCCCCACTCACAGAGGCAGAAAGCCGAATGGTGGTTGCCAGCACCCAGAGAGACAGGATGATGAAAAATTGTTAAATTGTTTCAAAGTTTCAGTTTAGGAAGGTAATGAAGTTCGGAAGATGGTTGGTGGCAAGAGTTGCACAACATCATGAAATGTGCCAGAACATATTAAGACAGTAAATTTTGTCATGTGTATTTTACCACAATAAAACAAAACTCCATGTTTGTAGTCTCTCTGGCTTTGACTCTTGATATTCAACAAAGTCTTCTGGAATTTAGAAGACTTTTTTCCGCTCAGGTACCTGGCTCTTAGAGTTGAAAAGTTTAACTCTTGTTTCTGGAATGGTCTTTCAAGAAGCTAGTCCTGATGTCAAGAGATGAACATTGTCTTTAATCCAACTGTAAATAATCGAAACCCCTTCTTGCTAAGCCAGGAGGTCACTAACAAAGAAGTGTGCCAAAATTAGTTTTAAATGCTACTTCTTATTTTCATGAACCATGAACCTTCTGAGTAGGTCAAGAGATTTGAATTTAGTCTGTCTCTAAGACTGGTTGAAGTATCAGAGTTTGCATCAGCCGGTCCTATTGTGATCAGCTGACAGGATCCCAGAGCTTTAAGAAGGAAGGGAGAGGTAAGAGTTTGGGTAATCAAAGTGGCAGCTAATCTATTTATTTAAGAATTTATAGTACTTTGGGGAACCTGGGTGGCACAATAGGCTAAGTGTCTGACTCTTGGTTTCGGCTCAGGTCGTGATCTCAGGGTCATGAGATTGAGCCCTGCACTGGGCTCCTCATTTAGCATGGGGCCTGCTTGAGATCCTCTCACCCTCTCCCTCTGCTCCTCCAGCTTGTGCCCGCTCTTTCCCTCTCTCTCTCTCTCTCTCTCTAAAATAAATAAATGAATATTAAAAAAAATAACTTGGGCAGCCCTGGTGGTGCAGCGGTTTGGTGCTGCCTGCAGCCTGGGGTGTGATCCTGGGGACCCGGGATCGAGTCCCACATTGGGCTCCCTGCATGAAGCCTGCTTCTCCCTCTGCCTGTGTCTCTGCCTCTCTCTCTGTGTCTATGAATAAATAAATAAAATTAAAAAAAATAACTTATAGCACCTTGCCCTTCATTTCATTCAGCACCAGGAAGAAACTATTCCGTAGTCTGCTGACTCCTATAGTGTATTAGTTTGCTTTTGCTGCTGTAACAAATTACCATAAACCTAGAACCTAAAAGAACATAGCTGTGTTATCTTACAGTTCTGGAGGTCAGAGGTCTGAAATGGGTCCCACTGGGCTAAATTCAAGGTGTCAGCAAGGTGGTGTTCCTGATGAAGGGCCCAGGGGAGAATCTGTTCCCTTGGCTTTTCCAACTCCCGAAGGTTACCCACACTGTTTGTCTCCTGGCCCCTTCCCCGCAGTCACATGACTCTGATCTCTGCTTCCACCATCACATCTCCTTCTCTGACTTCCTGCCTCCCTCTTTTTTTTTTTTTTTTTTTTTAAGATTTCATTTATTTGTTCATGAGAGACACAGGGAGAAAGAGAGGCAGAGACACAGGCAGAGGGAGAAGCAGGCTCCATGCAAGGAACCTGATACGGAACTCGATCCCAGGACTCCAGGATCACGCCCTGGGCAGAAGGCAAGCGCCAAACAACTGAGCCACCCAGGGATCCCCCTGCCTCCCTCTTATAAGGACACTTGTGATGACATTGGGTCCATCTGGGTTACCAAGGATACTCTCCCCATCTCAGAATGCTTCACTTAATCATATCTGCAGTCTCCCTTTTGCCATGTAAGATAACTTATATAGAAGTTCCATGATTAGGGCATGGATGTCTTTGTGGGGCCTGTATCTACCACCATCTTTAGTTTCTGTTGAAAAGGCAGCCCACATCATCTTTCGAGGCCCTGCCAGTACCTGCCACTGTCATAGCAGCATTTGTTACGGGCCTCATAGCTGCCTCTGGGTGAGGTGGTGCTCCCTATTCTCTCAGAGAACATGAAGCAGAACTATCCCTCCCCCCACATGCACCTAAGGCACAAGGGAAGCTGGGAAATGGATTCTTTTTCATTCAAGAATGGAAACTACAGAAATGAGGGTGAATTTTAATGATACGTAGTTTGCCACATCGGATTGTTAGCTCTTCCTGAGCAACGGCAATCAGCTGAGCTTGCGCTGGACTTGGACGGACATCCCACAGGTGGAAGTGCCCCAAGCCCTCAGGTGGAGAGATGCCTCACCGCCCCGAGGAGCCCTTCTCCTGCCACATAGAAATGCCTGCACTGGCTCTCTCAGAGATGCCATTGGCCCTGTGGAAATTGTTCTTCTTGTGGCCTCTCCATCTACCACCTCAGGACTGTTAGGCCATGTGTTCCGGAGCACCTCCCAGGGTTGATCCCTGGGGAGACCACCTGCAAGTCAGCGGCTGAGCCAATTAGCTCAGTGTGGATGCTTCACCCACTGGCCTCCTTCACCACTTCCAGGAAGGCCAGCTTCTTCTTAGGAGTCGGGCCTCCCGCTGCTGTCAGCAGATGCAACCAGGTCGGATGTAGGATGTCATTCACCAAGGACCCAGCAACCTTGAATAAAAACAACAGAAAGGTTAGAAATTCTAAGAAGATGAGCCAGACTCTGGAAAGGAGGAGCCTAGCCCCGTGCTCAGCAGATGGACCAAGGATATGATTCATTTCCTAAATGGGGCCCACCTAGCATCTGCAGCAAGGATAGTGAGCACCCAGCTTCCAGGCCTAGGTAGGCCCAGCCCCACCAAGGCCATCAGCAGAGCTGGGCAATGTAGGCAGAACACCCAGTTTTGCCAAGCTGGGATGGGGTGCAACCCTCAGATGCTGAACTATTTGGAGGATGTGAGCCTCGGTTAAGGAGGCAGAGGCTCAGAGCCATTGAGATTTGGGACACTGATGTTGGCTACCTTAGTCACTTGGGGCTGGTGACATGGCACGCATCAATCCTGTGCAAAGGTCCACTCCACTGGGGAACCGTTTACACACTGGAACCTCCCACACAGAGCCAAAGGCTGGAGGGAGAGAGCCCAGCTGCCAAGTCAGGCCTCTGACAAAGGGAGGCCGAGGGGAACCAGTGCACTTTCAACAAAGCGACTGAACCCTACAAGATGTTTGTTGCCCAGAGGGTGGGTGCAGCCCTTTGTCCCAGGGGCAGGGTGACAGTGGCTGCTGGCCAGACTTGAGAAACAAGGAAGCAATCCAGTGGAGGCCAGTCCAATCCTTCAAAACAAGGAGACGTCCACATTTGTAATTGAGATGAGAGAGGGAACTGCATTATTTATGAAACGGCTGGGCCTGGAGTTGAGGAAGGAGGAGGCCTTTAGAGGAGAAAGTGGTTTCAAAGGCATCCGTATTTTGCTGAAAAAAAAAAAAAAAACACGCACAAACTATGATTTAGGGTGTGCTGAGGTTTCGAACCGGAGATGATTCTAGTGCAGTTGGAGACCACGGATGGGGGCCAAGGGTGTGGGCAGGGCTTCCAGAGGGACAGGGTGGCAGTGGCGGGCAATCTTACAGGCTCCCTGTGAGGGAGGGGATGTGCTACAGGGGTACATGGGCATAAAGGGGTACGTGTCTGAGTGCGTGTGAATGCGTGTGAGTGCGTGTATGTATACAGACTTGAAATGCACCAAGGGACAGAGGGAGGAAAGGTGCACCCCCAAAGACTCAGAGCCTTCTGGGACTTGTGTGTTAATTCTGTTTACCTGGCTAATTTACTGTGAGAATTTGGGCCCAAACTGAGAAAAGAATCTTTTTAATATTCTTTCTTTTTGAAGTATAATAAATTAAGGTATAAGATAGTTTGATGAGGTTTGGTAGCAACTGCCACCAAAACTAAAACAGAGAACATATTCATTATCTAGAATGTTCCCACATGCCCTTGACCGCTTTTTGAATTGTGTCAACATAGATCAATCTCGCCTGTTCTAGAAACTCTTAAAAATGCAATTGTATGGAATGTACTCTTTTGTGTCTGGCTTCTTTCACTCAGCAAAATGTTTTTTGAGATTCATCCACGTTGTAGGTTTAATAGTAAATGGTTCTTTTTACTGCTGAGTAATATTCCATTAAAGGGAAATACCACATTCTTTTTATCTGTTCAGTTGATGGGTATTTGGGTGGTTTCCAATTTTTGATTCTTATTAATATGACTACTATGAACATGTGTATAAGTCTCTGTGTAGATCTATGTTTTCATTTCTTTTGAGTTTGCACCTAAGAATTTTTAAGTCAAGGGATCCCTGGGTGGCTCAGCAATTTAGCGCCTACCTTCGGCCCAGGGCATGATCCTAGAATCCTGAGATCCAGTCCCACATCGGGTTCCCTGCATGGAGCCTGCTTCTCCCTCAGTCTGTGTCTCTGCCTCTCTCTGTGTGTGTCTCTCATGAATAAATAAATAAAATCTTAAAAAAAAAAAAAGAATTTCTAGGTCATGTGTAGATACATAGTTACTACTCTAAGAGACTGTTAACTGATTCTCCGTCCACTGGATTATGAGTTTCAGTTGCCCCACATACTTCCCAGCATTCACTGTATTTTATTTTAGCCATTCTAGTAGATGTGAAATGGAATCTTGATGTGGTTTTAATTTGCATTTCCCTGAAGACTAATGGTGTTGAGCACCTTCTCACGTGTTTATTGGCCATTCATTGATCTTCTTCCTGAAAGGCCTGTTGAACCCCTTTGTCCACTTAGAAAATTAGGCTGTTCATCTTTTTGGTGTTGTTGATTTGTAGGCATTCTTTATATATTCTAGACCGTCCAAAGGAAGGTTTGTAAATCAATGCTACCCCAGTTCCTTAAGCTGAATAACTGCCACCCCTCCATCCTACTCCATATCACATCCTTTGGGTGATATATTGAGTTTAAAATGTACCCACTGTAACCCAAATGGCAGAAATGCTAAATTCTACTTAAACAAACCCAACTGCCTCATGAGGGTCTGTCTTTTACTGAAAGCAGAGAACAAAACACATGAACAAATAAAAAAACTCATCTTACTACTTGGAGGTAAATTCTTTCCCATTTAAAGACAGTCTCTTTCATATAATTACACAATTCAGGATTTAACTTAGCTGAACAAAGTTCAAAGTCCTTCTTAGATTTCTATCCTCTCAAAAGTATTTCTGTTCCCACAAAGGATGATCAGGAAGTGACTTACACTCATCATGGCTGCAAGGTTAGACATATTTAGTCTGTTCTCTGTCCTCCAAACAAAAGTTGGATTGTATGGGAGGCACTTGGGGTTGGTCCTTGGTCTCTGGATGACAGCTCCAAGCTGGACTCATGCTACTATTGACCATGACCCTGCCTTGGCCTCCAGGTGTAGCCTCCACTTGTCTCCTACCATGCTACCACCTTTTCCTGTCTCTCTTGCCCCCTTAGCACTACTGCTCCCCATTCCCAACCTCTACAGAAAGTTCTGGATGTCGTGCAAGCCACACAGTAGACCCAGGGAGCCTGGTCTATAGGATCTCAGATTCCCTCTCTGTCTAAATAGGCCACATCAGCATTTCTCTCTGCTGAACTCACACCATGAGGGTGTAGGTCACCCTGCAAGGCACTTTCTGCCTGGAATTCTACACCTCAAGTGGAGCACAAGCTTTTGGATCTTTCCTCAGACTGTCTGTCTGATGGATCCCTAATATGACCCTGAACCCTCACAATAGTGTCTTAGTCTAATTTTATTGGCTAAAAATATCTCCAGTCTCTGCCCCCCACATCCTCATCTAGGAAGGGTCATTCCCTTACCTGTGAGATTGGGAAATTTTCTTGTCCATCCTTCCCTACTCTGTGATGTATGGTAAAAATTCCACGTTCACCCTCCAAGATAGTTATACTTAAAAGAAATCTGATTGATGCTCTCTCAGTATAAATAAATATATACAAATAAAAATAAAATAAATCTATTTGGGTTTAGGAAAACCTTTCCTCTCTCAATGGCCTGATCTTGCAGTTGAAAAGCTGACTTCCGATCCCATGGTTTCTGGGTTTATTTGGATGTCTGATGCTGAATGTTCTTTCTTCATTCCAGTCTCTCCCCTCTCCTTCATTCCAGCTACTACTCATGAAAGTAATGAAAACTGTGGCTAAATAAGGGGAAATTACAAAGAAGAAGTGAAAAAGAAAGCACATTGATATAAGTCAAAGTCTTCATTCTAACACACTTACTTCAGAGGCAACCAGGAAGGACTTTTTGAAGGAAGAAATATCTTTCAAAAAAAAATCATGGGGCGCCTGGTGGCTCAATCGGTTATGCATCTGCCTTACGTTCAGGTCATGATCCCAGGGTCCGGGATGGAGCCCCTCATTGGGCTTCCTGCTCAGCGGGGAGTCTACTGCTCCCTCTCCATCTGTCCCTTCTCCCTGCTTGTATACTCTCTTCCACTCTTTCTCTGTCAAATAAATAAATAAAATCTAAAAAAAAAAATTTAAATCATATGTTCCTGTACTTAGCTCCAACTGTGTTTCCACTTTGGGTCCTCCTGCACTGGATGTGCCTCTAGATATTCCAAGGCCTTCAACCTCAAATCCCCTTCTTGACTCCCATTGGTCTACTAACTCTGTACTCAGCATTGTTCCATGTCACTCAAGGATTTTCTCTAGTGTCCAGCTCCATGGGATCCATCCACTGTTAGGCAACAAAGTGGCAGGCCATGAACCCCGAGGGAAGGCATGCTGAGAAATCCCCAAACAGATTTCTTGATAATGCAAATGAGCTTAACTAATTCTGAACTGGGAGCACTAGGACAGCCAGTCCCTAAGATGGCCAACAGTGAGCCACATCTCCTGGTATCTATGCTGTCATACCCTCCCACAATGATCAGAGTTGGTCAGTGTGACTGACAGAATAAGGCACAGTGATGGTGTGCCATTTCTGAGGCTAGGTTATAAAAACATTGTGGTTTCTGCCCATCTCTCTCTCGGGTCACTCACTCAGCGGGAAACCAGCTGCCACGTTGTGAGGACACTAAAGTAGCCTTGTGGAAAAGTCTACGTGGCAAGAAACTGGGGCCTTCTTTCAAAAGCCACATGAGTGAGCCATCTTGAAAGCAAGCCCAGAAACACAGTGGCAGACAGGGCTTATCCATCCAGCCCCATCAGCTCATGGGAGAAAAAGCAGAAGCCTACAGAGGCTGGATAACACATCAACGTCACATATCTGCCCAGTGCCAAAGCCACACCTTGACTCATTGTCCCATTTTAGATTAATGGATCAATCTTTAGCTAATAGTGGTTTCTCAGACTTCACCATTCAGGTTTCCCATGTGCCCTGGCTTCTATTTCCTACTGAGCTTTGTCATCAGGAAAGAGCCCAGGACACCCTCTTGCGGTAGGTAGGCTGGGAATGTGGGCAGGTGGTGATGAGCATCTAGTTTGAGAAGACAACATGATGTTGTGTGAGGGAGTGCCTTGAATATGGTATGGTGAAGTGTGGCTCCTAAAGAAGCAAGCCAAGGCTGCCCGGACACCTGTCGAAACCCCTGCCTTGAGTTCACAACAGGCAGGGGGAGAGCACTGAGCAGCACACACACACAAAGGAGGTTGTGTATCATAAGCCCAGGCCTTGTGGCTTCTAAGGGAAGGGGCCAGTAAAACAAGGGGCTCGGTGGGGTCGATCTGTCCACTCATACTTGATCAGAGGAGATGTTTCTAGAACAATGTGAGGCTGGAAGGCACAGAGGAGGGGCCCTGCAAGCAAACCGGGGTTCGGGGGCTAGCACCTAATGACCCAAGAAGGCTGATCTTCAAAAAGAAAAAAACTTGCTCAGTGGGCTCTCCGGAACCTCTGAGTGTCTGAGCTTCCCAAACCAGAGGCTGAAGTGGCGAAGGCAGATGGAAATGTATCAATTCTTTTGGTTTTGTTTCACCTCGTTTTCATTCAAGGCAGCATTTTCTTCCCAGGAAAGCTGAGAATTTTCCAGAATAAGGGTCCTGGCCCTTCTACATGACCTGTCTGGAGGCATCACTTTTAAAGGCCAATTTGCAGCCATGTGTATCTTGCCAGCAAGTTCAGAAATGTGACCACATCAGGTCCAGAAATCCTGGAGTTCTTAAAGAGAAAGACACAGCTGAGTTGGAGGAAGGATGGGTCTCCATCCCCAGACCCCATGCCCTTCCAGAGCCTCACACACATCAAAGCTAGGGTATCCACAGGAGGTAAAGAGGATATAAGTTTTGCAGATTCATGCAGGCAAATAACTTACTTTATTTTTCTATAATCAAACTTAGCTCCAAGCCCTTGTTAATATTCAGTTACCATAAGATTTCGTCAGTGCCCTTTGGGTAAAAACTGAATCAGGGATTTTTCCCCCATTCCTCTTTCCCTTCCTTCTCTCCAGGTGTTGAGATTGAGGAGGATGCATTATTGAATTGGGAGGCACTGTGTGGCTGTGACTAAAGTATCCAATGTTCATTGGCCTCAGGACATTGGCATCTACCACACCTGCATCTGCGGCCCTTCTGATCTCCAGTCACCAGATTCAAGCAGGTCCCTCTGTGTCCTCTTTATCCCACCACCAAAGCTCCCCAGCTTGCTCTGAGATACACCTACACCCCTCTGTGGCACAGAAACATTGGCTACCCCAATAATTGGAGGTGGAGACTCTGGAGCTGAATCTTGGTCCAACTACTGAGGCCCCTCAATGCTGTGGCTGCTCCTGCTCTGGGGTCATGGAGCAGAGGATTGCTTTCTCTCCCCGCCTCTTTCCACCACCACCCCCCTTTTGATTTATTTGTTGAAGAAACCAAAGCATTGGCTTTTTTTTTTTTTTTTTTTTCATTTTTTTTTTTTTTTCAAAGCATTGGCTTTTTAAAGAGTATTGTTACTGTTTTAAAAAAAATCCACTCAGAAATTCAAACTGTAGGGGTACCTGGTTGGCTCAGTGATTGAGTGTTTTGCCTTCAGCTCAGGTCTTGATCTCAGATCCTGGGATCAAGTCCTTCATCAGGCTCTCCACAGGGAGCCTGCTTCTCCCTCTGCCTATGTCTCTGCTTCTCTCTCTTTGTCTCTCATGAATAAATAAAATAAAACCTTTTTTATTAAAAAAAAAAAAGTAAGTAAGAAATTCAAATTGTGTAGGGGATGCAGACCAACAAGGAAAATAGGAAAAATAGGAAAAAAGGATAGAGAAAAGGAATTCCAGTGAGAGGAGTTGTGATGTGCTTTAAACAGATACCCTTTGCAACGAAATTCTTAGCAGCAAACACCAGAAACCAATTTTGGCCAAATAATGAGAAAAGGAGTCTGTTAAAAGAATATATGATAGCTCACATTATCATGGAGAGATCTAAAGGATCAATGCTAATCCTTGAAGAACCAGTCAAGCCACCACACAGAACAGGGCTGTTGGGGAAGCCCAGCCACTGCCACCAAGCACTACTCGTCTCTTGTCCCAGGAGCTGTGCTTAGCTGCCACTGCTACTGAGGCCACGCTGGCTCTTGCTTCCTGAGTCACTGTGCTGTGCAGTGGCCTGGCAGAGACAAGGTCCCTTGCTTAGAGCTCTGGTTGCAATGCAGACTGGGAGAGGAAGTATCTGACCATCACAGTACCTATGGGAGAGGTGGTTTTGCTCCTCACAGACTCATCCAGTCAGCAGTTCTCCAAAGAAAGATGCTAGAGAAAAGCGAGACACAAGAAACACATGAGAGGTGGGCTAAGAAGGTTCTCTGGTAATCTCAGATGTTCCACTGGAGGATGGGAGCCAGACAGCAGGCTGGAGGCTGAGGACATTTGAAAGACATTTGGCCTTGGGAGACGTGGGGGTGGGGGCCAAGGCATAACAAGGGCCAAGGGCACGGGGAGCAATATGAGACATGAGAACCATAGGGAAAGAACTCACCTCTGAGGACTGTGTAGGGCTAGAAGATATGACTGAAAGAAACACCATTGTGCCCAAGAGTGCTTGACTGGTCAAAAGTAAAGTTATTTAATAAGAGACTGTGCACCCCCCACTCTTCCCTCCCATTACTCAGGGTGAAGACAGGTTCTGCTGAAACTATGAGAGCCAGGTAAGAGGGAGAGGCAATGACCTCGACTTTTGGATGTGAATATCAGAGACCACCTCCCACCTCCCCTGAGAAAACAAGGAAGGGGCAGGAACTCCAAGGCTGAGTGGTGGTCATGGCTCCCTGTGGTTCCACATGGTGACCTTCAGCCTGTAACCTCTTGTCCACAAGGATGGTATTTCCACGTAAGGGTCATCTCCATGTCCCAGAAAAGGCCAACACCAGCCCTCAGGAGACCAAGAAGAAACATGGCAGGAAGAAAAGAAACATTTCAGGGCCCCGCTCTGGCCTTTCCTCATCCCCTGGGAGCACACCAATCACCCGTGGAGGTGACCCCCGCCCTTTTGTCCCACTCTTAGCATCACTGGGTGCCGGGGATTGCCGTCCTCGCTGCTGCCACTGCCTTTCTTTGGTTAGAAACAAAACGGCCACATCAATTCAGGTTGCTGTTAGGAGCTTTTAAAAGAGATGTCGGCTGCACTTAATACACAGTTGGGGCCAAAGTAAAAGCTGGGTAAATGCCCGGGCTATTCAGCTGGAAATTATATCCTGCTCAAGAACATAAATGTCACGCTCCCCAGGCCCCAGCACAGGCACACTGCCTCACAGCGCCGGTTCCTCAGGACTCCAAATTTTCTGACCAATGGCCCTTTGCTGGCCTTCAGACACAACCTGTCTCTGTTAGGAAGGCCAAGCCAACAGGAAACACAGGAGCACTATCATTGACCTAATCTTTTGTTTGTGAAACCAATCCAAATGAAAATGCATCACTTCAGAAGCCCCAGAAAGGACCTGCTCTGTGAATTCTTTCAAAGGTCATCTTAATAATTCAAACCACTGGCATGACCAGGGGAAAAATGCTAATCTCATATGGTTGAAAACACCCACAGGCAGGTGCTGGTTGCTCAGGAGAATTAAGACTCACATGTCTTCAGAGCCTTAGTTCCAGAGATGGTGGGACGTTTACGGGTTTTTCCTTTTGTGGACTCTATAATGCTGTGTCTTTTACTGGATGCAATCACCCCAAACTGAATAAGTGAAATCATAAACACAACCCAAGATAGATTTACAGACAAAATTGGGAAGATGTTTCCTTTGGTTACACAAGTAAATCAAAGCCAGAAGTACAGCAATCTAAGGAAGACTGAGGCCTGTGCTAATTCCCATAAAGGAATCCCACCAAGCTTATCCCACCAAGCTTGGCATCGTCAGTGCCCTCTTTCTGAGGCCTTCTCATCTTTGAGTTCCCTCGGGGTTCCCACTCCCACCACCATAGAGCAGAAGAGCCTAAAATTTGTTCTCAGAATCATTTGAACTCAAGTATGAGCAACTAATATTCAAATCTGAACAGAAGAAGCTTCCTGAGAAATTTCATAGATCCTTGCTGGGAGATTAGGGGAACCTGCCTGGGGAAGGTGTTTTCACTTGTCCCCATTTCCATTATGGGACAGAATGACCAGACTCACTGGGTCTGAAAAGAAACTTCAATTCTGAACCTCCCTTCATGCTTGGCCTTGGGGTAACCGCTTGGGGTGCTTCTAAGGTTCCTCATTCCACCAACAAAAAGGAAAAACCTACAGACCTTTCAGACTGGGGATGAAGTAGGGTCCTATTTGTGAGGGTGTCTGGCACATCACAATGTTCACAGGACTTAGGAATCTGTAACGAGATGCCTGTGACCCAGACACCTGCTCCTCCAGGCTGTGGCTAGAGCTAATCCAGTGCAGGAAAGCTTCCTGTCAGTCAAGGGCTGTTCAGAGGTTGATGTTGTGAGCAGAAAGCCAGTCTCTGGTGAGCAACCCTCACACAGCCTCTGGGAGCTTCCAGGACCCATGGTGCCGAAGTCTCTCACTTCCACGGGTCCTGGGCATGAGCCCTCCTCATGTAGTATTTATTCACTGCCCTCCTGGAGCTCGTCCCTAGAGGCCTGGCCTCAGAATGAGTCAGATTATACGACACCAAGCTCTTTTGTTCAGAAGTGATACAGGACATGGAGTTCCCGTGGAATTAGCTCAAAATTAATTTAGCCACAATGGCTTATTATTAGATTTAATTGTAAATGAAATGATTCGCCAGGGACTTTTTACTTTGTAAACAAGCACCTCTGAGTCTGAAGGGAACTTGTGTGTGGCCTTTTTTGTTTGTTTTTAGGGTTTTTTTGTTTTTTCTCTAGTCTCTGCAGATTTTCACAAAATTGTGGCCACACAGAAAAAGTGAAACGATACCACTTTTGATGAGAGGCCACTGCTGCCAGCCACTGTTTTAGGTGTCCCTGCTTTTGACAGAAGGAATCTGCTCCCACACAGCCTGCTGGGCACAGGAAGGTGCTCTTTGCTGCAGTTAAAACCTTGTCCAAAAATCACCCTGACTTCCTTCCAGAATCCCCTGTGCTTCTGCAGAAATATCAACTCGGCTGAAATTAAGGAGTCCAGGAGCACCTAGATGGCTCACTCAGTTAAGCATCTGACTCTTGATTTCAGCTCAGGTCATGATCTCAGGGTCATGGGCTTGAGCCCTGCATTGGGCTCATTGCTCAGTGGAGAGTCCGCTTGAGATTCTCTCTCTCCCTCTGCCCCTCTCCCTGCTCACACTCTCTCTCTCAAATAAATAAAATATTTTTTTAAAAGGAAAAATAAGTTCTGGGCAGTCCAGACTACAGTTTCCTCCAGAACTTCTGTTGCTAGGTTTCTTAGAACATGGTGCCATGCCATACCGTTGGTAGAACATAAAACTATTGCAGACATATACTTCTTATTTTGATGGTTATGTGTTCATCTTAACGCATATTTAAACAAAACTCGCTCCTTAAAGTGATGCATAGTAATGCACATATATTGAAGTTAAAAACCAGGTCCGTTTGAAGAGTATATGCTCAATAATAAAACAAGATGGTACACGACAAAAACCGCAACGGGAGGTTGCTAATAATGTCTTGGAGCTTAGCTCCTTGGAACGTGGTCATCAGACAGCATCGCAGGCATCTCCTAGAAATTTGTCAGAACTGCACGATCTCAGATCCCACCCCAGACTTACTCAATCAGAACCTGCGATTTTAACCAAGTCCCTAAGGGATTAAAATGCAAATCAGAGTTTGAGAAGCACAGCCTCAGAAAGCCCTGGGATAGCTTTCCATGGTGCAGCTATTACTTGGATGGATCAACTATGTCTAGTCGAGCCCACTCTGGCAAAATTGGGTGAACTTCTGCCTGGCAGAAACAATTATTTTGAATATTTGTGCCCCCTCCTTCCCAATTACAACAAGATGTTTTTATGTTTCCACTGTGGATGGGACCCAGGGCCACCTCTACTGACTTCCTGTTGCCTGCACAGAATCATGAGCCCAACTGGACCCAGAAACAGAGCCCAGGGGTGGGTGGTATCGCCCACAAGTGGGCAATGGGGCCCGGGGCAGGGGACAGCCTGGGATGGCCCGGGACATGGCTGAACCTAAAGTGGATGCCTCAAGGACCTATAGGGAGGCTGCCAGCTGCAGGGGCCAGAAGATAAGAGTGTTAATTTAGCCTTGGCTGGCATCCAAAAAGTCGAGCAAAGCGAGGCCTCCAAGCTAAGGGTATAAATAAATAAATATATAAATAAATGAAAAATAAGTTGGCAGATGCTTATGCTTCCCTTTGTAACACTAGCTGCTCGTGTTCGGCACATCCTATGTGCCAGGCACCATGCCAGGAATCTTTTATTGTCATTCTCTGTTCCTCCCCTCTCCCAAACCTCCTGTAGGTCAGCATTGTCACCACCGTGTCCCAGTGAAGTCCATGCGGCTCCAGAGGTGCCTTGCCTGTGGTCACCCAGCCCCCCCTCCCTGTCCCCCCCCCCCCCCCCACTTTCTGCTGAGAGCCAGCTCTGGGCAGGAAATGGAAACATGCTGGTCATTTTTTTTTTCCTTCAAGGCAGCAGCATAACCAGTTTTCCCTAGCGGATTCTGGACTGAAAGAACTCTCGGGTATCCTAATAAGGTTTTAGAACAGAAAGGAGTGTCTCTATCACGCTCAGCTTTGCTAACACCATCTCATCAATCCTCTCAGTCCTTTGACGCAGGCACAATGGACTGCTAGCCATGCGGTAAACTCGCCGACACCTTGCAAGAGCGTCCCCGCAAGTTGCCAAGATGCTAGTCCTCTGGCGGGTGCATCTATGACTAATAGCCCCGAGAGGCAGGAGCTTGCTGGCATGCCAGAAAGAGGAAATGGGGCCACTTTGGGAAAGTGCACACAGCGTGGCTGCCTGATATGCAGCAGGCACTCAGTACATGGGTGACTCCTCCCTGGCTCCCTCTGACCATTTCATGTCGCATCCTCCACTCGCCCCGCAGACAGCTAGAGAGAGCAAGTCAGCCTCCCTCCACACAGGAATGGATTCTGCTGCTGGCAGTGTGGAGAAGCTCCCTCCTAAAATGCTGTTTCTCGAATATTTTTTAACCCAGGCCCCATTTTGAGACATGTAAACACTGTATGCCCTGCTTTAGTATTATTGGAAATGTCTCATCATAGTCAATACTGTGATTCAAAGCCAATCAAGTGAATTACGTAACTGAACATGCTTTAAGGAAACTGCCTCTGCCCCCCACCCCCCGAGATCCTGCTGTGACCCTCTGCAAGGACAATCCTACTGCTCTCAGCTGAGTTTTGATAGATTAAGCAATTGTCAGGACATGATGAAAAGATGTGGACAAGACAACAGACCTATGCTTGTTATCCTCTGCTCAGCAAGCTTGGCTGCCCTGCCTGGCATAAAAGACTTGCTCTTCCTCCCCGATAGGCACACGGCCAAAGGCAGGCCAATCATATTGCCTCACCTGCCCCTGGCTGCAGCGATTGGCCCAGGGTGGGGACCATAAGACCTGACTTTCCTAGAATTTTTCAAACTAAACGGGTGGGGGTGATTATATTAAGTGAAATAAGTCAATCGGAGAAAGACAATCATCGTATGGTTTCACTCATATGTGGAATATAAGAAATAGTGAAAGGGACCATAAGGGAAGGAGGAGAAACTGAGTGGAGAAAAATTAGAGAGGGAGACAAACCATGAAAGACTCCTAACTCTGGGAAAGAAACACAAAGGGTTGCAGAAGGGGAGGTGAGTGGGGGGATGGGGTGATTGGGTGACTGGGAGGAGGGCACATGATGAGATGGGCACTGGGTGTTATACTAGATGTTGGCAAATCAAATTTAAATTAAACAAAGCTTTGTGACCACACATAAAAATTATAGTAAAAGGGTGAGGGGAGGGGAGGAGAGGGGAAGGGACCTCAGAGGGGTGGGGAGGAACGGGGAGGAGGGGCAGTGAATGGAGAGTTTTCCCTCTCTGATCTAGAAGCTAGATAGAGGAGAACCTAAAGCCCAGGCATGGCATCTGCTGCCACAGGGAGGAGTGGTCTGAGTCAGTGAAGTCCACCTGCACAGAGAGGTAAAGGGAGTGCTGTGGGGCAGTGGACTCTCATCTGGGTCCTGGCTCCATTCGCCTCCACAGTTTTGCAGCTGGAGGCAGTACATTTTTCTAATCATGACTAGAAATTGTTCACTTAGGGTTCTTTCTGCACTCCAAAGCAGGAGTAGCTTAACTAAAACTAGAAGTGTTGGGGAGGGTTCCAGAATACCCCTGGACATTGAGGCAATGGTCTCTGAATGCCAGTTAATTTGCTCTGACCCTTCCCTGCACATACATGGTTTTCTTCCTCTGCCTTGTCACACGTCTCCTGGATCTCACAGTCCTTTTCTTGCCTTCCCCGCACCTCCTCTAATCCTCTCCTTTTCACTGCCTAGTTTCATCCACCCAAGCCTTAGACTGCTATGTACTTTTGGTTGTTGGCTCATCCTTCCCATGGTATTTTTTCCCCCGGGGAAATAAGGGCACCCACATGCCCCTGTTCCTGGGCCTCTCTAAGTACTCCCCAGCTCTCCACTGTCCGGCTTCTGGCTGGGCTGGACCCTGCCTGTCCACCCAAAACACACACTCTGGCCTGATGTGCCTTCTTGGTAGGGGGTGGGGGAGGCTGAAGCCACAGCAGGCTTGACAAATGCACACAGGAAGCAGCCCCATTTCCTCAGAAGCTGCCCGAACTTCTGTGATACAATTTTAGCATCTGGCTAACCAAGCAAGTTGGGGCTGATGTATTTATAAAATCATTTGTTGGAGAAATGATATTCTAGAATCCCATCTGTGATTTTTTATTTTCTCTTTGGTGTTACACATGTTTGGGAGGAGAAGTAGATTAAAGCCATCCTAATTTAATTTACATTCACCTAAAGACAAGAGACACCAACAGGCGACATGGTATAAACCCAAATCTTCAGGTAACAAATGCAAATGTGTGTGAATGGTTGTATTATTAACTGGTGTCCGTGAGCCAGGCGTTTCAAATCCCATTCAATTACATCAGCTCATACAAGTTCCTTACCCTCTCTGAGCATCATTTTCTTTATCTGCAAACCCATGGATGTGAAAGTTTGCTTGTGTGAATTCAAGATAAAATAAGCCACTGACCCTGAGGCTTGCTTAAGCCTCCTGTATGAGGGCCAAGGGGCAGATCAGGGATACAGAAGCAGAACCAGATCTTAATTTCCAAACTGAAGTGGAGCTTTTTGGGCTCGATAATGTCGTCACTTGGGTGAAAATCTCTGTTAACCACATTGTGTTATATTACATAATGCTTTGTAAAGCTTTGGGGAACAGTAACCGTGCTGCCATAATTCAGCCTGCAAACAACCACCGCATTTGAATAAGAGAATTAGAGAACTTTCTAAACCACTTGCCATCCAAGAGAAGTACAAACTTCCCATTTGGATGGGCACTTACAAATTATGAATTCATTGGGCTTTCCACTGCCTTTGGCACTCTCTTTCTTTGCATTTTCATTAAGAATGGGCTTTAAGGATTTCCAATTGTCTAAGTAGTGACAACTTAAAACCAACTGATTTTTCATTAAGAAAGAAAGTCTCCTAAGGTAACTATAAATAATAAGACTAAAGTTTTCACTATGGAGGAAGGGCAGGAAAGCCTCATTTTACCACCTCCCCTTTGTAAATTTTTAACACATTTTTCTAAAAGGCTATTTTGAAAACCCAGAGCTTTGGGTTAGTGAATGAACCCTTCTTTTTTTCTACAAAATATAATTTTGTGGTGAAATGGCCAAACGGCTTAGAAGGAGAAAAATAAGATCTTGTGGAGAAAATACTAGACTTCTAATAACATTTCTCTGAGATCCATTCATATTGCAGACTTTTTATAAGTTAAATGTTGAATTCTAACCCACCTAGGTACACCCTGACTCTATAAATACACACACACCTAACACTGCTAAAAGAAGTAAATGTGTGCTGGGAAAATATTGGAACAATGAAGTTCCTGAGAGAAGCTTGTTTTTTCAAGTTATTAAAAGAAGGTGGCAAGCATTCATGGGGATATGAAAATTTAATGTCGTCTGAAGGAAACTCTTGAATATGGTTAACATCGCTGCCAAAAAATCTCAGCTATGTTATGTCAGAATGTTCAATTGCAAGCTACACTTTAATGAATGGAAAGATAGGGTAACAGCAGGAAGTTTCTGAAGCAACATATAGCAACCTGGAAAAGCAAGTTCCCAATGTTGAACTCCATGGTTCAGGGGCTCTGCTGTCAGGTCATGTGACCTCCCAGTTGACAACCACGGGCGGGGGGTTGGACCACATGCCCACAAGTGCCGAGTCTGGAAAAGCAGAAACATGCTCCTCTCCACGTTCTTCTAGACAACACTTCGATGGAAAATAAACTCACTTTGCTCTTTCCGAAAAAGTCGATGTTCCAAGAAACACAGCTCTGGACTCAGGGGAAAAAAAAAAAATCAAATACTTGATTCCCCTCTCTTCCATGCAGCTTGCTTGCAGTGTGATGTTGCTATTTTTATCAACTCTCTTCAACCCAGCTGTTGCTTCATGTTAACATGGTGAATGGTGTGAAAATCCCAGCAGAGTCGCGCGAATCCCAGAGGGACCTGTCTTCTGTCATTTCTAGAGCAGATAAAATGTCATGAGCTTCAGTGGGGGGTATGGGTCAGGGACATTTCACCAATGAAGGCAATGAGAACATTTCTGACATTTAAGTGATGTGAAGCCAGAGACCAAACTTCCTCCTTATCAGCCTCAACTAAAAGCGTGCATGTGCGCACACATGTCCAGTGGTCAATGAGGTACCAGGGATCGGCGTAGAAAAATTGGAAGCAGGCCTCTTCACATTTGAGAGGTGGGCCACGGCTGTGCCAGGTGCTGGACGTATGGCATCATGAGGTTGGGAAAATGGGAGAGAGTCCAGACTGGAGGTTGCCCCAGAGAACCCACTTCCTTTTTCTGACTTAGACTGTGACTTTTAATTTTAAACCCACTCTTTGTATTTCCTCTGTGAAAATAACAGCATTTTGGGCGAGACTGTGTATAGGAGAAAAAAGTGCCACATAGAACTTAAGACGATTTAAAAATACAACTCTAATTGCAGGTTTGTTTTTCCATGGTTTGGCAAATTAGGAGGGCAAATTGGAGGGGCAGTTGGAACTTGCCCCAGGCATAAAAAGGCTGCTCACTTTACCCGCCTAACATTATGGTCCATGAACATTTCAAAAACCTATGAAAATATGATTTTAGGAGCTTCCTTTTAGAATAGCAACAACTTTCTGCTCAAGAATATTTTGTGTCTGAGTGCCCCAATTTTGAATAAGAGCATTGGGGGATTTCAATTTCTCTCGTTCTTCTTTCTCCATCTTTAGTATGAGGACAACATGATACACCTTATTACTCCAAAATTCTCAGATTCTCTTAGGTCTGATGAAAGAAACCAGTACTTCACAAAGCCCCCTAGGATCTGCAATCTCTGGGAGACCGAGGACAATCATTAGAGCTTCTAGATTTCTATACAAATCTAGATCCACTGTTGCTTCACAGTACCTTGAAGATTAAGAAATAATCTAAAGGGAGGCTAAGGCATGACAGATACTGTGGTTCAGCATATAGTCCATTTGGCCCCCCTCGTGGGCCTTTCTGTACCTCAAGCCTGGAGATCCAACAACTGCTTTTTCCAGGATCCCTTACAGCTCAGCCTTTGGATATGACTTTGTTTGGGCCTTCTGGGTACCCTTGCACAAAGTTTGGGAGGCAGAAGTAATGTGGAGACCATATCTTTGTTGCTTCTGCTGACAAATGTTGCAGATGATGTGTTAGATTGTCCTGTAGCATAAGATTTTCAATCTTGACCTCCAGAGGCCGAGCACAGAGCACTCAGTGTTTGGTGGTGTACATCACGAATCACAACTTAGCTTGAGAACCAGGTTTGCAATAGCTTTCTGAGCACTAGATTGCAACTAAGGAATTGCAACCAGATTGTGACCTACCAGCAATGTGTCTAAGACAGCTTCTGGGTGCCCATTCCTCCTGGATGCAGCAGCCCTCCAGCTCCACTCATGCCTTGGGATGCTGGAAGTTGTTCCTTGTGGCCCATCCTGGACCCTTCCAGTGAATTTGTAAGCCCACAGTTCCTTGTATTGAATTCCTTTCTGGGGGATACCTAGGTGGCTCAGTGGTTTAGCACCTGCCTTCAGCCCAGGGCGTGATCCTGGAGTCCCGGGATCGAGTCCCACATCGGGCTCCCGATATGGAGCCTGCTTCTCCCTCTGCCTGTGTCTCTGCCTCTCTCTCTCTCTCTCTCTCTCTCTCTCTATGTCTATCCTGAATAAATAAATAAGATCTCTTAAAAAAAAAAAAACCTTTAAAAAAATAGATTCCTTTCTGCTCAACATGACTACTGTGGTTTCGGATGTCTACAGGTGATCCTGACTTAGAAAGTGCACATCATGAGACTGTAAAAATTTGGATCCCAGTCCCTGCTGCATTGTCATTAATGACTAGTTGCCGTCTGCCCAATTCCTCCAGTGGCCCAATAGTCTGCCTTGTCAGCTAATGTCATGGCCTCTACCTCCACAGAGAAAATGGGGAAAATTAACTCCTTCAACTTTAAATATTTATCTGCGACCAAATGAGTTTCACATCCTTATGCATTCCTCCATGCTCTAAAAGAAAATGAACCCATTACCAGATATCTCTACAAGTAATGCAGAGGGTGGGTCTCTGAGCTTTCCCAGCATACACCACAGAGAGCTCTCCCCAAATTCTGGCCCTCACTGTCCTCCCACAACACAACCTCCCTTCTTCCTGCCTCCCCTCCATGGTGGTCTTTGCCTGAGGATGTACCCACAATCTGTGTCACCTGTCCATCAGACTCACAGGTGGCTGGTACCCTCTTGGTACCATATCCCCTGTCCCTCCTTCACTTCCCTGTCAAGGAAGCTCTGAAAGGTCCAAAGCTTCAGAAGTAGAGTTTTTCCTGTTAGTCTGACTGGTTTTCTCACGAGAAAATTTCTGGTGAGCCACATTCTTTCCCCAGCCATATAAGGTGGCATTGGAAGAAAATACATAAGCAAAGCAGATTTTTCTAAAGCAGATGGCTATAATCTAAAAAGTCAAGAGAATGTACTCATTCACTTTTTTAAAAAAATGGACTGAGGTGAACTTCACAAGGCATAAAATCAACGATTTTAAAGTGAACAGTTCAGTGGCATTCAGAACACTCACAACATCATACAACCATCTGTTTACAAGTTCCAAAACATTTCTATTATTCCAAAGTAAAACCCTTTGTCTGCTAAGCAGTTATCCCTCACTCTTTCCTCACCCAGCCTTGGCAACCATGAATCTTCTTTCTATTTCTACAGATTCACCCATTCTCGATATTTCATGTAAATGGAATCATACAATATGTGATCTTTGGTGTCTGGCTTCTTTCACTTTTGCATGTTTTCAAAATTCTTTCACATTGTAGCATACATCAAAACTTCAATCCTATCTGTGGCTGAATAATATTCTATCACCTGTGTATATAATAATTTGTTCATCCATTCATCCACTGTTGGACATTTGGGTTTTATCTACCTTTTGGCCATGGCTAAAAGTGCTGCATGGACAGTCATGTACAAGGATTTATTTGAGAAACTATTTTCAATGTTTAGGGGCATATACCTAGGAGCAAAATTGTTGGATCATATGGTAATTCTATGTTTAACTTTTTGAGGAACTTCCACACTATTTTCCACCATGGATGAACCATTTTTTACAGTCCTAAGAGCAAAGCAGAGGAGTTCTAATTTCTCCACATCCTTGCCAACACTTCTGACTTTCCAGTTTTTGGTGTATTTTTTTTTTTTTTTTTACTATAGCCATTCTTGTATGAAGTGGTATCTCAATGTGATTTTGACTTGCATCTCCCTAATGGCTAATGATGTTAAGCATCTTCTCATGTGCTTATTGGCCATTTGTGTATCTTCTTCAGATGAATTATCCAATCATTTTTTTAATCTAAAAAGTTAATGGCCTTTGGAACTAGGGAAACTTGAGTTTGAATAGGTTCAGCAACTTAGGAGCACTGTAACTTTGGGCTGAGTATTTCTCAGGCTTCATTTTCTTCTTCCGTGAGAAACACAGAATAACCTCTCATTTCTGGTTCCTTGGCATCCTCCAGGTCTTGGCTTATACTGTTGACTCAGAAAGGTTTCCCTGATACTCTTTTTTTAAAAGAGGTTCAAGTGATATTCTGTCTCACAGTATATAATTCTTTCCTTCATAGCACTTGACAGAGTCTGTAATTAAGTATTCATTTGTCTGTAAGTTTTGGTCATATGTTTCCTCTGCTGGATCTTTCACTCTTTGTAATCACAAAGAGAACCATTGACTATCTTGTTCACAACTGCATATCCACAGCATAGCACGGTATCTAGCATATAGGAGGCTATGTGATGTTTGTTGATTAAGAAAAAAATAGTAAATTACTAATGATATTTATAGGGAATGTAGCAGAGTGCCTAGCATGTATTAGATCAGTGGTTCACAATGGGAAATTTTGGAAATGTGATTAGGGGTAGAGGGGGATGTTTGTGGTTACCACAATAATTGGGAAGACACTACTGGCATTTAGAAGACAGAGACCAAGAATACTAGACAATGCCTATGGGGCAACCCTGCAATGCAAAGAATTGTCTCACACCCCACACAGCTTTAGAATATTCTACCAGACATTGATGTCGGGGGGAGGGGGAAATCTGTCTGTAATCATCTGCATTTATAATACTCTCTTTTACATATAAACAGAAAGTAACATTTGCACATTTTAATATGCACTGAATTTTCCAGGAACGCAACTATCACATAAATTTAGAAAAGACTGTATTTCATTTTGTTTGAAACTCCATTGAGAATTGTTCACCTTTTCAGAAGATCACATCTTCATTAGCAACACTGCTTATGTTATTCAAACCCTCAATATAACACATTAGGCTCAGGCTGTATTTGTAAGTGTGATTCTACATATTGGTGCAAAAAACTGATTAGTTCATTATGTCCCTCTAGTCTGGACATGCCGAAGTATCTACATACTGAGATACATGTTATTTTACTATAAATTAATTTCTTCCTTCTTTCTTCTTTATATTGTATTTATTTATAGCAGGTTAATCATTTTGAAATTATGTATATAGGTAGGTTATCCATGAATTTTATTGCAGGAATTTAAGTAAAACAAAAATTTTGTTTTAAAGGAAAGCAGTGAGTCTAGTAGGAATTAGAACTGCTACTTTAGGGGGACTTGGGTGGCTCTCAGTTAACTGTTTGACTCTGGTTTTGGCTCAGGTAGTGATTCCAGGGTCATGAAATCGAACCCTGCATTGGGCTCCACGCTCAGCATGGAGTCGGCTTGGGATTCTCTCTGACTCTCTCTCTACCCCTCCCCCTCACACATATGCACACACCCTCTCTCTCTCTCTCTAAAAATAAATAAATCATTTTTAAAAGGAGCTGCTGTATTAGATGCTTTTTTCTAATAATAATAATAATAATAATAATAATAATAATAATGGAATTATACAGGTTTGTCTGAGGTAAATAGCAAGAGAAATAAGACCTTTAATTTATTCTAAGATCTTACTTTCTTATTCATTGCCAAAATGCTCCTTTACCAAATGCCCAGGGACACTGCTCATATTTTGTGCCCTCCAAGTCTTGGTGCCTAAAAGGAAAAGGTACATTACAGGACTGTGAGCAACTTTTTTTTTTTATGATTTTATTTAATCATGAGAGGTAGAGAGAGAGGCAGAGATATACACAGAGGGAGAAGCAGGATCCCTGTGGGGAGCCTGGAGCAGGACTCGATCCAAGGGCCCCGGGATCACGCCTTGAACTGAAGGCAGAGGCTCAACCTCTAAGCCACACAGGTGTCCCGTGAGCAACACTTTTATACAGTCACTCAAAGTGAGGTTTGTGCAGCAATAATTATACAAAGTCTGGATGGTGTCTGAGAGGCATGTGATATAGGAGAGAGTTCTAGAGATTACACACTGGACAGATCTGGGTTTAAATCCTGAATCCACTCTTGAGTAATGATATTACCTCAGACTAGTTGTTTAATTCCCCAAGCTTCATTTTCCTCAGCTATAGAATGGAACCAATGACATTTGACTCCAGAGTTGCTAGGTCATGAAATGGGACCATATGCACATGGGACCCCGTCCCATGCAGCTGTGTGATAGGTACTTTCTGTTAATTTCTTTCTTCATCCTCTGATCTCCCAGATTGTTCAGATAATCGCCACCCAGAGACACGGGTTCTATATAGCATATCCTGAATATGAACTCATAAAATGATCACACATGAAGACATCACTGTCTTGAATTAAACAAATATATTTTTATACTATGTTCTATGCATCCTGCTCAGTACAAACTTTAGTCCAAGGTTACTAAAAATACAATTTGCCAAGAAGTCCAAGGTTACTAAAAATGCAATTTGCCGAAAAGCATTTTCCAGGATGTCCCTAGCTTTCATCATTCTGAAAGGAGATCGAAAGCTCCAAAGGTTTGACAAAATCACTTCATTACCTTTGAAACAATTATCAGATGAGCAAGTTATTTTTTACTTTTACAGATACTTAAGTGTGTTAGATAAACTAGTGGTTGTCAGGCACCAAGACTCAACCACTGTCTATTTGTTGAATCCTTTGTGAATTTTTGGAAGAAGCAAAAACATTCTCTGGCTCAAGGAACTGTTGAGTAAGTTTAGGAGAAAAAACTTTAGACAGCTTCAGAACACTTAGCAGCAGTGGAACTGGACATGGTTCAGAATGAGCATGTCAACACTGAAGACATTTAACAAAGAGTAGAATTCATACAGAGAGGATGAACTTGGAGGAGATAGGGTACTCACTGTATGGTAAGTGGATATGTATCTGGGAATAGCATGTATATGAAGAAAAAGATTACAAAGATCTCTTAATAGAGTCAACCAAATATGTTGTTGGATTGTGGTCAATTCAATCTTACTAGTAGAAACCCTCATTGAAGCCAACTCATTGGTTTTGTTGGAGAATTCACACATTCCTTCAGCAAGTATGTATTGAATTCCCAGTATACGTCAAGCACTGAATAAGCAAAATGAGGTTGTCTGTGTGAGCAATCAGACATGATTCCCGTCCCCAGAGAACATGCATTCTAGAAGGGTAGTTAGACATTATCTAGTTATATGTGTGCAGCTGCCTCCTGCAATACAGAAGAGAGCCAGGGGCTACAGGAACACACAACTGCACAAATTCCAGTCTGAGATGTCCAGAAAGACTCTCCTGATGTAGTGATGGCTCAGTTGAATTTTGAAGGATGAAATGAAGTTAGCTGCGTAAAAGGGAAAAGAACATTCTTGACCAAAGAAACAACATCTGTAAAGGTTATATTACTTTTACCTTTTACTGTATGTATAAAGAAAATATCCCCCTAATCTTAAAAAATACTATCCCAAGACCCCCAAAAGACAATGGTGTAGAGTCCATAAACATTGTTGGGACAGGGACAACTGATATGACCAAATGGTCGACTGGATCTTTATCCAAGATAGAGATTTGGGTTGAAAAGAGGCAAAGAGTTTAGTCTTGGGGCAAAAAATACAGGGTCATCAGGATTCAGTAATGGTGGCCTGTACACAGTGATGGAAGCTATTCTTCATTTACTCTGAATTGTAGCTAACCAGAGGGAACAGAGAATCACAGAATTTTAGATAAAGAAATGATCTGAGAAATTTTTTTCTCTTCTCTTTTACTCTCAAATAGCCAGATTTTTGCTGTACCATGCCATCTGGCTAAGAACTTCTTGTTACAACTTTTTAAAAAGGATAAAAGTAATGCATACATTTATTTTGAAAATTGGAAATTATGAGAAAGAACAAAGAATCAAAAAAGTACTCATAATTCTATACTTATTTTATTCCACTATGGGATTTACAGCCATTTTGTAAACCATGTCTCTTTATTTTTGGATGATCAGATTGCTTCTTTTTTCTTTCTTTCTTTCTTTTTTCTTTCTTTCTTCTTTTCTTCCTTCATTCTTTCCTTTATCTTCCTTTTCTTATTTTGCTTATCTTTTTCTTTTTTTTTGCTACTCAAATAAGGCTGTCACAAACATTTTTCTTTCTAAAGTTCTGTTACATATAATACTATTCCCTCTTAGTATACATTTCTAGAAATAGTATTTGAACTCAGAGAATTTGAATATTTTTGATACATCCTGCAATGATTGTCAATGACTCCTGATGTCACAAGATGTGATGTTGATGGTGCAGTTTGTAAAAGATGAGTCAGGCAGAAAAAAAAAAACAAAACTAAATATACTGATCAATCTTAACATCACTAAAAATGTGACTGCCAGACATTAGGTTCACCCCTTGATTTGATGCAATGGATAAGACACAGCCCCACCTATGAAATATTCTTGCCAAAAGTAAAAACAAACAAACAAGCAAAAGAACTGAACAGAAATTGAGGCACCTGGATGATTCATTTGGTTAAGCCTCCGACTCTTGATTTCAGCTCAGGTCATGATCTCAGAATTGTGAGATCAAGTCCCACCTGAGGCTCCACAATGAGTGTGGAACCTGCCTGAGATTCTTTCTCTGCCTCTCTCTCTCTCTCTCTCTCCATCCCTCCCCCCATCCGCTATTGCTCAAAAAAAAAAAAAAAAAAAAAAAAAGAACTGAACAGAAATCTATCAAGCCTCTGGGATCTAATTCCAGTTTACAGAACATACAAGGGACAAAGGAGTAAGTTAAGCAATACCACAAGGAAGTAATCAAATATAGAATCTGGAAAAATATACTTCTTATACATAATTTAGGGTTTTTTTTCCCCAACAAATGGCATAAAAAAAGCAGGAATTTTTGTAGATTAAAAGAGTTGGAGAAACAAGCAAATTCAACCTGTGGCCCTCTCTCGGACCTTAATTCAAACGAGCAATTATAAGGAGCATATTTGAAACAATGGGAGACATTTGATCGTGGCCTGGGCATTTGATGACTCTGGAGTAATTTCACTAGGAAGGAGAATGGTGTTATGGGTATATAGAGTAGTCCTTATCCATGAAAGATTCATATTTAAGAATATACAGGTGACATTAGAAAAAATACAGGTTTTAGGGTGGATACATTAAACATGTTTGTCAAAATGTGGATAAATGGTGAGGTGTACGTAAGAATCATGGTTGCCAGTGTTGAAAATTTTCTATAATAAAAAGTAAAAGGGCACCTGGGTGACTCAGTGGTTGAGCATCTGCCTTTGGATCAGGTCGTGATCCTGGGGTCCTGGGATCAAGTCCCACATCAGGCTTCCCGCAGAGCCTGCTTCTCCCTCTGCCTGTGTCTCTGCCTCTCTCTGTGCGTCTCTCATGAATAAATAAAGTCTTAAAAAAAAAAGGTCAAATGTGTTGAGCACTGTGTGTTATACGCAACTGACAAGTTGTTGAACACTATATCTGAGAATAATGACATACTGTATGTTGGCTAATTGAATTTAAATTTTTAAAAAAGGTCAGAAAAGATAGCTTCAAAAATGTGGATGGTACATTATCTCTGAAAAAGTTTATTTAGTCATTATATTAGACGAGGAAAATAATGATCATCTTACAGGATTAAACTTGGGAGTTACAAGCCAAAGCCGACAGAGGGCATTTAATTTGGTCATTTATAAAAACCAAGGATAAAGCTTGAAAGCATTATACTAAGTGAAATAAGCCAGACAGAAAGAGCAAACATTGTATGATTTCACTGAGACGCCTAGAATAGACAAATTCATGGAGGCAGAAAGTAGAATAGATTTTACTAGGGGAGGGAAAAGGGGAGGAAATGGGAAGTTGTCTAATGGGGACAGAGTTTCAGTTTAGGATGATGAAAAAGTTCTGGAGATGGACAGTAGTGATAATTGTACAACATTTTGAATGGGCTTAAAATGGGTTAAAATGGTATGTTTTATGTTATGTATATTTTACCCAATCAAGAATAAATAAACACTCACAGAGAAGCAAAGAAGCATAGTGGGCAATGGAAGAGTTTCCTGCCTCAGCTCATTTGCCCCACAAATGATGTCCTTTGTGGTTGTGCCATGAATAACAAAGTATTTCTAGCTTGAGCCTATCAAACCACAGTCTATTTTACAGTCCAGTGCTTCACAAGCTTGAGCAGGCATCAGAATCACTTACCTGGTTTGTCAAAACTCAGGGTATTTCACACACAGATTTTCGGATTCAGTAGATCTGAAGAGAGGCCTGAGGATCTGTGTTTCTGCTAAGTTCCTGGTTGATGCTGATGGGAGACAGTTCTCTGAGAACCTCATTTATATATAAGTATAATATATTCTTTCCATTGTTTAAAAAAAGTTCTAAAATGCTTCCCTAGTTGCCTGTCTACAATAATTGAGTCTTTCAGATGCAAACAGAGAAAATTCAATTCAAATAATCTAAAGAAAAAAAATGATGTTTAATAATTCCAATAACTTAGAAGTCCAGTGGTAGGACAATTTTTAGGTACTGTTTGATTAATTGACTAACCCCCTCTCATTTTGAGTCAAATTGTGTCCTCTCCCCAAAAGATAGGTTGAAATCCTAAACCCCAGGGCCTTAGGATGTGACATTATTTGGAAATAAGGTCTTTACAGAGGTAACCAAGTCCAAATGAATCACTGGAGTGGACCCCAATTCAATATGACTGGTGTCCTTCTACAAAGGGGAAATTTGGACACATAGATAGACATTCACACAGGGTGAACATCATGTGATGACAAAGGTAGAGATCAAGAAGATATATCTTCAGGCCAAAGCAAACTGCATAGCAAACTGCCAGAAGCTAGGAGAGGGGCCTGAAACACAGTCTTCCTCACAGCCTTTCAGAAAGAAACAACCCTGCCAATACCTGGATCTCAGACTTCTAGCCTCCAGAACTGGGAGACAATAAAATTTTGTTGTTTAAGCTACCCCTTTTGTGATTCTTTGTTACGATACCCCTAGGAGAAGCTAATATAATTTTTAAAAGATTTTCTAGTTTTTCCCTCTTCTGTGATTGACTTCATCCCAAGCCAGCTCCTTTCTAGGTAGTAGCAATGACTTCAGCACATCCCAGACTTCATACCCTCACGCATATCTTCACATTCACTATGGGGCTTAGAGTCTGTTCCTACAGGACAAGAAATGAACCCTTTTCCAGGACCCCCAGAAAACATCTCCTGAGTGTTCAAATCAGACCACGTGCCCATCCTGGAACCAACCACTGTGGTCAGGGGAATAGAATATGCTAATTGGCCCAAGCCGATTCTTGAAGATGAGTGATAAGAAAAGTGTGCTTCATTTTCTCATTTATGTCTCATAGTTATGTCTCATTTAAGAAAGCGCTTAACTCATTGACACAAAGGTGCCTGTGTTTCCTTCTAAAAATGTAGTAGCAATAGCTCTTATATTTAGGTAATCATTTCTAGGTAATTTTTACATATGATGTGATATAAGGAATCCTTTCTTTATGGGATTACCTGACATCTTTGCTGAAATTTAATTGACCATACATGTGTAGGTCACCAGGTGGACTCTCAATGCTGCTCCACTGAAATATATTTCTACCTTCAAATGAATAACATCCTATCTTGATCACTGTAGTTTTTTACTAAGTTTAAACTCAGGTAGTATGAAGGCTAAGACTGTAAGCACAAAGTCTCAAGTTGTGGGTCTTTTGCATTGCCGTATGTTTTAAAGTCACTTTATCAAACACTACACACACATTCACCAAAAACAAAGCCTGAGAGTTTAATTCATACCACATTTAATTTACTGATTAATTTTAATTAATTAACATTGTAAAATGTTAATGTAAAATGTTAACATTGTAAAAATGTTTCTGTTCATAAATATGGTATATTTCTCCACTTATTCATGTCTCTTAAAATTTCCCTTAACAAGGATTTGGAGATTTTAGTGTATAGGTCTTTCACATATTTTGTAAATATATCCTTATTTCATATTTCTTTTTTTATTTCATATTTCTAGTGTTATTATAATTGGTACTATGATTTTAACTGCCAATTTTTATTTATAAATATAATTTATATTTTTATTTTATTTTAATTTTTTAAAAGGATTTTATTTATTTGAGAGAGAGAGAGATAGCAAGAGAGAGCATGAGCAGGAGTGGGGGAGAGAGAGAAGCAGGCACCCTGACATGGGGCTGAATCCCAGGACCCCAAGATCATGACCTGAGTCAAAGGCAGATGCTTAACCAACTGAGCCACCCAGGTGCCCCTAATTAATTAATTTTATATTTGTATTATATGATACCTCCTTGCCAAATTTTGTTTTTGTAAATTCCTTAGGATTTTTCTATGTGCATGATTGTGTCTTTTGTGAACGAAGAAAGTTTACTTTTCTGTTCAAATCTATGTAACTTTTATTTCTTTCTCTTGCCTTATTGAATTGACTAGGACCACCAGTGAGACATTGAAAGGAAGTATTATGAGTGAACATCTTTACCATGTTCTCCATTGTAATGAGAAAACAGCTATTTTGAGGTACTGCCTATGTATTTTACAGTATGACAACTCTGTTCACACCCAGAGTCTGGACATTTAGATAAGGACCTGAGCTTAGGATTCCCACCACAAGTTCCCACTTTGCTTTCCCCAGGGCATCTCTTAAAATAACATAGAGTTGAGCCCACAAAAGGTTAATGACCTCCACTCTATCCATCTTATAAGTATTAGGTGCTTGCTACTCTGGTTTCTGTCTTCTGCTTAATCATGTCCTAGGATGGATGACTACCATTCCCTGGCTCATTGTGCCTTCCTCCCCCCATTTCTGGGATATGTAAGTAATAAATATTGTGAATTTATTTCCTTTGTGTGAATATATTGAAACTGCACTTTCAGTTTTCACTCGCCCAAAGTGGCAACTCGAATGCTGAAGGAGCTACCTGCCAACCCAATGTGGGTGGTTTGTGCCTCCTCATTCAGTAGGTCATAATCTGCATATTCTTAATTTAATACACCAGCTATGCACCCTCCAACACACTGGTCTTAAGTATAAGAATAAAGTCTTTTACAATTAAATATATAAGCTATAGAGTTTTGGTAGGTGCTTTATCAGATTTTAACAGATTTTCCTTCTAATCCTAGTTTACTGAGAGCTTTTTTTTTTTTTTATCATAAATAGATGTTGAATTTTTATCAAATACTTTTCCTATATCTATTGAAAAGATTTTGGGTGTTTTTTTTCCTTCAATCTTTAAATATAAAGAACTACTTTGATTGGTTTTCAAATGTTAAATGAACCTTGTATTCCTGGAATAAACATTGCTTGGCTATGATATTTATTTTGTATATTGCTAGTTTAAATCAGCTGAAATGTTGTTAATATCTATGTTCATGGGATCCCTGGGTGGCGCAGCGGTTAGGCGCCTGCCTTTGGCCCGGGGCGCGATCCTGGAGACCGGGATCAAATCCCACGTCAGGCTCCCGGTGCATGGAGCCTGCTTCTCCCTCTGCCTGTGTCTCTGCCTCTCTCTCTCTCTCTCTCTCTATCTCTCTCTCTCTCTCTGTGACTATCATAAATAAATAATAATAATAATAAAATTAAAAAAAATATCTATGTTCATGAAGGATATTGGTAGTTTTATTTTCTAATTTTAACTTCTTCTGATGTTAGTATCAGGGTAATATGGACCTCATAAAATAAGTTGAGAAGTTCCCTCCACTTCT
This sequence comes from Vulpes lagopus, assembly GCF_018345385.1. Taxonomy (NCBI): domain Eukaryota; kingdom Metazoa; phylum Chordata; class Mammalia; order Carnivora; family Canidae; genus Vulpes; species Vulpes lagopus. The sequence continues at coordinate 101,363,358 of NC_054827.1, read as the reverse complement.
ATTTTATGGAACAATTTGTATAGAATTTGTATTAGTTCTTCCAGACTCCCAAAAGATAAGCAGTTGTTCACCATAAGTCACATTGTTTATACAAACAGTTTAGGAACAACAAGCCACTATTACCAGTTTTGGAAATGATATAATAACCCCTCAAAATTCAAGGTCTCAAACATTAACCAAAGGCTGACCTTTCAAGAAGATCTAAGGATAGCAGTCTTAGGCCTTCTACATTGACTCTTTTCTGCACACATGGTACATTGTTTCCATCCTTTATATTTTTAATATATGACTTAATATTTTAAATGACTTTCTTATAAGCAGTATATATTTGGATCTTGCTTTTTAAAATCTAATATGACAATCTCTACTTTTTAATAGGAATGTTTAATAGATCTTTCATATTTAATGTAACTATCAATATGGTTAGTTTAAACCTATCCTGCTATATTTTTACTATTTGTTCTATTTGATGTTTGTTCTTTTTCTCTTTTCCTGTTTTCTTTGGGATTGAGTTTTTTAATGATCACATCATATCCTCACTAGAAGCTTCTCAGCTATACCTCTTGGTGTTATTGTTTAGTGGTTGCTCTAGGGTTTACTATATAAAGAGAGTATATAGGGATCCCTGGGTGGCGCAGCGGTTTGGCGCCTGCCTTTGGCCCAGGGCGCGATCCTGGAGACCCGGGATCGAATCCCACATCAGGCTCCCGGTGCATGGAGCCTGCTTCTCCCTCTGCCTGTGTCTCTGCCCCTCTCTCTCTCTCTGTGACTATCATAAATAATAAAAAAAAAAAAAAAATAAAAAAAAAAATAAAGAGAGTATATAGTATACTATATATATGTAATTGAAATAAGAATAAGATAATTTGGTGATACACAAACTACATACAATAGTAAATTAAAATAAAGCACATTAATAAATTATAATAAATCATCTATAAAATTATTTTAAGATTATTTTAAATAATATTATATAACCTATACGACATAGTACTCTTCCAATATTATACTTCCACTTCTACCCTCCTGACCTTTGTGCTATGGTTGTCATACATTTTACTTCTACATGTGTTAAAAGAAACCAGAGTAGATTATGATTTTGCACTGAAAAACCAATACCTTTTGAAGGGATTAAACATAGGGAATGTTTCTTTTTGCTGTAATAATTAACTTTATTAGAAATTCTAGAAAATAAGATATTCATACCTGACAACACCAAATACCAAAACCAAAGTTCAAAAACTGGTAGTTATCTTGATTTAACTATAAGTAAATTCTCCATCATTTAAGTGAGCAGTGTCTATGGTAAACAGTGAGTACGAGACAAGCATAATCGAATACACATCACTACCCTCTTTGTTTTCATTCACCAAATATTTACTGAGATCACAGTGTGTATCTAGCATATAAACATTATATCCTACAGAAAAGTTTTTTTTTCAATTGCCTTTGAGATTTTTATTCACCAAACCAGTACCATCATGTACTTCAGATGCTCCAAATTATGACCCACATACTACAAATACCCAACACTAAAAATTGGACATTCACCTTTTACTGGTTTCTCTGAAAATTCTGGTTTCAATGCAAGAAATCAAAGAATTTTAAACAGCTCAAGTTCTTATTTACTAACTACAGTGACAGGTATATGATTATATCTTTCTCCAAACTGTACCAATCAACTTTTTAATTAAATTATCTTTTCAGGGAACCTGGGTGGCTCAGTTGGTTGAGTGACTATTTGACTCTTGATCTCAACTCAGGTCTTGATCTCAGTGTCATGAGTTCAAGCCCTGTGTTGGGCTCTGCACTGGGCATGGAGCCTACATAAGAAAAAGAAAAAAAGAAAAGAAAAAATATCTTTTTAATATTTTCATTGGCACCATACTATTATATTTTCTTTATTGAGGGAATGGACATCAAAATGATACTTCATATGTCTTTTTATTATTAAGTTCCAGATTTTTTTATTTATACAGGATATTGAAAGTTGTAGAGGAAGCTCATTGTCCATAAAGGAACAGATAGAATAGATAACAGGATTTCTGTTCAGGAGTCTTTCTATTATGCTTACTGTTGTGGTATAATTTTGTGGTTTTCATTCATTTTACAACATAATAAATTATAAACTCATCTCTAAGGATTTGGTCAGAGGACTATGAATTTAAGTTACTTGAAATAATTCTTTTTCTGTATGAATATATTATGAATTTGATATAGTGTTCATTAGTTTATGTTCAGCTTTAATGTTTGCTCTTTTTTTAATTAAATTTTTTTTTTTTTTAAGAGAGAGAGAGCACACAGACATGAGAGGGTGGAGGGGAGAGGTTCGGAGAGACAGGGAGAGAGAGAATCTTAAGCAGGCTCTGAGCCCAGTGGGGGAATCCCAACTAGGGGCTTGATTTCATGACTCTAAGATCATGACCTGAGCCAAAATCAAGAGTCAGGCATTCCCTTTTTTTTTTTTTTTCATAAATAATTTCCTTTAACCTTTCTTATGATGCAGGTCTACCAGAAAAAAAAAATCCTCTTGCCTTTTATTTGTCACTTTTTGCTTTTATGTTTTGAAAAATCCTGTTGTCGGGTGTATAATTCTAGGTTTACAGGTATTTTCACTCAGTAGTTTAATTCTGTGGCCCCATTCTCTAATGGTTTGCCTAGTTTATAACTAAAAATTTACTGTCATTCATTTTTTTAAATTTTATTTATTTATTCATGAGAGACACAGAGAGAGGCAGAGACATAGGCAGAGGGAGAAGCAGGCTCTGCGGGGAGCCCATGTGGGACTTGATCCCAGAACCCCGAGATCATGACCTGAGCCAAAGGCGGACGCTCAACCACTGAGCCACCCAGGTACCCACTGTCATTCATTCTTATCACAGTTCCTCTATATGCAATATGTTCCCTGCCTTTTTTCTCCCCTAGCTGCTTTTAAGAGTTTTCTCTTTGTTCCTGGTTTTTAGAAATTTGACTGTTATGTGCTTTTACGTTGTTTTATTTACATTTACTCCTCTTGGGGTTTGTTGTATTTCTTCCATCATGGTTTTAGAGTTTCTATCAAATACTATAATTGTCTTCATCAACTTTTAGTGTCTATTGACTAATTTTTATTCTAGTTATAGAATATATGTTTTTACTTCTTCCCATAAATGCTAGTTTTTATTTTCATGCTAGACATGACAAATTTTATGATGCTTAGTGCTCAGTTCTACTGTATTTTTGAAATAGTGTTAACCATTGTTCTGACATGAAGTTAAGTTTCTTGGAATCAATTTGATCCTTTCAAAGTTTTCTTTTAAGATGTTATTGTAAGTTCAGAGCAGTCTTTAGTCTTAGTCCCACTACTACCCGATGCCTTCTGTATCTAATGATCTTTCCATTTGGCTGATAGGACCCTGAACTAGTTCCAGTACTGTATTAACTCCAAGAATTGTTTGGTCTTCTACTATGTTAATCTGTTCAGGCTGCCATAGCAAAATGCCACATCTGGGTGGCTTAAATAACAGAAATTTACTTCTCACAGTTCTGAAGGCTAAAAATCCCAGATCAAAGTCTGGCAATGTTTGGTTTCTGGTGATAGCTCTCTTCCTGGCTTGAAGATGGGCGCCTTTATGGTATGTTTTCACATGGAGTTTTCTTGGTGTATGCAAGGCCAAGGAAGGGTGGCAATGCAAGGGAGAAAGAGTGGGATAGAAAGAAAGAGGGAATGCTCTGGTGTCTTTACTTATAATGATACTAATCTTATCAAGTCAGAGCTTATGATCTCATTTAAACTTAATTACTTCTTTACCCCAAATATAGCTACACTGATAGTTAGGATTTCAATATATGAATTTGGAGAGAACACATTTGGTGTATCACAACTGCTTTCTAGTGATTCTTTTTCTGGTTTGGAATAGTTCCCCCCCCCCCCACCATACATATGTGGATGAGTACTTAGACAAAGATTCAAGGGTATCCCTTTACATACCTCCAGTATCTTTTTTTTGTGCATCTCTCTCCTCTCTAGTATTCTACTCTGGAAATTCTAGCTGTCTTGACCTCTCAAAACTCTGACTCCATAGCTCAGTAAGACCACTGGGTGGTCAGTAAGACCACTGCCTCTGTGTAGGTTCCCCAGCCCTGCTTTGCAGCCTAAACCCTGCTTTCAGCATATAAGCTGAACCAGTCATAGGGCTCATCAGCTTTGTTTCCTCTGTTTTGAGAATCAGAGTCCTGTGCTGCCTGTTGTCAATCTCTCAAAAACATTGTTTTATGTATATTTGTCTGGTTTTCTAGTTGTCTAGGTGCAAGAATAAATATAACATCAGGTATGCCATTATGTCTAAAAGCATAACTATGTTTCATACAGATTACTTTAATAATAATTATTATTTTATGCATGAAACATTGGGGCATTCAGCTTCTTTACTTTCCATAGACTTGCAGCTACCTGAAAGTATTTGAATATATTTGACATTTTCCAATAAGTGTAAAAGACATTCATGTCTTTCCCTAATATAGCATGGAAAGCAAAAAGCAGGAAAGACAGTGGGTTTTAGATACCTGGAGTTTCTAGTTTCTTTCATTTTCACCCAATTAAAAATTATTTTGCCACAGCAGCATTTGTTCCTTAACCACCACAGGAACAGCTACACTCCAGTCTTTATTTTACATGTTTCATTGCAATACTGTGTTTATGTAAATTATCAAAGACTGTTACCACACTATGGCAGGCAGGCGTGTACACTATATATTCTATTTTTGTGATGAGGTCTAAACTGTATTTGTCTAACCTAATTGGATAGGAAATTATCTGGAAAAGCTAGCTGGTATAAGTGAAATAAAATTTGAATGTTATTTTTTTAAATGATTTTATTTATTTGACAGAGACAGAGAGAGCAAGAAAGAGACAGCACAAGCAGAGGAAGTGGAAGGGAGGGGGAGAGGGAGAAGCAGACTTGTCGCTGAGCAGAGAACATAACGTGGGGCTCAATTCCAGGACCCTGGAATCATGACCTGAGTCAAAGGCAGGTACTTAACCAACTGAGCCACCCAGGCCCTCTTGAATGTTAATTTTTATCTAGAAGCACTTTTCCAGAAACTGGAAAGTACCCCTTTCTCCAGTTTCATTTTCAGATATTAGGCTCTAGAGCAAAACAATGTTCATGAATGAATATGTCATGAGAAGTTCTGTCTCCCTCCTATTCCCAGTTTCAGGCAAAGAATCTTTTTATATCAGATCACCTGAGTGGCTCAGTTGGTCCAACACCCAGCTCTTGGTTTCAGCTTGAGTCATGGTCTTGTCATGGGATTAGGCTCAGCAAACGGTTTGCTTGAGATTCTCTCTCTCTCTGCCCCTCCCCCAGATTTCTCTCCCCCTCCCCCTAAATAAATAAATAAATAAATAAATAAATAAATAAATAAAATCTTTTAAAAGAAAGAATCTTTTCTTTTTTAATTTTTTTTTATTTATTTATGATAGTCACAGAGAGAAAGAGAGGCAGAGACACAGGCAGAGGGAGAAGCAGGCTCCATGCACCGGGAGCCTGACGTGGGACTCGATCCCGGGTCTCCAGGATCGCGCCCTGGGCCAAAGGCAGGCGCCAAACCGCTGCGCCACCCAGGGATCCCAAGAAAGAATCTTTTCATATCAACATCACTTTCCAAAGTTTGGACTCTTTCAAGTTCTTCTTATTTTACTTGTAACTATGGAAATAAATTAAAAAAAAAAATCAAAAAAAAAAAAAAGGAAATAAATCATAGTGGTAAGATGACATATTACTCCTTTTAGCTTCCTCTAAAAGCTTTGCCATTTACTTTGTGTTGGTTCTTATTTTCATTTGAGTTCATTCCACATCTGCATGTTGATAATTTATTGTGTATAAAACCCTCTGTTATGCGTTAAGGAGATTTCGAAATAAGACTCTACCCTTCCCTTAATCTAGTAAGGAAAAGTAACATGCAAGCAGCTAACATGAAAGTGGTAAGAAGTGTTAGAGAAGATCCAAGTGGGCGATACTGCTGCAACAGTACCACTGAAGGATTTTTTTTTTAAGATTTTATTTATTTATTCATGAGAGACACAGAGAGAGAGGCAGAGACATAGACAGAGGGAGAAGCAGGATCCCCACTGGGACCCCAATGTGGGACTCAATCCCAGGAACCCAGGATCACAACCTGAGCCAAAGACAGATGCTCAACCACTGAGTCACCCAGGTGCCCCCCCCCCTTTTTTTTAAAGATGAAAGACTTTTTATTCTGATAGGAGATAAGTGGGAGGAAATGGCTTGGGCAAAGCTTCATATAGTGTTTTCATACAGAAACCAATGTCTAATGTTTGATGGGAGCTGAAAATTTGGAACAACATTTCAGACTGAAGGTAAGCTAGAATATTCCTTAAGGAAAAGGTTTTATGTTCCTAAGCAAGCAGAAGAGCATCATAGAAGACCTGGATCCAAATCCACTTAGCAGTTATGTGATCTTGAGAACTTAACCTCTCTGAGTTTCATTTTCTTCATCTATATAATATGATTAATAGTATCCACCTCCATGAATTTTCATTTTATATATATATAAAATGTATATATATAAAATGTATATATACACACACACACACACACACACACACACACACAGATCTTCTTCGAATTATGATGGAGTTATGTTCCAATAAACCCATGGTTAAGATGAAAACATTGTAAGTCAAAAATGCATTTAATGCACCTAATCTACCAGACATTATAGCTTAACCTAGTCTATCTTAAATGTGCTCAGAACACTTACATTAGCCTGCAGTTAAGCAAAATCATCTAACTCAAAACCATTTTCTAATAAAATGTTTAATATCTAATGAAATTTATTGAATACTCTACTGAAAGTGAAAAGCAGAATGGTTGTAAAGGTACAGAATCTTTCTAAGGGTATCCATTACTTAATCTTACAATTGCATGGCTGACCAGGAGTTGTGGCTCACTGCTGCGAATGCCCAGTGTCATGAGAGTATTGTACCACATATCACTAGCTAAGGAAAAGATCAGAATTAAAAATTTGAAGTATGGTTTCTACTGATTGCTCATTACTTTCACATCATCATAAAATCAAAAAGTAGTAAGTCAAACCATTGTTTGTTGGAAACTATCCTCCATCTATCATCTATCTATCTATCTATCTATCTATCTATCTATCTATCTATCTATCATCAATCTATCTAATCTATCCATCCGCACACAGAGAGACCAGCATTAGAGAAGATTCAATAAATAGAGACTAAACTGATGATTAATTAATAAAGAATTAATTAAGAATATGAGGCTATTTGGGGAACTTTAGACTATTCAAGGAATTACTTTGATTACAAATATTTGTTAAGATTTTTGCATCTATGTGCATGAAAGATTTGAATCTGTGGTTTCTTGTATTGTAATGTCTTTCCTTTTGTTATCTGGGTGATGCAGACCTCATAGAATGAATTGAGAAATACTCTTCCTCTTCAGTTTTCTGGAGTATTTTGTAAATTTGACATTATTTCTTCTTCAAATGCTTTGTATAATAATCAGTGAAGCTATCTGGGCCCTTAGATTTGTGCTTGTGTGTCCATGTGTACTTGAAGATGTTGCTCCCCCATCTTCTTATTTGCATTGTTTCGGGTGATAAATGTGCTCTCATCTTCATCTTTGTTCCTCTGTAAAGTATCTTTTTTCTTTGGATGTTGTAAGATTTTCTCTATTTCTTTAAAGATTTATTTATTTATTTATTTATTTATTTATTTATTTGAGAGGGAGAAAGAGTGAGCGTAAGCAAATGAGCAGGAGAGGGAGATGGAGAGGAAGAAAGAATCTCATGCAGATGCCGCACTGAGGCAGAGCCTGACATCGGGCTTAATTTCATGACCCTGAGACCATGACTGAAACTGAAACCAAGAGTCAGATGACTGACCAACTGTGCCACCCAGGTACCCCAGATTTCATTATAATGTACTCTGATTTTCTTCCTGTTTCTTGTGCTTGAGTTTCATTCAGCTTTTTGGATTTAGATTGTGGGTTTATAGTTTTTATCAGTTTATTTTAAATTGGGAGCATTACTTCCTAAAATATTTTTTCTACCTTCTCCTTTTACAAACAATCCAATTGCACAGATATCAGGCCACTTAAATTTGTTTCACAGTGTACAGATTCTCTGTTCATTGTTTTTCATTGTTTTTTTTTCTCTTGGTGTTTCATCTTGGATAGTTTCTGTTGCTTTGTCTTCACGTTCATTGAACTTTTGTTCCATAGTATCTTATAATCCTATCCAGTGTATTTCATCCCAGACATGGTGATTCTCATCTCTTCAATTCTGAGATATATACATATATATTATGTGTATATAAATATGTATTTATGTATATAATTATATATTTATGTATATATACTTTATATAATTTGTTGAGGTAAAATTGGTATGTAACATTATGTAAGTGTCAGGTTACAACTTTATAATTTGACATCTGTATGCACTACAAAGTGATTGCCATTACAATTAGTCTAGTTACTACCCATCACAATACAATTGACCATTTCCACCCATTTTTTCCACCCTCCCAATCCCATAACCACCAATCTGTTCTATGTATCTATGAGTTTGTTTTTATTCTCTTGTTTGTCTAGGTTCCACATGTGAGTGAAATCATATAATATTTGTCTTTCTCCATCTGACTTATTTTACTTAGCTTTTTTCACTTACTTTCAAGGCCCATCCATGTTGTTGCAAATAGCAAGATTTCATTCTTTTTTATGTCTGAGTAGTATTCACATATAAATACATATATACAATTATATATATACCAATTATATATAGTGTATATATATACATATATATATACCAGATCTTCTTTATCCATTCATCTGCTGATGGACATTTAAGTTGTTTCCGTTTCTTGTCTATTGTAAATAATGCCACAATGAAATAGAATGCATATATATATATATATTTTTTTTGAGTAGGCTCATGTCCAGTGTGGAGCCCAATATTGGACTTGAACTCATAGTTATTCAGGACCTAAGGTGAAATCAAGAGTAAGATGCTTAACCAATGGAGCCACCCAGGTGTCCCAAGGGTGCATATATTTTTTAACTCATTATTTTTTGTATTCTTTAGATAAATACTCAGAAGGGGAATGGCTAGAACATATGCAAGTTCCATTCTTTTTTGTAGTTTCTATACTTTTTTGAGGAATTTCTAGACAGTTTTCCATACTGGCTGAATCAATTTACATTCCCACTAACACTGTACAAGAGTTCCTTTTTCTCTACATCTTTGCCAACATTTGTTGTTTCTTGTCTTTTTGACATTGGCCAATTTAATCAGTGTGATGTGGTATCTCATTGTGGTTTTGATTTGCATTTGTCTAATAATTAGTGGTATTGAATGTCTTTTCATGTGTCTGTTGCTCATTTGCATGTCTTCTTTGGAAAATTTTGATTCAGATCTTCTGCCCATTTTTAATTGGATTGTTTGTGTTTTGTTGTGGTTGTTATTGAGTTTTATGAGCTTTTAAATATATTTTGGATATTAATTCTTTGTCAGATATATGATTCGCAGAAGTCTTCTCCCACCAGTAGGTTGCCTTTTTATTCTGGTAAGTTTCTTTGGCTGTGTAGAAACCCTTTAGTTTGATGTAATCCCATTTGTTTATTTTGCTTTTGTTTCCCTTGCCTTTGGAGTCGGATCCACGAAAACATTTCTAAGACCAATGTTGAGAAGTTTACCACATATGTTTTCTTCTAGGAATTTTATGGCTTCAAGTCTTTTTTTTAAAGATTTTATTTCTTTATTCATAGAGACACAAACAGAGAGAGAGGCAGAGACTCAGGCAGAGGGAGAAGCAGGCTCCATGCAGAGAGTCCGACATGGGACTCCATCCAGGGTCTCCAGGATCCCGCCCTGGGCTGCAGATGGCACTAAACCGCTGCGCCACTGGGGCTGCCCCTATGGCTTCAAGTCTTACATCCAAATCTTTAGTCCATTTTGAGTTAATTTTATGTGTGGTGTAAGATAGTGGTCTACTCTCATTCTTTTGCCTGTGGCTTTCCAGTATTCCCAACATCATTTATTGAAGAGATTGTTCTTTCTCCGTTTTATGTTCTTTGCTCCTTTTTGGGGTTTTTTTGTTTGTTTGTTTTTTTCTTTGCTCCTTTTTGTAAATTAATCTTCCATATATGTGGAAATTCTGGTCTTAATTCTGGGCCTTCAAGTCTGTTGCATTCATCTGTGTGTCTGTTTTTATGCCAATACCATACTGTTTGGATTGCTATAGCTTTGTAGTATAGTTTGAAATCAGGGAGCATAATATCTCTGACTTTGCTCTTTCTCAAGATTGCTGTAATTATTCAGGATCTTTTTCCATACAAATTTCATAAGTATTTGTATTAGTTCTGTGATAAATGTCATTAGAATTTTGATAAGAATTGCATTGAATCTTAGATTGCTTTGTCTTAGATGGACATTTTAACAATATTGATTCTTCCAATCCATGAGCATGGTGTATCTTTTCATTTTTGTGTGTCATCTTCAATTTCTTTCAATAGTGTCTTATAGTCTTTAATATATAGATCTTTCATCTTATTGGTTAAATTTATTCCTAGGCATTTTTTCTTTTTGATGCAATCATAAATGGAATTGTTTCTTTAATTTCTCTTTCTGATAATTCATTATTATTAGAGTATAAAAATTGTTTTATATCAACTTTGTATCTTGCTACTTTATTGAACTCATTTATTAGTATCAACATATTTTTTGGTGGAATCTTTTAGGTTTTCTATATATAGTATGTAATTTGCAAATAGTGACAGTTTTACCTTTTTCCTTTCAATGTGGATGCCTTTTTTTTTTCCTTGCCTAATTGTTCTGGTTAGGGCTTCCAATACTATGTTGTATAAAGATGCAAGAGTGCACATCCTTGTCATATTCTAGATCTTAAAGGAAAACCTTTTATCTTTTCACCATTGAATATGATGTTAGCTATGGCTTTTATTATATTTATGTCATAAATATATGGCCTTTATTATATTTAAGTATGTTCCCTCTTTACCCACTTTGTTGAGTTTTACCACAAATTAATATTGAATTTGGTGAGATGCTTTTTCTGCATCTATTGAGATAATCATTGTGATTTTTATCCTTCTTTTTTTTTTTTAAGATTTAATTTAGTTATTTGAGAGAGAGAGAGAGCATGTGCAATCAAGAGCAGGCAGAGGGAGAGGGAGAAGCAGGCTTCTCTCCGAGCAGGAAGCCCGATGTGGGGCTCGATTCCAGGACCCCAGGATCATGACCTGAGCTGAAGGCAGATCCTTAACTGACTGAGCTACCCAGGTGCCTCTTTTCATTTTGTTAATGTGGTTTATCACATTGACTGATTTGCAGATGTTGAGCCATTCTTACATCCTTGGAATAAATCCCACTTGATCGTGGTATGATCTTTTTAATACATTGGTGAATTCAGTTTGCTAACAGTTTGTTGAAGATTTTTGCATCGATGTTTGTCAATGATATTGGCCTGTAATTTTCTTTTTTTGTGTTCACTTGTCTGGCTTTGGAATCAGGGTAATGCTGGCCTGATAACATAAGTTTGGAAGTGTTTCTTCCTCTTTAAGTTTTTGAAAGAGCTTTAAAAAGACATTAAATCTTCTTTGAATGTTTGTTAGAATTCATCAGTAAAGCTGTCTATCCCTTGACTTTTGTTTGTTTGAAGGTTTCTGATTATTGCTTCAATCCCCTTAATAGTATTCTATCTATTCAGATTTTCTATTTATTCGCAATTAATTCTTAGAAGACTTTATGTTTCAAAGAATCTATCCATTTCTTCTAGGTTGGTCAATTTGTTGGTATATAATTGTTCATAGTAGTCTCTTGTGATTCTGTGTTTGTCTGTAGTGTCATTTGTAACTTCTCTTTCATTTCTGATTATGTTTATTTTTTTATTTTTTAAAGATTTATTTATTTCTTTATTCGAGAGAGACACAGAGAGAAGCAGATAGGCAGAGAAAGAAGCAGATTCCCCACTGACTGGGAGCCTAATGTGGGGCTCGATTCCAGGACCCCAGGATCATACCTTAGGCCAAAGGCAGATGCTCAACCCCTGAAGCATCCAGATGCCCCTCTGATTATGTTTATTAGAGCCTCATATCTTTATATACACTGGACAGCATATGCATATTATATACTGTATTCTACATCAAAGTAAGCTAGAGAAAAGAAAATGTTGTTAGAAAAATCATAAGAGGGGATCCCTGGGTGGCGCAGCGGTTTGGCACCTGCCTTTGGCCCAGGGCTCGATCCTGGAGACCCAGGATAGAGTCCCACATCGGGCTCCCGGTGCATGGGAGCCTGCTTCTCCCTCTGCCTGTGTCTCTGCCTCTCTCTCTCTCTCTCTCTCTGTGACTATCATAAATAAATAAAAAAAATTTAAAAAAAAGAAAAATCATAAGAAAGAGAAAATATACTTACAGTACTGTATTTATCAAAAAAAAAGTTCATATGTAAATGGACCTACACATTTCAAATTCTTGTTGTTCAAAGGTCAACTGTATTTCCTTTCTGTTCTTTCTTTCCTTCCTTCTACTGCCTTTAAGCTTTGTTCTTATTTTGCTAGTTACTTTAAGTGTCAAGTTAGAGTGCTTATTTGAAGTTTTTGTTTCTTGAGGTAGGCCTGAATATTATGCACTTCCCTCTTTAAAACTGCTTTTGCTACATCACAAAGACTTTAGGATATCATGTTTTTATTTTCATTTGTCTCCAGGTATTTTTAGATTTCTGCTTTGATTTTTTTTTTCAATGACCCATTGGTTGATCAGTAGCATGTTATTTAACCTCCACATTTTTTGTGATTTTTTTCCAGTATTCTTCTTGTAACTCATTTCTAGTTTCATACTATTGTGTTTGGAGAAAATACTTGATATGATTTCAGTCTTCTTGAACTTATTAACACTTGGCTTGTGGCCTAACATGTGATCTATTCTGGACAATGTTCCGTGTGTACTTGCGAAGAATATACATTCTGTTGCTTTTTGGATAGAATGTTCTGTATATATCTATTAAACCCATCCTTATTAATTTCTGATTGAATAATCTATCAATTGACATAAGTAGGGTGTTAAAGTCCCCTACTATTATCATGTTGTGGTCAGTTTCTCTTTTTAGGTCCATTAATATTTGCTTTATATAGCATGGTGCTCCTATGTTGGGTGCATGTATATTTATAAGTGTTATGTCTTCTTGTTGGATTTACTCCTTTATCATCATGTAATGTCCTTCTTTGCCTATTATTATAGTCATTGTTTTGAGTCTATTTTGTCTGCTACGAATATAGCTATATCAGCTTTATTTTTGTTTCCATTTGCATGGAATATCTTTCTCCATCCTGGCACTTTCAGTCTGTGTGTGTCTTATGAAGTGAGTCTCATAGGCAACATATGGATTTGGCTTATTTTTTCATACATTCAGCCACTTTATGTCTTTTGATTGGAGTTTAGTCAATTAACATTAATTATTGATAGGTATGTACTTATATTTTGTTTATTATTTTCTAGCTCTTCTCATAATCCCTCTCTGTTGTTTTCATTTTCTACTTCTCTCTTCTCTCATGGTTCAATGGCTTTCTTTAATGTTATGTTTAGGTTTCTTACTCTTTCTTTGTATAAGCTTTTGATTTGTGGTTACCTCGATGTTCACATTAACAGTGTGATTTGAGTTCACAGCAACTTAAATTTTAACACATTCCAAAACTTTACATTTACCTCTCACTACATTTTATATTTTTGATGCCACATTTTATATCTTTTTTTATGTATCCCTTAACTAATAATTGTAGTTGAGTTAGTTTTACTATTTTTGTTCTTTTAAACTTCATAGTTGCTTTCTAAGTGATTCGCCAACTATCTTTATGATATATTTATTTCTTCCAGTGAGATTTTTACTTTTGCATGCTCTTTTGTTATTAGGTAGTGCCATTCCTTTTCAGTTTAGAGAAGTCCCTTTAACATTTCTTGTTTCATGGTGATGAACTCCTTTAGTTTTTGCTTCTCTGAAAAACTCTTAATCTCTTCAATTCTAAATGATAACTGTTCCAAGTAGAGAATTCCTGGATAGAAGATTTTTCCTCACAGCTTTTTGAATACACCATGCCATTCTCTCTTGGTCTGCAAAGTTTCTGCTTAAAAATCTGCTGATAGCTCTATGGGGTTTCCTATGTATGTAATAAGTTGTTTTTCTCTTGTCTTCTAGCCCACTGATCTGATATTCAGCTTCACCTAGTCTAGTGTATATTTTAGTTTGCTTACTATATTCTTTAGCTCTGTAACTCAGTTTGGAACTTTTACATTTTTTCTGTGTCTTTTTTTAAGATCTCATTGTGTTCATCCATTTTTCTCCATAGTGCAGTGAGCATTTTTATGACCGTTATCTTGAATCCTTTATTAGGTAGACTGCTTATCTCCATTTCATTAATGTCTCTTTTTAAATGTTTTTTCTTTTGAAACATATTCCTCTGCCTCCTCATTTTGTCTGACTCTGTGTGTTCATTTCTATGTATTAGGTAAATCAACCACTTCTCCTAGTCTTGAAGGAGTGGCCTGGTATAAAAGATGCCATGTGGAGCCTGGAAGAGCACTCCTTTCTGACCACTAGAGCTAGACATCCAAGGGGCATCTCCTGTGTGGCCTGCACATGCCCATCGCTGTGGCAGGATCATGTCTGCAGCATGAGGCTGGTGGGGCATTGGTGTTAGTACCAGGCTAGCTATGACATGCAGCTGCACTGCAGTGTTGGGTAGAACTGATGGCCTGCCTGGCTGCAACTGGTAGCCTCACTGGGATGCAGATGTGGATGAGGCTGTACCCTGACGTGGCTGGGATGTGTGGTTGCACTGCAGGAGTGGATGACGCTCTCAGCTGGACATGCCCACCAGCTCTAGCAGGTTAAACGAGTAATTCCAAAATAGTATCCACTGGCACCAGACAAGCTAGGATGAGGTTGCAAATATGGCATTTGCCAATGTTCCTATTTCTGGAGAAAGTCCCAGTGGTTTCCTGGCTTGCTGGCAGGCACCTTAAATTTAGTAAGGTGTGGGGGTAGAGGGTGGGACATGGATGGCTCAGTCAGTTAAGCATCTGACTCTTGGTCTCAGCTCATGTCTTGATCTCAGGTCATGAGCTCAAGCACCACATTGGGCTCCACGTTGGGTGTGGAACCTAGTTAAATAAAAAATAAAATAAAATAAAATAAAATAAAATAAAATAAAATAAAATAAAATAAAATAAAATTAGTAAGTGGGTCTCTTTCACATATGGTCTGGGTGCTTTTCAAGTTGGTGTTTGTGCACTGGGTCGTGGGGTATAAGTGAGTCTGTGCCAATTCTCCTTCCTTATAGTTCTCTGGTTTTCCTGGATATAATCTTCATTGGTTTTCAAAGCTGGGCATTTCGGGGGCTCATCTCTGTCACACAAAACCTGAGTTGGGATGCCTGATATGGAGCATAAACCCCTCACTCCTCAGGGAAAAGTTTGGTGCTTTTGAAGTCCCTCCTGATTATGTATCACTGTGCTTGAGATGTGGTATTTCTGTTGAGACAATGTCTCTGCCTTTCCTACCCATCTTGATACTGTCCTTTTTGTCTTTTGTTGTGGAGGTCTATTTATACAGTTTTCTGGTCTTTTTCAGAGTAAATTATTCCATATGTGTATATTTGTTGTATACAAGGGAGAGAATAATAGGTTCAGTATCTTCCTATACTGCCATCTTGAAACAAATTATCTAGATAGATAGATAGATAGATAGATGATAGATAGATAGTAATAGATGTAGATATAATCTGCCATGTATCCACTTCACATGCTTAATTTTTATTTTCTTAAATGCACAAAATAGCTATAATTTAACTGTCTTTACTGGCTACTAATTATATCACCCATGTCATTTTTGGGTCAGTTTCTACTGATTTTTTTTCTTATCATTATTCATATTTTCTTGCTCTTTTCATAGAAGGTACTTTTTATTGGATACCATTATTATGAACTTTATCTTGTTGCATATTGAACTTTTTGGTATTTCTATTACTATTAATATTCTTGAATTTTGTTTTTAAATTCAGTTAGGTTACTCACAGATCAGTTTGATTCTTTTTGGATCTTACTTTTAAGCTTTTATAGGAGAGACCAGAGTAGTATTTGGTTTAGGGCTAAATTTTCCCCCACTACTGAGGCAAAACCAATGCCCAATAAACTCTTCCCTGTTCAGCTGAACTCTGGGTTCAAAGGTTTCTTCTAAACCTTTAAGGTGCTTCTTTCTTCAGCTATGGGTCATTTTTTCTCATTTGTGCTGATCTATCCTCAGATGAAGATTTGAGAGGATTCCTAGAAAATCTCCAGAGTGCCCTCTCTATGCAACTCTTTCTTCTCTGATATTCTGCTCTGCAAACTGTAGCCACTCTGGCCTCTCAGATGTCCAGCTCCTCAATCCAGGGAGACTGCCAGACTCCACTTGTATTCCCTCTCCCTGCACTGATGGCTGGAAATTCTCTTCTGGCAATATGCTTGGGGATCATAGGATTCCTCTTTTTCACTTCCTATCTCTCAGGGTCATTATCCTTTGTTGCCTGATGTCCAGTGTCTTGAAAATAGTTTTTTCACATATTTTTCTCAGTTTTAAAGTTATATTAGTGAAGAGTAAATCCAGTCCCTGATGGTCCCTCTTGGCCAGAAGTAGAAATCTTCAGAGGTAATGAAATGCCAAAGATTTAGCCTCATATTGAATGTGGGTGAAAAAGAAAGTACCACATTGTTTATTGCAGACACTTTACATTATTTTTGTACCATGGACCCTATAGACACTTTTAAACCTATGGACAGAGACTTCTGGGTGGCTCAGTGGTTGAGCACCTGCCTTTGGCTCAGGGTGTGATCACGCAGTCCTGGGATGGAGTCCCACATCAGGCTCCCTGCGTGGAGCCTGCTTCTCCCTCTGCCTGTGTCTCTGCCTCTCTCTCTGTGTGTCTTTCATGAATAAATAAAATCTTAAAATAAATAAATAAATAAATAAATAAATAAATAAATAAATAAATAAAATCTTTTTAAAGTAAATAAATAAACCTATGGACAGCTTCTCAGAATAATGTTTTCAAGTATGCAAAACATAGACAAATACCCAAAAAAAGAAATTATAGTGAATATAGTTATTAAAATATTTTCCTATGATGTTGTTCTATAGTAATAACTGTACTTCTTAATGCCTTAGGTGACAACATCTAGCAAGGAGTCTAATAAGTTCTATAACTTTCAAGTAGTAATGAATATAAACAGTATTCTGAAATATGTGAAACAATTGCAGTGTGGTTTGAATATATCCCTACTCTCTATTAGTGATCACATCAAGGTACTGATAATATTACTGTGGTTTGTTTCCAAATGCATTATGAAAGGAAATGCTAATTTCAGTCAGAAACTAGTAAAAAGAAACCCACAATTGCTCTCTCATTCAACTTGAAGGACCCCTGAATTCTATCCATAGACCACTTAGAGGTCTATAGATCCAGAGTAAGAACACCTATTTTAATCCATGGAAACTGGAATGCTTGGAAGTTGTAGGTTTTACACCATTGGTTAAGCTTATGAAATGGCAATGATTTTATTTGAACCTACCACAGAGTGAGGTACCATGGGGTAGTTTTGGGGCAAAGTGGAGAAAAAGTGTTCATAGGACAACTGAGAGAGTCCTTGATGCCAAAGTGGATCTTCTTTCTATGGCTCCCAGACCAAGGAACTTCATCCCCAGGGCTGAGGAGTCTACCTGTCAAATGACTTCTTGCCCAACTCCCATTCTGATTCTCCAGTCCCATCACTCATAACTGACAAATTGGGCAGGTCTGCTGTTTATTTTTGCCTCTGGTCTTTTGGCCAGGCCACAAACTCTTGGATTTGTGAATACACAGTTCTGTTCCTATCCACTGTGTCCCAACCAGAAAGTCACTGTAATTTTTGGTTTTGTTCCCATACTCCCTCCAAATGTCATTCGTCATATCCTCCTTCTCATTTCTGCCTTGAATAGGCAGTCATTATGATGAAGCCAGGCCTGTTTCAGAATTCCATGAGAACCACAGTGTCAGGCTGTCACAACTCTGGATCTGGAAGTGGAAAAGGCTGTGATCTGGCTGGCTGGCACAGTCCCTGTGAGTCATTGTGGAAACAGTGTCCCCAGATGCTGCTGAGAGAGACCGGGTTGCTGGTGAGTGCATCTGTCAGATGAGATCCTGACCCCCTGACATCTTCAAACATTCCATAATATGTGGGATGTTGGGCCTTTCGTCTGGTATCCTGGTTACATTAAAATTTGGGTTGTTTTATTCTATTTTTGGTTCTCTTGCAGTTTCCAATGTGTTAAAAAAAACAAAATACTTTTTTTCAGATTATAAAAATAATACATATTCATTGTACAGAGATTGAAAAAGACAGAAAAGCACACAGAAGAAAATTCCATCACCCAGAGATATAGATTTTTTTAATGTGTTGTATTTCCTGTAAGATGTTATTCAGATTATAGTGTATACAATACTTTGGTAAGAGGTGTTTTTTTTTTTCAACTATAACAGTGTAACTCACACAGTTCCATTTTTAAAAATACAAAATTATATCATTTTTGCCCCAAAGGAGATGTTACATAAAATACCTAGTCCAACATACTCTTTCTGAAAATGAGAAAACTGAAATCCCAGGAGGATAAGTAATTTGCCCAAGGCTCATGAGCCACAAAGTCAGGAAAAGAACCTGATTTTTGTCTTTGTATCCTGTTGCCTTGTGACCTGCCCATATTCGTGCTCATCTTCTAGCTGTACTCATCTCCAGACAGGAGCTGAAAGGGCTCTGGCTTCTCTGCATTTTGACTTGGAGGAAATGTAGTGGAGTTCCTGGACTTAACTGAATAGGAAATTTGTCCCTGCCTTAGATCTTGAGTTAGGAAATTATCTAATTTTTTTAAATTCAGTCTCTGTAAGAAACTTTAAAATTTGAGAGGGAAAAGCTTCCTCCCTTATAAAGATGATTTTTTATTATTACTTGGAAACTAAAAATAAAAATAGCCATTAAACCAAGAAACAGACTCTTAGCTATAGAGAACAAACTAATGGTTACCAGAGGGGAGGTGGGTGGGGCGATGGGGGAAATAGATGATGGAGATTAAGGAGTGCACTTGTCATGATGAGCACTGGGTGATGTATGGAAGTGTTGAATCAGTATATTATACACCTGAAACTAGTTACACTGTACATTAACCATACAGGAATTAAAATTTTAAAAATGGAATAAACTATTGGGACAACAGAAAAAAATAAAAATTAAAATTAGCACTGTATAAACTTTTTTTAAAAAATGAAAAACTGGGGGATCCCTGGGTGGCTCAGCGGTTTAGCGCCTGCCTTTGTTCGGCCCAGGGCATGATCCTGGAGACCTGGGATTGAGTTCCATATCGGGCTCCCTGCATGGAGCCGGCTCCCTGCATGGAGCTTGCTTCTTCTCCCTCTGCTTGTATCTCTGCCTCTCTCTGTCTCTCTCTCTGTGCCTCTCATGAATAAATAAATAAAATCTTTTAAAAAAAACTGTTATTACTAGCAACCTAGTGACTTTACTGTCGTTTTTAAAAAGATTTTATTTATTTTTTCATGATAGACAACAGAGAGGCAGAGACATAGGCAGAGGGAGAAGCAGGCTCCCTGCAGGGAGCCCAATCCGGTACTTGATCCCAGGATGCAGGATCACAACTAGAGCCAAAGGCAGATGCTCAACAACTGAGCCAACTAGGCATCTCTTAACTACTGTCTTTAAACTCATTAACGGCTATTTAATTGCCCTTTGTAGTATGCATATTTTCAAGAAGTGCAAATTCACCTTGGAAAGTAAGGAAACTGTATAGTACAGAATGGTATAGTATACTATGGCACATAGTATAGATAGTATATAGTGTAATATGGCACATAGTATAGATAGGGTAGTATATATATATATATATATATATATATATATAGTAAAATTAATATGGACCAGTTTGGTGGGTATTGATTCAAATCCTATTTGGGCATCTATCTTGCTGGCTATGTGATCTTGGGAACTGAAATTCTTTGAGTTTTCTTTCATCATCTGTAAAATGAGGATAATAATAGCAGTTATCCTAAGATAAAGATCTAGAAGGAAGTAACACAAAAAAAGAGGTGAGATACAAATTTCCAAATTGGTGATTATGATATTCTAAGTTATTGACTATGATATTTCCTACTGATTATTTGAATTACTGTACTAAAGAATTATGGTCAGGGGGACAGGATAAGGCTTCCCCCTAAGTATTGATGCCAATTCCATAACGAGGAACCACCGAGAGTCAGATTGCTACCCCAATTCACTACTTTACTATTACCTTCTCATTATTTTATCTTATAAAATAAAAATCAAATCAACAAAAAATTATGTAATTGAAATATTAAGAAACATAGGTAAGAATTCATTTTTCAGAATATCCAAGAGCTGTGGCAACAGGATGTTTTGACTTCAAGGTCAAAGAACAGGGTCAGACTTCAAATAAGAACATGGTTGAGTAAATCTTTCCCGTGGCCCTCCAGGAAATCCTGCAAAAGCAGCGAGGAGAAGGGAAAAAAAAAAACTTACTCTATTTTCAGTGAAACTAAGACAGCCAGATATTATATGCAGACTCCAAAATATGTGCAAGTAACATCAAAATAGCTGATATTAAACAAAGCTACAAGAAGAATGGGCAGAAAAAGGCTCAGCAAGTGGCCAGATAGACTGAGGTCCAGGGGGCAGATCTGGAAGTACCAGTAAAAATAAATGAGAGGCTCTCCTTGTAGTGTAAATTTTTATCTCCCATTTTCAGTAATAATATCAAAATCTATAGTAAGCAAGACTGGCAGTAGAAATACTCTTGAACCTGATCTGATTCAAAGAAGAGTCTTTGAGTAGAGGTACTCAAGGAATCACAAAGCTGAGCCATGTTTGCAGGAAGCCGTCAGTCTCTGCGCAGAAGGAGACAGTCTCTGAGTTATGAAGCTTGGAAGGCAATACTGGCCCAATTTCTCCTTCCTATACTCTCCTCTGCCAGAAAACTCTTAGTTCAGGAAAATCCAAGCCATTCAAAGATGAATAGGTTTTAAATGAATTAGCAAAACACTAATAGAAAGATATTAAAATTCTAAACACAATATTAGCACATCTAGCCCATTAGTAAATTAAAAATACTATCCTATCTACAGCTAAGGGTGGGATTTGTCCCAATTCAAGAAGGAAAAAAAAATTGTCTTAAGAGGCACAAGAAAAGCAGTTGAGAAAACTTAATGTCTGTTCCTCCAAAAACTGCTTAGCAAACTCAAATCAGAAGAAAATTTTCATTACCTTGAGTAAAGGTAGTAATAGTTATTAGAACTGTTCACTAAATTTTCTGGTTTTTCTCCTTTCAAGCACAAGACATAGTACCAGAAAGATTTACATAAATTCAATAGGGCTCCTATTTCACACTACAATTAAAAATAATTTTTAGAATACATAACAAAAAAATCTTGTAAATAATTAGAAGAAAACATGGGGATGGGACTCCTGGTGGCTCAGCGGTTTGGCCCAGGGCATGATCCTGCAGTCCTGGGATCGAGTACCACATCAGGTCAGGTCCCCGCAAGGAGACTGCTTCTCCCTCTGCCTGTGTCTCTGCCTCTCTCTGTGTGTTTCTCATGAATAAATACATAAAATATTTTATTTTATTTTATTTTTTACATAAAATATTTTAAAAAAAGAAAACATGGGGAAATGTAGTCATAACTTCTGAAGATTTTCTTAAGCAAGGTCCATATAAAGAATGATTCATATATTTGGCTACATAAAAATGTATTCTTTCTGTACCACAAAGGAAAGTACTCAAAAGTCAAAAAATAAGGATGGACCAAGAGAAAATATTTTGATATAAATACAGGAAAAGTATCACTATTTAGATCAATGCTGTCCAATAGAACTTTCTGGAATGATGGAAATGCTCTCTCTGTGCTACTCGACAGGATAGCCATTAGCCACATGTGCTACTGAGCACTTGAAATGTGACCAGTGTGACTGAGGAACTAAATTCTAAATTTTAGTTAAATTAATTTCAGTTTAAGTAGACAAATATGGCTAGGGGTATTTTATCAGATAGTGCAAATCTAGAAAACATAAAAAGCTCTACAGATAAGAGATAGCAATCCAAACAGGTAAACAATTGACCAACTAGCCAAGGATATGAACTGACAAATCACAGAAGAAATACTTATGGCTAATAAATATGTAAAAAATACTTAACCCTTCCTTTGAACAAGGAAAATGCAAATTTAAATGTAATATGATTCTTTTTGGTAAAATTTCAGAATTCACTAATATCCAGGGTTGGTGAAGGTGAAGAGAAATGGTTACTTTTTTTTCCATTGTTGGTAGAACTATAAATTCACACAGCCTTTTGGATGGACAATTTCACCAGATCCACTGAAATCATAAATGTGCGTATCCTTAAGCTAGCAATTACTAACATTTTTACCGAACTTAATACATTTGTTCAAAGACTTACCTAGAATAGAACATACGTAAGGTAAAAAAAATCACCTGGAATAGAAAATATGTAAGGAAAAAACACGAAACTTTGAAAAACAATGTGAGAGGAGGCTTTTGCCCCACCAGAAATCTCTTTCCTAAAGATGAGCACAAAGAAGCATAGGTTAGGTAGGTAGTCATTAAAAACAACAACCAGATGCATTTGAGTTTTGATGATGTTACAGGACAACTTGAACTCTTCCACACTGCAAGAGGGAGTGGAGATTGATACGATCACTTTGGAAAACTGATGTGTATACAAAAGCTGAACATATGTATACCCTAGGAATATATGCAACAGAAATGTGCATGTATATTTACATCAAAAGACAGGACGGAAGAACATTCAGCACAGCACCATTCATAATAGCCTCAAACTGGAAACTCCCCAAATGTCTGTCAATAGTATCATGAAATGGTAAATTATAACATATTCATATGATGAAAAACTCTATAGCAATGAAAAAGGAATGCATGTACAATATTTATATGCAATCCCATAAATGAAACTCACAAATATGAGGTTAAGTAAAACACGCTAGAATAAGAATATCCTTCAAATGATTCCATTTATGTAAGTGTTACAAACAAGCAAGACTAACCAGTGGGGTTTGCAGGCGCTGACTTCAAGGAAAGAGAGAGTAACTGGAAACAGCAGCCATTCCAGCAGGTCTGTCCCCTTATAGCATCTGCTCCCTGGTCTTTTCTAGAAGTGGGGCCCGTTTTCCACAGGTCCATCTCCCACCAGGATGCTACATCAGAGGTAGAGACTTATTTCTCCCACTTACTCCTGAGACCCATGCCCTGAGAAACAGGAGCTTACTCTTCTGGCTCCATGTTTCCCTGCTTCATTTCACTTAGTCTGAGCTGGAAACCCCAATAAGGAAACCATTTTTCTGTTGTGTTATGTGGTCCCCAGATGGAGGCATCCGACTAATGAGTAATCTGCTTAAACTATGCCTAGCACATACTAAGCACATATGTAGGTGTTTGCTCTTATTATTATTATGCTTTACATATCCAGATGGGACATTTACCTCCCTTCTCTCATCTCCAAGGCATAAATAATCACATGAAGAACTTTAGGATATCCCAATATACACCTAAGTTCCATAAAGTCTACTTTTTTCTGCATCCCATCCATTTAAAAAATGTTTATTTTGATTGTAAATGTTTCAAAGTTAGAAAAAAGTACAAAAAATAATATTACACACATCCAGAAAGCTTCCACCTCCCAGATTTAACAGATGTTGGTATTTTGCTATATTTGCTTTAGCTCTTTGTGGTTTGGGTTTTTTTTTTTAAGTAAACAGAAATAACTAAGAGTCCCTCCTCTTGATTCCTCCTTCCTCCCCTTTTCTTTCACATTCCAAAGGGCTTCACTCTCCTAAAGTTAGTATATGCTACCTCCACTTTAACTGTAAATGCACCTATTAAACGAGAGTCACAACATAACTTTTAAGCTATTAATTGAAATAATATACGATCCCGATGATGACCTTTTTCAAAATGTCTTAGGTAAAGAAAAAGCAAAGAAAAAGAACCCTCCAGAAATGAGAAAATGTCCATTGATGGTAGATGTGGTGTGGTGAGGGGGCACTGATTACATACAGAGTATTTTCTGCCTTGCACAGAAGTCTTTCTGTGTAAATAATTACTAGGACCATAGCCCATCTAAAAGCTCCTCTCAGAATTTTAAGCACTGGTATCATCCACCACAGCCACCGCCAACACAGGCTTCACAGAATCTCCAACAGCTGAATGATCAAGGTATCAACTTCTGGACTACAGCAGTTATGGGTGACACTTGCAAGAGGCTACTGGCCTGTTTGCCTGAGGCCAGGACAGTTGTGACCTGTAGGTGAAGCCCCTGTGGTTACCCAAACTCCTTCTTACCTTCAGATAGCTGACCCTGGGCTCTTTTTGTGACATTCACAGGAATTTGTAAGAACTATGCTGACAGGTGCCCCAGCACCTGTTTAATTGAGGACTGGGCTGTCACATGTCATGTGACATTAGAGATGATGAGCTGTTCTGGTCCTAAAGCTTCCCTTATACTATGGATTCCCTCTCTTTCTGGAGGGTCTCCTTGAATGTGGCCCCTGTCTCCTGTCCCTAGAGAAAGACTCCCTTGGGACTTATGAATGCCTTGGTCCTAGCATGACATCCATTTATTGCCCAGACAAGAATTTCTAGGGAGTTCCATGTACAACCCTACAGAAGCTGCTGTGCACCCTGCCATCCAGGAGGAGAGAAACAATGGGAACAGATACCTCCAGCACACAGAAACGTGAGAGTGCTAAAGGAATCCAGACAAGGGAATATGTACCCTAGAGCTCTCACAATTAACTTTGGTCCCACCCCATCTGTCACAGCTGCCAGGAAGATGAAACATGGGGTGCTCTGACATCTCTGGAGGGCCCTCTGGGGAACTCACAATGATGACCTTGTGCAGGTAGACACTCTGGCACCTTCTTGGCGATGTCAAATATTAAGCTTTCTGGGGATGGGAGAATGGCACCTGGCCCGGAACCTGGCTCCCAGGGACCTACTCAGGTACTCCTGGTTCTTGGCTAACCTGAGATTACATTTGGGTGTGTCTTTCTCCAGCTGTTTTTCAAAGGCAACGGCCTATACTCCTAGTATTTCCTACTTCTTCTCACTGTCCCATAAAAGCTTACCTTTTCGGGTGCCTTCTTATTAACGCCTTATTGTTTTCTTTGTTGGTACTTTTATTGGTAATAGAGTAGTTGATATAATAAAATGTATTACTATAAGAATTTTATAACTAAAAGTACCATTTAGTTCTAGAATCATTCATCTAATTTCTGAGTGGATAGGCTCATGGAGGCCCAGGGATTATCCACAACTGAATGCGATGTTATTATATGTGCATGATTTTTCAAGAGGGGGAAGGCCCAAAGCTTTCATCAGGTTTTTAAATGTTCTTTGACCTAAAAAAAACAAAAACAAAAACAAAAACACATAAATAAACATTCAAACCATTGACCTACTGTATTGCATTCATTGATCTATTTTGCATTCAACCAGTGTAGATAGAATGTATCTGGCAATCAATGGCAGCCAGTAACAAAGCAGACCTAGCCCTACCCTCTGGTGTAGCTAAGAATTTTATAGGGTAGAACAACAAACAGGTAAATACACACAACTAATTACAAATAATTATGAGAGCTGTGAGGAAAGCAGAGTGATAGAGGTAATGGGGACCTGCGTGGAAATGTGGTCGGAGAAGTTCTGTCCACTGGGGTTTTAACTGAGGTGTAAAGGATGTTTAGGAGCTAGCTCTAAAAAGACAAGAGGAAAAGCATTCTAGTCAGAGGGAAGATCTTGTGGGGAGAAAGAGACTTGCGGGCTCGAGGACTGGGAGAGGAAGGATGTTGGATGGGATTGGAGGGGTAGGAATTCTGCAGTGGGTACCATGTAAGCCACAGTAACCAGGTGGAGTCCTACAGATGCAATGAAAGTCACTCTAGGGGATCAAGGAGGGGATTGATATCCTAGTGCTTCTATTTCAGGACTACTCGCTCCTCCATGCCTATGGAGAGCAGGCAGTGAGAGAGGCAAGAGCCAGTGGACAGCTCTCCAAGTGAAAGATTTGGCCCAGAGAGGAGGGAGAGGGTAGAATTAGGATATGAGCTCTAGAAGAGTAGATTAGGGAAAATCTGATGAGACTCGATGATGGGTTGGATGAAGGAGAGGGAATGAGGGCAATTAGGATGATCGCCACGTGCCTGGGTTGAGCAAC
This sequence comes from Vulpes lagopus, assembly GCF_018345385.1. Lineage (NCBI taxonomy): Eukaryota > Metazoa > Chordata > Mammalia > Carnivora > Canidae > Vulpes > Vulpes lagopus. Next base: position 101,336,976 of record NC_054827.1, on the reverse strand, counting down.
TTGCTGGATGGGGCTATTTCCCAAGATGGGGAAGCATGGGGGAGGATCATGTTTGGGTTTCTCAAGTCCAATTTTCAAAATACTGAAACTGAGAAGAGGCTGAGAGGTGTAAAATCATCACACTGGGCATAGGAGACTAAGCTTACTAAAGAAATGTCTGAATGCCATAGGTGTTGGGTGCCCATTTGAGGTTTAAAATCATGAATGAGGGCAGCCTGGGTGGCCCAGCGTTTTAGCACCACCTTCAGCCTGGAACCTGATCCTGGAGTCCCAGGATCGAGTCCCAAGTCGGGCTCCTTGCATGGAGCCTGCTTCTCCCTCTGCCTGTGTCTCTGCCTCTCTCTCTCTCTCTCTCTCTCTGTGCCTCTCATGAATAAATAAAATAAAATATTAAAAAAATAAAAATAAAATCATGAATGAAATGTGAAACCATGTCTCTCCATGTTTAGCTATTTAGGTACAGACAGTAAGAGGGCAAATGATGAGCTCATCACCAGTTAAGGTGTTGCCAGCTAATTATGATGAAGGCAAAGGGAGGCAGTAACTATAGTTGACTCTTGAACAACATGTGTTTGAACTGCATTTTAACTGTACTCAAATTTTATTTTATTTTTAAGATTTTATTTATTTATTCATGAAAGACAGAGACAGAGAAAGAGAGAGAGAGAGAGAGAGAGACAGACAGACAGACAGAGATAGAGACACAGGCAGAAGGAGAAGCAGGCTCCATGCAGGGAGCCCAATGTGGGACTCAATCCCTGGACTCCAAGATCATGCCCTGAGCTGAAGGCAGACACTCAATTGCTGAGCCACCCAGGCACCCCTGTACTCAAAATTTAAATACAGCACAATACTATATGTGTATTTTCTCTTTCTTATGATTTTCTTCATAACATTTTCTTTAGCTTACTTTATTGTAAGAATCCAATGTATAATACACATAACATATCAACTATGTGCTAATCAATTGTTTATTTTATTAGTAATGCTATGGTCAACAGTGGGCTATTTGTAGTTTTGGGGGACCCAAAAGTCACACTTGGATTTTCAACTGTGTGTGTGTTGGGGGAGAGGTGTCAATGCTCCAACTTCTACATTGTTCAAGGTCGACTGTATAGTGATTGCAGTAGAGACTATTAAGGGCTCACCAAAATCCAAACCTCTTCTTCTTGGGAGCATGGTTGGACTACAGATCCCAGACGCTCCTGCAGTTAGACATGATGATGTGCCTGGTTCTAGTCAACAGAAGGGGAACAAAAGATCTAAGGGCCACTTTCAAGCCAGGCCACTGAAACCTTCCATAAGTGTGTTTCCATGCTCTTGTCCTTATTCAGCTATTTATGTACCCCCTAGAAGCAGTTTGGGAGCTGCCATTGAGGATGGCAAAATTGCAGCCACTCTGTGTTTCAGATATCTGCTTAAAGCTGAATAGTCCCCTATTACATATACAACACTACCTGGAACTCCCTGGATTGAGCAGCAAAATTTCTCTTACATTGAACCATTGCACCTTTGAATATAATTGTTACTAAAGTGGTTCCTGCACTAACTTTACAGTGAAAAGTCATGTCAGAGGGTGAAGAAGGGATGCTACTTGATGGATCAGGGGCCACATGGGTGCCCAGCTCTTCATCTGAAACCTCAGAGAGCTGAGTGGATTGTTTGGAGGAACTAGGGAAGGGTTTTCAGTAAGGGCTACAAATTAAAATCAACCGGAAGGCAGCCTGGGTGGCTCAGCGCCACCTTCAGTCCAGGGCGTGATCCTGGAGACCCGGAATCGAGTTCCGAGTCAAACTCCCTGCATGGAGCCTGCTTCTCCCTCTGCCTGTGTCTCTGCCTCTCTCTCTCTCTCTCTCTCTCTCTCTGTCTCATGAATAAATAAATAAAATCTTTTAAAAATAAATAAATAAATAAATAAAATAAATTGGAGACAAAAAAACAAAAACAAAAACCTGATGCTCAGGCTGGCCCCACAGGCCAGTTGAATCAGATGATCTGGAGGGAGGGCAGGGCCCAGACATTTGTTGAAGATCTCCAGTTGATTCCAATGCACAGCCATATTTGAAAAGCACAAAACTAGAATGAAAACCTGAGTAGCCTGACTTATGAATCTTTGTCCCATAGGGTTCTACATGCATTTTATGACCAATAGGGCACTTGCCTGAGCCTTACAGCTAGGTGAGAGACATTGAATCCCAGCCTTGACAGACAAGCCAGGAGAATAACTGTATTTAAGAACCAGAGCAGACTGCAGATCTTTGTGAGATGCCAACTGATTACAGAGAATGGCCAGGAACCAGCATCTCGCTTTTCCCTCCCCAATCCCAATATAGGTCCATCTCAGGGAAAAGGGGGTGGGGGTGGGGGGTGTTCTTGAATTAGATAAGATTCAACTTTATTTTTTTTTTAATTTTTATTTATTTACAATAGTCACACACACACACACACACACACAGAGAGAGGCAGAGACATAGGCAGAGGGAGAAGCAGGCTCCATGCACCGGGAGCCCGACGTGGGATTCGATCCCGGGTCTCCAGGATCACGCCCTGAGCCAAAGGCAGGCGCCAAACCACTGCGCCACCCAGGGATCCCAAGATTCAACTTTAAATAATCCATTTTGCCCCTATGTGGCTAAGATTTTCCTTATCTGCTAATAAGAGAAATTTTTGTTTAAAGATATATTTTAGACACTGGATTACATGGGTTTGGAAATGTGTACCTGCTTGAATGCATTTTAATTGTGAGTATTTTATTTGAAATCAGCCTCTTTTGTCAATTCTAGGGCTTGGTGTGCTGGTGAAGACTTCAGGTCTTGGTCCACAAAGGTGAGATTTTGTGGCAATTGGTCTTCAAACCAGACTGGCTCAGTTCATGCTCTTGATTTTTGCTAAGGAGCTGCCTGACTCCCTCGCCCTGGTTAGCTGGTTTGCAGATATAATGCAGTGTAAATCTACCACCTCAGCTAACAGGTGACTCAAGGGGTTCATGTCTGTCCCCATGTCTAGACCGTCTCTACTTCCTTTGTAGAATGAATGACATTGCTTTTTGCTTTTAGTAGATGCTTAAAAATACTAACAGATTAAGGGACAATGGTAACTATAATAGTAATGAAAATGATAATTATGATAAGAAGACATATTCTATTTATAGTTCTTCCATAGCATCACTCACTTCTGAAGGCTCTTCTCTGCCCTTTTACTGTAAATTGACTTGGCCATAATTTTTCAAAGCCCATTTTAATTAAATTGTCTTTTTTAATTCCATTGTCTCTTGCCTCTTCTAAATTTGTAGATGTTTTCTAAGTTTCTAATTATATATATAATCTTGTATATCGCAAAAATGTATAACATTTATACATTGTGTACATTTTTATAAATAAAATGCAATACAAAGAAAAATATTTTAGATGGTCCTTGCTCTCACCATCCTGATAACCCCTGTTGAAAAACTTAAAATAATGCACCCACAGACACATAGAACCTTTAAGCAGTGTGTTAGGGTATGAAATGCCAAATAGAAGCTGCCTGTGACACTCCCTAAGCCCCCTGGCCTCATCCCTTTCCCCAAAGAGAGACTTAACTACTGTTAGGAGTTTCTTATTATTCTTTCCAGAAAGTGAAATGTGCATATGCCAAGACAGAATTTAAAAGATTCTTTTTTTGTAATTCACACTGAAAGGAGCTTGTTATATCCACTGTTCTGAAACTTGCTTTTTTTCAAGTGACATATCTTAGAGATCATCTCATATCAACATGTATGGATTGACTTCATTTTTTAAAAAGCTTTTATTTATTTATTTGAGAGAGAAAGAGCATGAGCAGGGGGAGGGGTAGAGGGAGAGGAAGAAGCAGACTCCCAGCTGAGCTGGGAGCCAGACTTAGGTCTTGATCCCAGGACCCTGAGATCATGACCTGAGCCAAAGGCAGACACTTCACCGACTGAGTCACCTAGGAGTCCTGGATTGATTTCATTTTTTGACTGTAGCTGAATATTCTACAGAATGACTGGGATATAGTTTATATAACATTTCTCCCGGATCTTTGTCTTATTTCAGATTCTTGCCATTTATAAATAATGCTGCAGTGGACATCCTTGTAGATCTACCCGGAAAAACTTTTGGGGTTAAAATTTATGCGCTAAACTCAAATTGGTGTTTAAAATATCTTAAGAGATAATTGATTGTTCAGATCTTTAAAACTACACATTCAGGCTGCAAGAGCGGTATATCACTGAGGTTATTTATGTTACCAATACATGTGAGGTAGGGAAAGAGCATTTGCCTTTCTGTACTGCCAAGTTCTAGAATCAACATGAGCAGAGGCAAGCAGTAGAGGAAAAGCTACACTTTTCTTCACTTCTAGAGTCAACACATCAGTGATATTTCTGTCCCTGGGTGACCAGAAATGGCCCGGGAACTTGTGAATTCAAAGCACTTTTTCTTGTCCTTAAGCTTACTCACTGTGTCTGTCATTTGCTCTAAGCAAGGAGGAGATCTGAAGCAAAAATAGAGAAGTGTCTTTTGTGGAACGTGCTGCTTTCTGATACCCTGCCTGGGAGAGCTCGAGAATGCACATTGAAAAACTGCTTAATATGTAGTACAGTAAATATAGACTCGACGCACATGTAACATTTCCATCCGGACAAAAGGGTTATATCTAGTCTTCCAGTTTCCCTTCTCAGAGGCAGCCACTGTTGTTACTGATGAAAATTTGAGAGAAGGATTTCTCAACTTTGGCACTGTTGACATTTTGTGCTGGATAATTCTTTGCTGTTAGAGAGGAGGAGCTGTTCTGGGCACTGTGGCATGTTTAGCAGCATCCCTGGCCTCTACCCACTACTAGACATGCCTTCCAGTTGTCTCCAGATATTATGAGATGGTCTTCCTGTTGAAAACCACTCGTCTAGACACACACATACACACACACACGCACACACACACAAAACACATATTATTATACTATTGATTATGTATATATCATATAGTGGAAGTTGAGGCTAAAGTATCTCAATGTGAACATCTTTCATGTTACAATAAGTCTAGGGTTTCTAATTGAATTTAAGCTTGATTATTGAACTTTTTAAAAAGGCTATACCCAGTGCTTAAAAAAAAAGGCCATTTTCAAACATCTAATTTGATGAGGATATACTGTTTCTTTTTATACTGTAGCTTGAATTAATGTATTTTATATTCTTTTGTAGTCAAACATAACTCAGACTTCTACATAACTTAAAACCACAGACTGTCGGTCTTATTCGAATTGCAACTTCTGTAACAGATTTCAGTCAATTTGGATTATATATGTTCTTATAGTATATACTATGGTATATACTGAATATACTCTTATATGATTATACCATACGTTATTTATCCTATCTCACTTTGATAGGTATTTGTTTCTTTTTTTGAATTATTTTGCTGCCAAAAGCAATTCTGCAAAAAATATACATATTTCTATGGGGTTGATTCTTAGATATGGAGATGCTGGTTCAAGGGTATGTGCATTTAAAATTGTGATAGATATTAACCAAATTGCCTTCCAAAGACAGTGTACCAATTTTCACTCTAACAATGCACGAAAGTGCTGTTTCTATACACCCTTGCAAACTCAGTGTGTTAACAAACTTCTTCATATTTTTAAATCCAAAAGGTGAAAAAATTGAGTCTTTCTGTAACTACAGCTTTGCTGTGTTCAGTTCTAGAACAGGTATTCTGATGAGAAGTTGCTCAAAAATGTGCCCTTTTGAATACCCAAAGGCCAGGACACAGAATTCTAGTGAAGAATTTTGATTAAGCTCTTCAATCTTTTATTTGGCAGGCTGAGTCCAACTTACCCCAAGCTGCTGAAAACTTGCAAATGCTTCTCAAGGAGAGGACCCAGCCCATTGAAACAGTGTGTTTAATTCACCGCTGCAGCATGATTTCTGGAAAGATATGTATACGTTAAATACTTTGTTGCAATTTTCTCTGGTAGTCACCCTCTTGGTGCTGAGAGATGCTGTCTGCTTTAATCTCTGTGCTGAATTACAGATATACATGATCAAATAAAGTCAAGACAGGAATCAAGCCCCATAAAAATCTTGCCTACAGCATGTACCAAAAAAAGCCAGTTGTGCCAAGGCTATGCAGGCCAAGCGAAGCCAGGGGTTGTGCAATTACCCAGCAAAGGTTGAAATTTCTGACAAAAACAGGGACCTCATTGAAAATGTAAGCATAAAAATGAAGCCTCATTATATATTTTTTAAAAAGGCCATTTTGATACTTCTCTAATATGAACATTGAAAACCATGGCTTCTGACCTCCAGTATTTCCTTTCTCTGTAAAGCCCAGGATAAAATAGATTTTCCATTCTCAGATTTTCTGGGTTGGTCACTTTGGCTCTAACTTAAACCAAGTTTTCAAGCAGTTACATCAGACCAAAATGTTCCACACTTTGCTGCTGCCTGATTAAAGACAAAGATCCATTCTTTTACTCAGGGAACATTTATCCAAGCCTACTATGTGTTAGGTCCTCAGCTATAATCCCGCCAAGGCAATAATGTATAAGATGCCATGGGGTTGGCGCCAGACGTCATATTAAAGAAGTTCGTCCGAGAGAAATTGGGAGCCAGTGGTGTGGTGAAGCTTTGCCAGTTTGCACGGAGGCCTGCAGAACCACCAGCAGGGAGCTCTGGGGGTTTATCAGAGTCTGGTGAGGGCTCCATTAACACAGCTATGCGAATGGCAGGGCTCTATCTACCCCGTGCAGGGCCACACGGGGGCTGCACAGGGGAGCATGAAGAGCTGTGGGAATGAAGTTTTGTAGTAACAGAAGGGTGAGATGCCCCCTGGTTCTTACAGGAGAATGTGATTTGTGTGTTTTGAATAATTGTGTGGACTGGCAGGGATATGAAACCTATTAGGTTCAGGACCAGGTTGGGTGTGGCTGGTCTGGCTGATGAAGGAGCTAGCTGGGCAGTGGGCACATGTCTGTGAGAGCAGGGAACTCGTGGTTAGGACCCGGGGAGGTAGGTAGCACATGGAACTTCATGCTTTACAATATAATCTGTTCAGTTTCTTTTCTTTATTCATTCATGAGAGACAGAGAGAGAGAGAGAGAGAGAGGCAGAGACACAGGCAGAGGGGGAAGCAGGCTTCATGCAGGAAGCCCGACTAGATCCCCGGTCCCTAGGATCAGGCCCTGGGCTGAAAGCTGTGTTAAACCGCTGAGCCACCCGGGTTTCTTATTGGCAATCTTCCTTTTGTGTCTCTTTGCCCTCAGGAGCCCAAGGTTAGCGCTGAGGGGAGGGACTAAATTCCTGCAAGTAAATAGTCTAACTACACGCAATCAACACCTGCTCAGACATTGTGATGTCTGTTTTCTTTCTGTCTGTCTGGCAGGCAGGCCTCTTTCCTCTGATAATAGCATCCCACTTTGGAGAAACTACATCCCTAACTCCCAGTCCTTTCGCACCTCCTCCCAGGACTCAGGGCCGGGAGTGGGGGTGGGGTGGTGTGTGTGTGTGTGTGGGGGGGTGGCTAGTGACCAGAAAGTGACCAATCAGAGCGTTCTATCACCCTGGCCACAGTGACTGGATCAGAGCCAGACATGGGACCCAGGCCAGGCTTACCTTTGGGATCTTGCTAATAAAATTTAAAGAAAGCTCTTTCTCAGGAGAAATTGTCTTAGTCCTTTCAGGCTGACATAGCAAAATATCGTAGACTGGGTGGCTTATAAACAATGAAGTTTATTTCTCACAGTTCAGGAGACTGGAAAGTTTAAGATTAATGTCCAGACAGATTCAGTGTCTGGGGAAAGCCCATTTCCTGGTTTATAGGCTGCTGGATTCCCTGTATCCTCCTATGGCTGAAGAAGCTAGGGAGTCCTCTTTCATGAAGAGAGATGCTAATCTCATTCATGAAGGCCCCACCCTCAATACCTTATCACTTCCCAAAGGCCCCACCCACCTCCTAAAATCATCACACTGGGGATTAGGTTTCAACGCATGCATTTAGGGGCACAGAAGGGTAAATGAGGGGGGAGAGAGAGAGAGAATATGAATATATAATATTTAGCTTCCATTCCAGCAATGTTGGAATTGGAAATACTCCTAAATCTGTCAAACAAGCCAACAAATTCTCCCTCTTTTAATTTTTGGCTTAAGTTGATTTGACTTGAGTCTCTGTCATTTGCAGCTGAAAAGTGCTAACATTCTGACAGTTGCCTCACCTATGCCTTTTGAATAGGAAGGAAACAATTTGTGCCCTCTTTCTGTTCTTCCGACAAAATAAGCTCAGTCCCATCTCGGGGATTTTACTCTTCTCTCTGCCTGAGACACTTCCCCAGTTCTTCATTCACTCAGCTCCTTTGTCACCCAGCTAAAGTGTCACTGCCTCAGAAGCCTTCCCTGAACCCCCAGCTCTGGTATCCACTCCTTTACTCTAGCTCATGGTCTTGTGTTATTTTTGTCATGGTCCTTACCTCATCTGACACTTTCTTGTTTATGTACTTTTGTATTGTCTGTCTATATGACTAGAAACTTCATAAGAACATGGAGCTTTTCTGTGCCTGGCTCATAGTCAGAGCTCAGGAAAATTTGTGGAATGCATCAATGAAAAACCACATGTTTAGCTACTACTGATATGCATACATGTAAGTGCTTATGTGGGTGCTTTATGTAGATTAATCAATCCTCAATATAACCTTTAGTAAGGATTGTTATCATCCTATATGCACAGAAATCAGAGTTTGGAGGGGTTGAGAAACTTACCCAAAGTTACATGCCTGGGAAATGGCAAAGGTGTAATTTTAAAAAGGACATTTTAACTCTAAAATGCATGGTCTTATCTTTTCATTGACTCCCAGATTTGTCTCAGTCTTCTAAAATTCTGACAGGTAAAAATCCTTGTTAGATTTAAAATTGCTATTTGGGAATGATTTGTATAATGTGACCACCACAGAGAGAACTGACTTTTTTATGAGATCTTGAGGGACATACAGGCCTAGAACAGGTCTAAATGGACATCCTATTAGACATGGTGTAGCCTAGTAATACTTGGGATGTGTATTGAAAGAAATTATTAGGGGGAACTAGGATGGTTCCAGCCTTTAGAAGAAACATCTATGACAAAACTACACAAGCAGAGCAGACAATAGAGAGAGATCATGATCACATATTCATGGGGTAGATGTGAATGGGATACTGGGGAGGGTAGTGAAATGTACCTCCTCTTTGGATGGAATATAGAAAGTGAACAGAATAAACTCAAGGTATGGAATTATTATAATTGACATATGAATGCATTGTTGGTTGTAGAGAGAATCACAAAGTCTGAATAAACTCTGTGCTGAAGAAAAAAATACAATATAACAAATGACAACATATAATAGAAATTGAAAGACTTATTTGAAGTTCAATTGCATAAAACATCCAGCTGTCAAAGATTCAATTTCTTACATTTTTAAAGTTTATTTAATCTTTATGTAGACTTTGACACATAGACTACAAATTGAGCAAAGGAAAAGTTCTTTTATCCCCTTCTTTGAGAACCTGAATTCATCCTTTTCATCATCAGGCAGTCAAGAATAAAAGCCTACATGATATTCAAATAAGAAAAGTGAAAACAACATTTTTAAGGACTGAAAAAGATGTAATAGGCAATGTTAGAAGTTAAACATGTGTGTGTGTGTGTGTGTGTGTGTGTGTGTGTGTGTGTGTTTTACACTTTGATATTTAGGAACAGCCACATGGCAGCCATGGACTATTGTTTTGTGTAGTAACTAGAAACATTTTATTTTCTGTGTTTTTAACTCAATTCAGAACAATGATCATCTCAAAACATACATACTTATAAACATTTTACCAATAGTTTTAATATTGACCAATTTGAAGTTGAGCCTACTATTGTGAGATATTGTAAAAATGCTTTCTACAAGTTATATGAATTCCTTATATGGTTATTGAAGAGTTGAGTAAATTATAGGATACTAAAATATTCTATCTCCTAAAAATTTTTTTATCTTAAAATAGTTTTTGACTTACCAAAAAGTTGCAAACATCATACAGAGCATTCACCCATCTTCCTCCAGGGTTATCTTACATGAGGATAGAGCAATTTTCAAAACCAGGAAATTAACATGATGTAACACTATTAACTAAACTATAGGCTTTATTCGAATTTTGCTAGATGTCTCTCTAAGGTCTCTTTTCTACACCAGGATCTGATCCTGAATCCCACTCTGCATATAGCTGTCAGTTATTTTATAGAATGTCCCTCAATTTGTGCTTGGTTGATGTTCTTTCATGATTAGATTCAGGTTATAACCTTTTGGCAGGAACACCAAAGAAGGGATGTGCCCCTCTCATTGCACCATATCATGGGGTACATGAAGTCCATATACTTTGTTACTCGTTAACTTGGTTAAGGTGGTGTCTGCTGGGTTTCTATTGAGAAGTCACTATTTTTCTGTTTGAAATCAATAAATGTCTTGTAGGGAGCTACTTTGAAGCTATGTGGATGTCCTTTCTCTCATCATCCTTTTACCCACTAATGTTTGCATCTATTGATAGTTCTTGCTTGCAACAGGTTAACTGTGGTGTTTGCCTGAAGGAGGTTTCTGTATTGCTCTCATTCCTTCTGCATTTTTTTTTTATTTTGGAAAGAATTCTCCAATAAGCAAGATCTATACTTTCTTTCCCATGTATTTATTCAATCAATTATTTATATCAGCATGGTCTCATGGATATTTATCTTATTCCATAGGTTATAATCCAATGCTAGGGCTATTAGTTGCTTAAATTGGTTCAACTTTTGCCATTGACAGTTCTTTCAGGTGAGCTCCTGTGTCTCTTTGACATGCCCCCACCATTTTTTTTTTAAGCAATCCCCTGCTTTCTGGCACCATAGGTTTATCTAGTTTGTTTTCCTTTCCCAGTTCTGGAATCAACCATCTCTCCAAGGAGCTCTGGTTCCTTTTACTGGAAAATGGCATTTATTTATTTATTTTAAAGATTTTTATTTACTAAAAAAAAAAAAGAAAAGATTTTTATTTACTTGAGAGAGACAGAGTGTGAGCAAGCATGAATGGGGTAGGAGGGTGGTTAGAGGAAGAAGGAAAAGCAGATTCCCCACTGAGCAGGGAGCTCAACGAGGAGCTTTATCTCAGGATCCTGAGGTCATGACCTGAGAGCCCAAGGTAGATGGTTAACTGACTGATCCCCCTCAGGCACTCCTGGAAAATGGCATTTGGATCTGAGCATTTATCATGGAACTTGCAATAGAGAAAGAAAGCATGAGAGGTCTCTGTCTTCGCACACATACATTAATGATGTATACAGTCCAAAGTGGATACATAGTGATGTATACAGTCCAAAGTGGATTATATTTTTGTCTTTAGATTTAACTCAAAATGTGGAATTTTGATTTTCTGAAATATTTACAAGTCCTTAGATCTTATGTCAGATTTACAAGTAAAATATACAAGTAAAGTAAGTCACTTTACAAGTAAGATGTAGTTTTTATATGTGGTATTTCTAAAAAGGACACAATTACATTTGGAGAATTCACTAATTTGGGGTAACACATTTAAAACTTTCCATTTTGTTTTTACACCTTTTAAAAAATTTAAGTATAGTTGACACAGAATATTACATTTCTTTCAGGTATACAACATAGTGATTCAGCATCTCTATAATCTGTCACCATACAACACTATTATTGGTCATATTGCCTATGCTGTACCTTTCATCCCTGGGACTTATTTATCCATAACTGGAAGCTTGTACCTCCTATTCCTCTTCACTCATTTTGCCCATCCCCCTACCTCCCTCCCCTCTGGCAACCAACAGTTTGTTCTCTATATTCTCTGCTTGTTTGTTTATTTATTCGTTTTGTTTTTCAGATACCACATATAAGTGAAATCACATGGTATATGTCTTTGGCTTATTTCAGTTTGCATAATACCTTCTAGGTCCACCCTTATTGTTACAAATGGTAAGATCTCATTCCTTTTTATGGCTGAGTAATATTCCATTGTATATGTGCCACTTCTTTCTCCATTCATCGATCAATAGACACTGGGTTGCTTCCATATACTGGCTATTGAAAATAACAGTGCAATAAACACGGGGGTACATATATCTTTTCAAATTGGTGCCTTCATTTTCTTTAGGTAAATATCCAGCAGTGGAATTACTGGATCATATGAGATTTTTATTTTTAATTTTTGGAAGAAACTCTATATTATTCTCCACAGTGGCTATGCCAATGTGCATTCCACCAACAGTGCACAAGGGTTCATTTTTCTCCATGTTGTCACCAACACTTATTATTTCTCGTCTTTTTGATTCTAGCCATTCAGACAAATGCAAGGTGATATCTCCTTAGGATTTTGATTTGCATTTCCCGAATGATTAGTGATGTTGAACATCCTTTCATGTATACTCATGCAAGATCGAGACTTCATGAAAAGTATTTATTGGGACACTTTGCCTGGTTCACACCATATTTAATAAATATTAACTTTGTTTAAGCATCAGGGACACAAGATTGAACATGCCATGGCCCCTGTCTTCTAGCAGTTCACAAATTAAAAACCCTTCGAGGTTTCCCTAGTTGAGATAAACTTACTTTTTTCTATTAACCCATTCTTTTTTACTGTTGTCCCTCTCATCCTTCTTCCACTCCATAAGCTATTTCTCTTTTTTTCCAGCCCATATACTTCAACTTCAAAATTCTGCTTAAATTTCTCCTCCTCTAGAAAGCCCTCCCTACATTGTTCAGTCTCATCTAATCGTATCTTTCTCCAACCCCACAAGAACAAGGACATTTTTGTCCTGTGGGCACCTCAATTTCAGCATGAACAGAATGGAACTCCTCCTCCTCCTTATGTTCACCCCTCTCAATCTCAACTTCCTCCAGCAGTGTTCCCCACTTAAATGATGTTGCCATTATGCACCTGGGAGCCCACACCAAAAAATCTGGGAGGCAAACAGAGACTCCCCTATCTTCCCTAACCCCACATTCAGTGAAAGCAAGGTCAGTTCTACCTTCCAGCTATCCCTTTGTTTTGCTCCTGCTCTCTCCTTAAGGTCAGGCAACTGTCTTCATGTAGGTCCTCTTTCTTCCTTACCTTAGTGACCATCTGCCTTGAGTGAGTCTCATGAAAAAGCAGATCCCAAAACAAGGATTTTGGTGTGGGTTGTTTATTTGGGAGGTGATTCTGGCAAGGTCTCTGAGGGAGTGGGGATGTGGGAGAGAGGAAACGAGGAGAGACAATGAAACATGGCTGAGTGGGTCACCACAGAGGACAACTGGGGGCCTGGTCCACTGTGACCTCCTTCAACCCCACCCTTGAGAGACTTTGGGGAACATGCTTCAAGAACTGTCTTCCTGAGGCATGAGGAAGCTGACCCCAGCCCTCTCATACGGCCGAAGCGTGCCCTCAATGGAGTCACACAGGAAGGTATCATCAGCATGTGTGGGATGGTCTGTGGAGCTCTCTGGAGTTGGGAAGTGTGTGTATGGGTGCTCTGACAGCAGTGGCTGACTGATCGTCCTGCCTCCAATCCTGCTCTCTCTCACCTACTCCCAACTATTGCCGTAAGTGATCCTTCTAAAATGTCAAATAGATTAAATTATTTCACCATTTGAAATTTGTATTTCCCAAATGGTCTAGCTGGATTTACTAAGGCTCTGCACTATCTCACCCTTCCAGCCTTATTTCCTACCATTCCCGAGCACTTAATCCAGACTCCAGGTGCACTATACTAGCTGTGGTTTCTCTCTTGGGCCACACTCAAGGGGCTCTGCAAAAAAAAAAAAAAAAAAAAAGCTTTAGGCCTTTTGCCTTAAGGCTGCTGCTGATAAATATTTAAGGAACCTTTATTTCATTGTCTGTTATGTGCCAGGCACTGTGCTAGACATTTTGGATCAACAAGGAATGAACCACAGTTCTTGTCTTCAAGGAACTCATTCTCCAAAGGGGGAGGAGATAGACATAAAGTACTTCAACTCAGCGTTATACTACAGAAATGCTCTTAGAGAAAATGATGCCCAAGAGGAGACTTGATGGGTATAAAGGGAGTTTACTGTGCACACAGGAAGAAACGGCCTGGCATGTGCAGAGAAACTTCTTAGATTTCTGAATGGGGATGGTGAGGTGTCTGGCAGGAAGAGACGAAGGCAATGCTGGCCAGGTGGTCAGGGATCCCTGCCTCCAAAGGAGTTTGGGCTTTATTCTTCAGATAAAAACACAATGAGGGGGCCCCTTCTTCATCCTTCTGGACACTTTGTAGTTTCACTGTGGGACTGCCTCCTCTAAGAAGCCCTCCAAATATAATTCTCTTCCCTTCTTAGATACTCATCATCTGTGCTCTTCTAGTGTCCTTGAAAGCCTCTCTTGGTGGTTAGCAGACTGGCTTGTGTTTCAAGGTGGCCTGCCAGCCCCTTTGAAGGAAGGGCTGTTCTTCCTCACTTCCATATCACAGTGCCTACCACAATGCTGAGTCCTTTAAGTTTAGACATACCTGGATACCTGAGTGTCTTAAGGGGGCCAGAAAGAGTTGGAGGAGTGACAGACACTGCTCCTCAGAAGTCCCCTCCAAGCCAATGACACATACAAGTGTTTTCTGCACATGGTCTATGCCACGCTGAGTGCTAGAAGTTGCTGGAGATACCGAACTTCAGATACATGCTTCTGAGACCTGAATAGAAGCTGCGATGATTTCCTAAAATTGGCTATTCTAATTAGAAACAATAGTGATTATGTTTTGCTAATGTATCTTACAATAGCTGTGGTCTGCAATTTTTTTTTTTTAATTTTTTATTTATTTATGATAGTCACAGAGAGAGAGAGAGGCAGAGACACAGGCGGAGGGAGAAGCAGGCTCCATGCACCGGGAGCCTGATGTGGGATTCGATCCCGGGTCTCCAGGATCGCGCCCTGGGCCAAAGGCAGGCGCCAAACCGCTGCGCCACCCAGGGATCCCATGCAATTTTTAAACTTTCTTCCATTTTCTTTTCCTACTTTCCTTCCTTTCTTACCATTCCCTGAAATTCTTAAACAAATCCTTTGACATGTAGGAGGTGGTGGGGAGAGAGGAATTCTCTTAGGTGATGCCATCATTTTTTTCATTTCTACTTTGGCTGGAGTCACAACCAAGTTCACTGTCTTATTTTCTGGAGTGACCAATAAATAGCATTTGGATGAGCTGGGAGTGAGCAGTCTGAGCTAGTCTTCTGTGTCCCAGGAGGGTCAGCTTCTGGAGGAGTGGGAGATGGGATGGAGCAATGAGAGGGTGAAAATCTCTTTTGAACAGTGTGTTCTCATTGCCCCTCTTCTCCTTCCAGGGTGAAGGGCGGGAGGGGTGGGGGTGGGTGGGGGATTGAGGGAGCTGTTGCTCACTGTCCCCTCCACGTCAGACCCTAGGCTTTGAAGGAAAAGTATCAAAGTCTTTTCCTGGAGCAGAGAAGTCAAATGCAGTTGCTTGTGCACTTCTGGCAGGTTAAAAAAAAAAATGCATTTCCACATGATTTGCTGATTTACACCAAATTTTAATCTGTTTTCAAAACTTGCCTATAGTCCTTGCTGTTGGCTCTTCTGAAAACTGATACCGCGGGGCTCTGAGGAGAGCTCCAGGTTTATTTCCCAGGGTCTGGTGTTTGTGTGCTGCTTTTGTGTTGGGTTCTCCCCAGTACCTTGCCCCGTCCTTGAGAGAGGAAGCCTGGGAGCCTGCAGCTTCCTTTGTAACTTCCCAGTTCCTCTGCCCAGCCTCTGTGCATCTGCTCACCCACCCGGATCACTATGTTTCAAAGTGCTGCAGTACCGAAGTTCTCATCTTCCAATGAAAATAACCATTTGGGTTTGTGTTCATTGCAGAGGCACCTCTGGGTGCACATGGGGCTGTAGAAACTCTTGTAGAGGTTAGCAGGCTTCAGAGTGCAAGGGCCGACGATGGCTCACCTCTCAATGACCTTTGTCGACAAAACCAATGACCCCGCAAAACAGAAGGGCGGTCCCTAGCACACGTCCCTTGCACTCCTCTCAGAAAAGTCGGTGTGCAGAGTGTGGTTGGGAGTGCTCAGTGCTCTCCCCTTAAACTGTGACCTCAAAGGGTCACTGTAGCGCTCAGCTTCCCTTTCCTCTTCTGTAAAATGGGAACAGAAACCGAATGAACCTACTTCACGGGGGTGTTGTCAGGAATACAGGAGCTATCATAGGCAAAGCGTTCGCCACATAGTTCGGCGCTCCCGGCACACTCCAGCCACGCCTGTTAGTAATTCGCTCTTGCGGATGAGGAGGTTGGGTCTCTCCCGGGACGTGGGGGCGCTTGGCTCGCCGGGCTGAAGGGGGCTGCCCACCCCGGGCCCGGGTCCCAGCAGCCGCATTGAGCCTGTTCAGCGAGGGTGACCGGCGGCCGCCCCGACGCGAGCACAGGTGCGGCCCTGACCACAATGAGGGCGTGGGCGCGTGCGTGGCGAGCAGAGGTCTGCGGGGGGCCGGTGTGTCCGGACGGCGGGGGCGGGGGCGGCGGGAGAGCGAGGCTGGCCGCGGCCCCGGGAGCTCGGCGGGAGGTGTCTGGGCCGGCCCGAACGACCGCGCCTGGCACCGCGCTCCGGGCGTCTGTGGAACTCGCGCCCCGGCGCCCCGGCCCCGCCCCCGGGGGCTCCGCCCCTCCGGGTCCCCGGTTGGCTGGGGCCGGCGGCCTCGCGCGGCGATTGGCCACGCGCCGCGTCACTAAAGCGGCTCGCGGCCCCGGCCCCGGCCCCCGCGGGCTGGTCCGGGAGGCAGCGGGGGAGGGCGGGGGCTGCGGGGCGCGACGCCGGCGGGCCGCCCCGCCCTGGGAGGCGCCGGGGCCCTCATCAAGTGACCAGTATCCCTTCCAGGAGAACACGGTCCTTCAGAGGGAAGCGAGCTCCAGCCTGCAGCCCCGGCGCCAAACCGCCGTCATCTCCTTCCTGTGCCGGGTGATCCGTCTCCTCACCCACCCGGAAAAACATAGTCCGCCCCTCGCGTCCTTGCGGAGCAGGGCTCGCGTCCACTGTGACTCTTTGCCCGCACCCTCGTCTTTCCCATCCCAAGTGCTCTAGGACCCACCGAGAGGATAAGTCAGCTCTCGAAGAGAAGCCTCGAGGGGGAAAACAGAGAGGGAGCCGAGGGGAAGGGAGGGAGAGGCGAGGCTGGCGGAGGGACACCGAGGCCCGCGGCCTAGTGCGCATGCGCGGCGGCAGGAACGAGTTCCGGTCTGGCCGGGGCCTGTCTCCTAAAAATAGCCCCGGTGTGGGGATCCGTGCGCGGATGTCCCGGCGAGTCCCGGGCTGAAGGAGGCGGCTCCGGGCGGCGCTGAGCGCTGGTGGCTGGCCCGGGCTGCGGCGTGTGCGCGCTCGCCAGCTGCGCCGGACACACGGTGAGGGCCTCGTCGGCGGGGCTCCGTCCGCGGGGTCGGCGGTGTCAGAGGGGGCGGTGTCTCGGCGAGGGGCCGGGTAGGGGCTGGGGGGCGCTGGGGCGGGGGGGGCGGCGCAGCCGAGGAGGGGCGCCCGCGGGGCTCGGGGGACGGCGGGGCAGGGCGGCGTCCGGCTGGCCGGGGTGGGGGTCCCGGGCGCGCGGCGGCGGCGGCGGGGGGGGGGGTGGTGGGCGCGGAGGGGCGAGGCGCCCGCGGAGGTGGGGGCGGGGTGCCTGGAGGGCGGGCCCGGGGTCCGACCGGGGTCGCGGGCCGGCGGAGGGGGGCTCGGCGGCGCGGGCTCGGCGCGAGGAGCCTTCCCGTGCGCGCACCGCCTTCGGGGCTGGGGGGCGGTGGTGGACGACGCCTCCTTGAAAGTTGAGGGAGTTCCCTGGGGGCCCGGAGCCCCTCTCGGGCGGAACGCCCGAAGGCCCTGTCCTCCGTCCTGCTCTCCGCGCCCGGGTCCCCCCAAAGGGATCGGCTCCTCGTGCCGGGGGCGCTCTCCTCTGCGCTGTGGCTGGACTTGAAGAAGTTCCCCCACTTCTGCTTTGGGAGAAGGTTGGTCGAAGCGGGCGGAACATTTAGGTCCGAACTCTTGGCGCGTGTGTGGAAATGTCAGTGGCCGGGTGGGTATCTGGGGCAGGCAGGGAGGCGGCCCGGGCTGGGGCACCTGCGGGACGCGGACGGCCTCCGGTGCAGGGCGCCGTCGCGGGCAAGGAGGGCCTGCGGAGGGAACAGCTGGCAGCCCTCACGTCCCAGTGAGCCCAGCTCGCGGGGAAGGTTTTACGTGCTACAAACTTTGCCTTTTAGCTCTATATTCTCTGTCTTGGAGCGGTGAGGATTAAATTCGTAGATGACATAGTGCAAACAAGTTTGGAAGCGGTGAGCATCTCTGAATTAGGAAAACAGCCTCCCCCCCGCGCCCCCACCCCCGTGAAAGTATAACTGTAAAAATGTTCTTCAGACCTGAAGTGTGATTCCTGGCATACGAAGAGAGTCCCCTGTCATGGTCCAGTAGGGAAACGGTGGGTAGATTAAAGAAGTGCAGCATAGGGTTGACCTGCATTTTAGTTTACAAGATTGGTATTGCAATTCGCTATTAGGAAGGCCGGCTGTGTGCGATGTATTACTCATGGTATAAGTATTTTAAAACAGATGTCTAAAATTTTTCACGTTTTTTTGTTTTTTGTTTTTGTTTAGCGCAACATGTTCCCCCTATGTCTCCTATCATCTATTACTATGTGAAGAGAAGGTTCTCCAAAGCCGTAATTAGGTGTACATTACACAAGAGTACTTTCCCTTTAAGAATCCAGCTGTGTTGTTTTGGCAACTGCCAAGTACTCCAGTTGTCAGTTTTAAAATCTGTTACCTTGGCAGCACTTGAACAGTCTGTGCAAAAGGTAAACAAAATCGCTTAAAAATTTTTTTTTTTAAAAACAAAAATGGCACTTATTTTAATATGAATTTACAAGGTGAGGATGAAATAGCTGTGTTGGGCTAATACGGCTTTTGTATGTACGTTTTTGTTTGGGGTTCTTTTTTTTTTTTTTCTGGTATATGTTTGGTATATGTTCAGTCTTTACTCTTATTTTTCCTGTGAATGGCAACTTCTCTTTTAGGGGAAAAAAAGTCAAAAGTGTTTTCATTAAAGTGGATGCCAGTTTTAGTTAGACTTCTTAACAAACATAAGGAACACATGTATCCTACAAAATATTAAATTAGTTCTGTATGATGATGCACTCACTAATTGATTCTAGAATTACTTTTCTTAGCATTGTAAACGGTTGTGATAATGGTGTTATAATAAAACACTGTGAAGAGCTAAAGGTAGTGGTTTACTTTGCAGACCCAGTCTTTAACAATTCTGTTGGAAGAGTGCTTCCAATAGAAACTTATTTGTTAAAGCAGTCAGTGATGGTGAAGTAATAATGACTTTTCTAAACATAATTATTTGCTATTTCATTTAATTCACAGTATTGTTATATATACAGCCGTGGTTTTATTCATATTGGAACAAACGTGATAAAATTATATTTAACTCCTCAAATTACTTCCCAGCAAAAGTTTATAATGTTGAGGGAATGAGAGGTGGAGGGTGTTCAGTGGAAGGAAAATAGCTCATTGGGCCACAGAAATAATAATTTTAATGTCACTGTGTTGAATTATAGTTTGAGAATAATCTCCTTCCAAATTCTTAGAGTTTCAATGTTTCTTTAATGGGTATGTGTGTCGAAGATTGTTTTTTGTAAATGCAACCGGAATTAATCTTTGAAGGACATATTGTGTTGTTTTGAATGGTGATGTTTTATTTTTCAAAGCAGTTGCATTATAGCTTTGTATTTTCCATTTAGAATACAATATAGATTAATATTAGTTTTATTACTATTTAAGCAATAGCAATGTCACTCATTAATTGGTTACCAAGAGAGAAATACCAGTGTATTCTGAGGGTGGTTAAATAATTATGGAAGTGTTTTTTTTTATTAGAACATGATTTTGAAGTTTGAAATATTTCAGTTAAATCTTTCAATAGAGTTGTGCTCTGATTTAGGAAAAGGAAACTATAAACAAACTTGTTTTTGGGAAGTAGCATGCTTGTCAGTCAGGTTTTGAAAAGCCACCTTTTCTTCCCCCCCTCCCTTTGCCGCTTATATGTCTGGCAAGAGAAATTTAGTCTAATATACAATGAATGATGGTCTTGAATTTTCTGTGGGCGTTTCCACTTTCATATATTTTGTGTTTTAATCAGACCATACTCTTTTTTTTTTTTTTTTGAAGAAGTGTTCGTGGTATATAGGGATGCTACAGAATATTGCTGAAGTTTTTTTTTTGTTATTTTTGTTTGTTTGTTTTTTTGTGATAGAGCAGTGAAAATATTGCTTTGTGGCTTGAGAATGATCAGTATTGCTTTTTTCTAGATTAGAAAGAAAACCTGTGAACATTCTTAGTAAATTGAGAAGTGAGTGCCTTCTAATGTTTAAGTAATAAGAGAAGTATAAATTTGGAAAATCACATCAATCTTCTAGTTAGATAGCCTCCTGCAAAAGAGCACTTTGACACGTCCTGCTGTGTTTGCAAGACTTTGTCATCACATCTTGGTTCAGATCCCAGTTCTGCCACTTATGAAGCTATGAGACATCATCTATAAAATGGGAAGGAATTATACTACCTGCCCCATGGAATTGTTAGCATTAAATGAAATAATGGGTGTGATAGTTCCTAGCACACTCCTGAGGCTTAAATGTACAAAAATGCATATTGCCTGATCTCCCTTCATCCCTTCCTCCATATATCCGTTTCTCTATACATTCCCTTATTTTCTATGAAGACTACGTAAGTACTCTGCCCAGTACCTGAATGTTTAGTGTCATGACCAAAAGGACTTCATATAATGTATAAATATAGGTGAATGCTCATATATTTTGGGGATGTAAAAATCCCAGCATTTTAAATTCATTTCAGATTATACATGAAATGTTTATTTGGCTGTTCTGCATGAGGGTTTTTTTTTTTTCTGCAATCATTGATTGTAACCTCCAACAGTCTTTCCAGACGTTAAAAAAAATTAGAGTTAAAAAAAAAAAATTAGAGTTAAATGTAAGTATTTTCCCTACTCTTTAATGAAATATGTCTTTTAGTAATTATCTAAATTACTAAAGGAAGTTGTATTCATACAGTATTCGAAATTTGAAATTAGAAAAATATTTTTATTGCCTATCTGGAATAGGTATATTTTAAAAATAGCTTTTCTTTAGTGGGTAATCTTTAAGTTTTTATATGTCATTTTACTGCTGTATGGAACTAAATGTTTTTGTCTGTATGCTTTATCTGTGTAATCTATAATCAATGGACCCTGTGTCTAGTTTATTATAATAAGGAGTATAAGCCCATTTATTAGTCTCATGCATAGCATATGTGTTGGCACATGTTTAATAAATAATGTATTTTTATACAGATGTTTGTTATTTACTGGTTTTAATTATGCTTACTGACAATTGATATTTACTGAACTTAATATATGAAATTGTCTTGGTAATCAATGAAATCACAAGTTTATGAGTTAAAAAAAATTAGCTTTGTGAGGTGGATAGAATACCAAATATTGGAACATTGGTGTATGACAGCAGATAATAACTGATAATGCTGAAAGCCAGAGGAATTGTTAACATGGGTGAAAACCCAGATACTAGTTGATCAGACTTCTAATAAATATCAGTGAAGGCACATCATTTTTTTTTTTAAGATTTTTATTTATTCATAAGAGACACACAGAGGCAGAGCCCTAGGTAGAGGGAGAAGCAGGCTCCGTGGGATCAGGACCTGAACCAAAGGCAGACTCTGAACCACTGAACTACCCAGGCACCCCAAGGCACATCCTTCTATGGTTGTCTTGAGTCAATACTAATTTTGTTTTTTTTCTTCTACAAGAATATACATTTTATGAACTTAAAAAAGAATTCAACCATTAATAAAATATGTTTTGAGAAATATTTTGGTAGTGGGTAGTAAATTTATACTACATAAGCTGGACCTTTTTACCAGGTTATTTTTGTTACAAACAGCATGCATATGCATGTAGACTTGGATTTTGAGGTATGATTTGTGACCTTTGGAACAAAGGGATACTCTTCATTCAGCCTGGTAAAATAATTTGTAACTGTTGGCTTAGTAAAACAAGGTGCTGTTGCATTGACTAATACAATACCTGTTTACCGGTCTCACCTCTTATCCCTTTTACATGGAGACTGGAATTCTATTTCTAAGATTCACATGTAAATGTCATTCTTTTAAGGAAAACTTTGAAGACACAAAATCAGTAGAGAGGCAATAATTGAAGGGTTAAGAGATCAGCCTCTAAAATTCTAAGTTAGAATACTCACTCAGGTGCTCTGTGTTCTTTGGCAATTTCTCAATCTTCTTGAGGCTTGGTGTATGAATAGTGATACTGTCTTTTTCATAGAGTTGTTGAGAGAATTAAATGAGATGTATACTATAAAGTCTTTAGCACAGTGCTTGGTATCTAAAATGCAGGAAGGAATCTTGCTCCCTACCATACTATCACTGTTGCTTCTGCTATTGCCATTATTAGTCATGGCTCACTTTGTAATATGATTCTGTCTGATATCTTCACTCATTGTTAGCCACTACCCTTCAGTTTCTGTGACCCAGTTAAGCCAGCTGTTTGGTCTTCCCTGAAAATACCATGTATTTTCATGCTGATGACTACCACTTTTTTTTTTTTTTTAGCCCACAATTTTTCTGAGCTTGATATCCACTTGGAAATCTAGTTGGAATCCCAAACATAATATTAGCCATATGACTGAAATCTAGCTATTTATTCCTCTCCCCCAACTTTCTTCCTCTCTCCTACCCCTGAACTCTGCTGTCTTTACTGGCCCTTCCCCATCTCAGTGAATGGCAGTAATCATGTCAGAAACTTAAAGATAACACTCTGGATTCTTTTTCTTTTCTTTCAAATCCAATCCATCCACACTCTCTCTTGTACCTTCAGAATTTATCTTGAGCCGGTCTACCTCTCTTAGTCTTCACTGCCACCTCTTTATTTCAAGGCATTATGTCTTGTATGAATTGCTGTAGTAGCTACCTAACGGGGCTTGTTCTTTTCTTGCGCCTCAGAAGTCCTTCTTCACAGAGCAGCCGTAGGGATCATTGTAAGATCCGAAATCATGTTATTTTTCTGCTTAAAATCTTCCTGTGACTTCCCATTTCTCTTGAAATAAAATCATGGCCCTGAATAATATTTCTGCTTCTCATTCTTCTTCTCATTTGTTGTATGGGAGCCACACAGTCCTCTTACTGTTCTTTAAACTTTCCACATCTTTTCCTATTTTGCACTTTTTGCCCTACCTGGTTGAGATGCTCTTCACAAGGCTGGCCGACCTAACCCTTAGGAACTTGACCCAGATCTCACTTTCTCATTGAGGCCATCCTTTTTAATGTTGCACTTTGTTAATTACTCTCTTGTGCATCTTATTTTCTTCAAGACACTGTAATTTGTACACATCTTATTTGTTTAGTTATTGTTCATTTATTTTTCCATTACCTGAATGTAAACTCCATGAAGGCAGAAGCCTTGTCTATCTTGTTTTGATAACTGTCTCCCCCAGTATTAGCACATTGCTTGACAGTTCGAAGACAGAAATATTTGAACTAATGCTTCTGTATCTTTGTTCATATTTTTGCCAGAGATTGGAATGCTTTTACCTTTAAGTTGTAGTCCAGGTGTCCTGTATGATACCGATTTTAGTCTCTAGACAAAATTTGTCTTTCTCTTGATACAGACTCTCTTTGAAGAGTAATTCCCTTTTTAGAATATTAAAGGATTGTAATTGATGTCATTTTCTTCAGCTATTCAGAGTTCCAGTGTCAAAGACTTATTCTGTTCTTTGTGTATGCTTAGTAGCTACCAATCTGTCCTGGTGCCGCTAGTGAATCGCTCAGTAAATGTTGAATGGAAGATGTCCAGACCAACTAAAATGACTAACCACAAACCAGTTTACCCGAATTAGATTTTTTTAAGGTTTATTTTTTTTTAAAGATTTTATTTATTTATTCATGATAGACACAAAGAGAGAGAGAGAGAGGCAGAGACACAGGCAGAGGGAAAAGTGGGCTCCATGCAAGGGGCCCGATGTGGGACTCGATCCTGGGACTCCAGATCACACCTGGGCTGAAGGCAGGCACTAAACTGCCGAGCCACCCAGGGATCCCCTACCCAAATTAGATTTTAAAAATTGTAAAGTTATTTTTCAGACTTTTTGCATTTTCTATACATATTAACATGTTGTAATTAGCATTCTGAGTCAGTACAGGAATGTCAGAGGTGTTAAGCCCAAGTGGTATTTCCTGAGATTCCATTTTGCCTCCTTTCTGGGCAGTGGGTAGCCATCTTGTCTGAGAGCTGTATTTCCAGTTTGAAATGCATAACCTAGTAAAAATAAAAACAGTGTTGGAAATTATAGTTACCGGTTGTTCCTTACTAACTAACATTCCCTCCCTTCAGCTTATCCAGCTGATTTCACATTATTTCAGAAAGGCTAGGGCGATATGCAGTTTAGCACAGTATACATGAAATACAGTACTAATTTAACTGTATTGCTAATTAAGATTTATCAAAGAGCTTTTGTGGCCAACATCAGGAACTTAACCACTATTTCTAATAGTGAAAATCATTCCACATTCTATACAACTGACTTGCAAATGGGCTTTTTAAAGATTTGGGGACTTCTTTAGCAAAATGCTTATAATACTAAAAATCATTTTTGTAATGGATTGAACTTGACATGGATTATGAAGGGAAAAGCAGAAAAGAATCTAGGAGTTAAGATTTTGATTTTCACAAATGGCTCAGTTTCTCCAGTGTAAAGTTTCAGCATTGGCAGGTTCTTTGTTGTTGTTTAGACATTTTGTTTTGGAAAAAACTTAAAAGTTACAGGAAAGTACAATGAATGAACTCTCATTTATTGGTCACCTTAGATATACTTATTGTTAATGTCTGGCACAATTGCTTTATCATTTTTTGTATTGCAGAGTGGCCCCAAAATCTGAAAATAAATATTACTATTTTATTTATAGTTTGAAGCTCCTTGATTACATCTTCTGGAGTATGCCAAAGATGTAGGTTTGTTCAGTTAAAATCAGAGGCAAATCATTTGAGGCAGACCCTTCCAGATGTGTACGAGGAATAGTTGGAAATGATGTATTAATACTGTGTACTTTGCTTACAAGTAAAACCATATATTGAGCATGTTATGTAACGTTACTGAACTTAGCACGTATTGTAGTAGCAGGAATTCATTCTTTTGGTTTCTCTTCTTCATCTCTTTTCTCCTTTCTTCCTCTTCCTATTATGATTACTTTTATTATTGAACCATTTGAGAATACATTGCATACATCATGATCATTAACCCTTAAATGCTTCAGTTGATACCTCCTTACATAGCCATATGTTCTTACATAACCACAATATGATGATTTTAAGAAATTTAATATTGATACTGTAATTTAGTATGTAGTTTATGTTGAAACTTCATTTGCGCCAATAATATCCTTTAATAGCATTTTTTCCTAATACAGTATTATATAGATAACATATATTATTACATTTTAGTTTTTATATCTTGTCTCCTTTAATCTCAAACAGTCCTTCAACTTTTTCTCTTTTTCCTGATACTAATAATTTTGAAGAGTATGGGCCTTTTGTTTTTAGGATGTCGGTCAGTTTGGGTGTATCATATTGCTTCATTGTTGTTAGATTCAGGTTATGCATTTTTGGCAGGACAACTAAGTAAGTGATGATATATCCCTCAGTGCATCACAACAGGAGGCAATATGATGTGTCACTTTGACCCTTTGTTGGTGGTGTTTACTTGGATCACTTAGTTAAGATTTGCCTGCCAGTTTGTTCCGTGTAAAAGTTATCGTTGCCCTCGTTTTTGTTGAATAATCTGTGGGGAGGCACTTTCTGACTTGTAAATACTCTGTCCTCCTAAAAATGTTCACAATGGTTTTAGCATTCATTTCTGATTCGTGCCTGAGTCCATTATTATTATATAGTGGTTCCAAAATGATGTTTGTCTAGCTATTCTTCTGCACTTACTAGTTGGCAATCTATTGTAAAGAAGTGCTTTTACTTCTCATTTGCTTACTTAATATCAATATAAATTAATAGATTATTTTTTATTAAGCAGATTATACTCGATTACTATCAGTATTCATTCTGATGTTCCAAATTAACTCCGATTTGGTCAGTGAGAAATCTTTCAACTTACTGTTTTGACATGTTTCTATCGTTTGGAGCACTTCCTTACTTTTGGGACAATAAGATATTCCAGTCTCATCATCTGCTTTTCCTGCTGCTGTCCTAGAATCAGCCACTTCTACAAGAAATCCTGGTTTCTCTTATTGGGTGAAACTATTTAGAAACCAAGGACTGGGCAGTTGGTATGCTCCTTGATAGTGGACCTTTATTGTTATAGAGCCCTGTCAGCTGACCAATCTGAGAAATTTTGAGTTTATGCTGATTTCTCAGGCAGTAGATTATTATTTCTTTTCTTTTTTAAAAAAATTTTTTATTTATTCATGATACACATAGAGAGAGAGGCAGAGACACAGGCAGAGGGGGAGAAGCAGGCTCCATACAGGGAGCCCGACGCGGGACTTGATCCCGGGACTCCAGGATCGCGCCTTGGGCCAAAGGCAGGCGCTAAACCTCTGAGCCACCCAGGGATCCCCAGATTATTATTTCTTTGTACATTCCTGAAACTCCTTAGAAGGAAGCCTTTTCCTTTGAAAATGTTAATTTAAGTGATTGCTTTTTACCTAATTTTTCTATTTAATTCTATAATGGTTGGTTCTTGTTTTCCAAAACATACTGTACTCCTCTTGGGAGTTAGGAATCCTGTTTTATATCTCTCTGTATATTTAGTGAATGTATTCCACGGTGCCTTGAACACAGTTGGTACCCATGTGTTGCTTATAATGTATAATTATAATGATTCAGTATTATCTTTATTACTCTTAAACCATAATTAAATATTCTTATGTTTGTTATAACATTTTAGGTAATTTTGTGGAAACTTTTAAGTAAGTTGGTGATTCATTTGTTCTGTTTTTAATAACATTGCTATCCTAGAAGAAATGAAAAACTTTAAAGTTTTTCAGTTTTAAAATTTTAAAAACTTAATTCCTGAGATTAAAGTATATAATTAAAGAACATCAAAATACCTAATGTTGACATTACTGTTTAATAGTGTTTTGTTCTTCAGCAGGTAATAACCTTTCTGGGCATCTCTTTAATTATGAAATGAGATGATATCTAGATTCTTTTTAACTCTGTGTTACATGCCATATTCCTAATTAACATTGAATTGTTTATGAACCTAAAACTGAGTGCCACAAAGTATAGTGGAAAGAATATTGTGCACCTGGGCCAGGAGTTGTCTTCGTAAGTATTGTATTACTTCGGCAATTTATTTTGCACTTTGGTCTTTATTTCCTTGTTCATTCAGTTCATTGGCCTTGGTACGGAGGAATACAGTGAACAGGCTTGGCTTTCATAGTCAGATGGGAGTATGGACATATAGGTGTTTATCACCCACTTTGCTATGTGCTTGTTGTGTATCATGCAGAGTGCTATAGGGGCATACAGAAGGGGCAATTAACCCAAGTTGCAGGGAGGCCAGGAAAATTTACCTCGGAGAAGTGACACCTTCAGTTTAGGGTGAAGCCTCAAGAGGACTTAGCCTTGTGAAGAGGGTTTACTACTTGTGTTTACCACCTGTGTTAGGGACAAGAGATAACTTAGAGAGTTTGGATTGCTTGTAGAAACTCAGGATGGATCCGGCAGGTACTTAGGAGTAGTGAAAGATGAGGTTGAAGACATAAATTGGGGCCAGATATGAAGAGCCCTTGAGCTGTGTTAAGGAATTTGAACTTTATCCTAGGAAAAATCGAAGTATCTTAAGTCTGGGAGGGAATTAATTTAAAAGATAATACTGATTGCATTGGGAGGATTCTTTGGAGAGTTAAAAGTAGTAGGCAGGAAGAATAATTAGGAGGGTGTTACAACAAATTAGTTAAAAGAGGTAAGATGGCTTGGACTATGGTGTAGGGTGATAATAGAAGAAATAGGTGGATTCGAGAGATTAAATAGGAGGGCATGTGGAATGAAAGGATTCCGTGATGGAGGGCATATGGAAGGTGAAAGAAAGAGGTGTTAAGAGTGATGATTAGGTTTATGGCTTGGACAACTGAGGGAATGAATGGGTAGTTTACTGAAATAGGAAGCACAGGAGGAAGAGTAGGCTTGGGGGGACTAGGATGAATGTACTTATGAGAGTACCTGGAAGGATAAGGAGGTGTAGTCAGAAATGGGAGACTTCCTGGTAATAACAAGGCCTTGGGATTTGGCTGTGGAAGTGAAGGTATGAAGTGATCTGGAAACAGGATTTGTATATATATTAAAAAGCCAAACAATATGTCTGTCCTAAGGCCAGACGACCCTGTTTTAGATGATTTTAAGGTTTCCATTGTTTGATTTGAAAATATAAATTAAAAATTTCAAATAGCGTTTTATGAGTTAAGATTGTCTTATTAAAACAAACAAACAAAAAAACCCATAACAATGAAAACTTTTTTTTTGGTAAACGGTGAGAGACTGTTGTCCCAGATAGCTAAAAATGTCAGTGCTTCTCAGTGGTGGCTAAAAATTATGAAACATATCAGGATACAAAAATTTGAGTGAATAATGTAATGAATACTAGCAGGATGAATGTAATGGATCTTTTTCAATCCTGTTGCCCTTTTTTCTTCTGCAGAGGTAATTGTTATCTTAAGATTTACCTTTCTCATTCATTCATTTTTTTAAGAGTATATATCCATATATATTGCTAAACAATATATAGTGTTTTTCATGTTTTAAAACTTTATAAAATGATTTCAAATTTGCATATCCTTCTGCAGTTTATGTCTCAACAAATTATCACATTGCAGCTTTTATCTGTTCTTTCAGTGTTAATGATTTGGATTTTTTTCTTAAGGTTTTATGTATTTATTTGCCAGAGCACAGGCAGGAGGAGTGGCATGCAGGAGGGGGAGAAGCAAGCTCCCTTCTAAGCAGGGAGCCCAACGCAAGGCTTGATTCCAGGGTCCTGGGATCATGACCTGAGCTGAAGGCAGATGCTTAACACACTGAGCCATCCAGGTGCCCCATGAGTAGCAAATTAACATTGTAACAAAATGAGGGGATATTATGTCATTGAAGAATTATATTTTGAATTGCAATGGGAATTACCATAATGTAGTCAGTAAATTTTTATAAAAACTAAACTAATCATTTTGTGGCTATTCTTTTTTTTTTTTTTAATACTTCACTAAAAAAATTGTGGAATAGTGTCAGAGAAAAGTTGCAAAAATAGTATAGATTGTTTTCTTAATGTTGGACCACTGTGGTATAATAATCAAAACCAGGAAATAAATCTTAACACAGTATAAACTATCTTGTTTGTACTTCATTCACTTTTTTCCTAGTTTTTTTTTTTTTTTGATTAGGATCCAACCCAGGATCCCACATTGCTTTTATTTGTTTTATATAGTCTCCACATATCTGTGATATTAATTCATTCTTTTCTTGTCTTTCTCATCTGGATGCTTTTAAGGAGTACTGATTGTTATTTTGTAGAATGTCTTCCAATTTGGATTTCTCTGATGCTTTCTTAGGATTAATTTGGAATTTTGCTCTGACAACACTGAAGTAATGGTAGCATATCAAGAGGTATATTTTACATCAGGGGTACATGATATCAGTATCTTATTGTTGGTGATGTTAATCTTGAGTAATTAAGGTGGTCTCTGCCGGTTTCTCCGTTGTAAAGTCACAGTTTTCCTCTTTGAAAATGATTAATATCTTGGGAGATACTTTGAGAGTATGTTAATTTCCTGTTTCTTCTCAAACTTTCACTTGTCTTTAGCATTCATGAGTGGGAATTAACCTGCAACGATTCCAGATTTCCCCCATTATCCGATTCCAGATTTCCCCCATTATCCGATCGTATAGTGTTCTTGTGAAACCTTCCAAAAGATTAACTGGTGTAAAGAAGCCTTTACCAGGGATCCCTGGGTCGTGCAGCGGTTTAGCGCCTGCCTTTGGCCCAGGGCCCGATCCTGGAGACCCGGGATCAAATCCCACGTCGGGCTCCGGTGCATGGAGCCTGCTTCTCCCTCTGCCTGTGTCTCTGCCTCTCTCTCTCTCTGTGTGACTATCATAAATAAATAAAAATTAAAAAAAAAAGCCTTTACCATTAATTTAAATTTATACAGAAAATTTTTGAGGTTTTTGACTAAAATAAATAACCTCCTTAGGTTTTTCTGATACTTCAGGACACATCATGTTAATGGACACACAGACTAAATTGAGATAAGGCACAGATACTGACAGACAAAATTCAGAGCTATGGCAGCTTGAGATTACACTGAGGTGCTGAGTATAATTACCAGGGAAGGAGCTTGGTGGTGCTGCTCAAGGTGTGTACTGCCTCTGTAATGGCTTATTGCAAAATAAAAGCTGAATGCTAGTTCTGCCTTTTTTCTTTTTTCTCTTTTCTTTCATTCCTTCCTTCTTTCTTTTCTTTTTTTAGTAAAGTGAGAATCCTTTCCATATTTCTTTCAGTTAGAAAACAGGTACTATTGTGGATCTTTCATGAAAGTGAAGTGCCTTAATATATATTTTCAAAAAGTGGGGGATACTTGTATTACTGTAGTAGTTACCTAATAGCAATCTTATAGTTTTTTTTTTCCCTTTCTCACTTGTCAATTGAAATTCCTCTGTACTGAAGAGATGTCACTTCTCTCTATTTAGTTATTTATATCAGTATAGATTCAAAGGCATTTATTTTGTAGGTTATAATCTGATGCTATTGTTATTTTATTGCTCAGATTATTATACAGCTTTAGCCATTGAAAGTTCCTCCTGTTTGACTCTTGTGTTCTTTTGACATACCTTCATCCTTTTTTCAAGAACTTACTTTCTGGTACTACAGGAAACTCCAGGCTCAATTTATATTTTCCCTGTCTCAGTCCTGGAATTAACCTCTTTTCCAAACAGCCCTGACTCCGTTTATTAGAGGATGACATTTGGAATCTGAGATCTGGTTGCTAAGTGAGCTCATTACTATTGGGGTGTTATTGTCTGCATTTTCAGCAGAGCTAAGAAATACATGTGAATACTAACCCACACATACATTTCTACAGTCAGTTCTACCATGACGCAGTGTACGTGGTCATAAAAATCTAATGCTATGCAAAGTGATGCAGTAAAAACCATGGGGTTCATGGGAGTTAGGGGAATGATACTCAAAAACTTTGTCAGTGACACATTAAAAAGAGGGACCAAATATATTTAAAACAATTGCATAGGGATCCCTGGGTGGCGCAGCGGTTTGGCGCCTGCCTTTGGCCCAGGGTGCGATCCTGGAGATCCGGGATCGAATCCCATGTCGGGCTCCCAGTGCATGGAGCCTGTCTCTCTCTCTGCCTGTGTCTCTGCCTCTCTCTATCTCTCTCTGTGTGACTATCATAAATAAATAAAAATTAAAAAAAATAAAACAATAGCATAGTTTTAGACATGTTGAATGTGTAATACATAGCAAATATGGCACTTCATTATGAAAAAGACATGAAGTTTTCTTATGTGAGTGTTGGAAGAGTTGAGGCTTGTTAGTGATTGTGAAGTGGTAGGTAGACAGTTACTTGAAATCAGATGAAAAAATAACACCAAATATGGATGGATGGGGCTCATAACTCTTGTGCCAGACTTTGCTACCTCATTTTCATTTGAGTCAATTGTCTCTTGGAGGCCTTGCAATTTAATCTGTATTTCTGTAATAATTTTTAATTTTTTCCATTTCTTTTTTTTATTCATTCACCTTTTAAAATTTCTCTTTGTATTTTGCTAATTTCTGTTTTTAGTTTTTGAATTTCTGATTTGAAGTGGCTTTCATATCCTTAAATGTTTGAATATCTTTAATTCTGTTTGGAGTATTGACTTACCTTTTTTCTGCTTTGTTGTTTGAAGTTGTTTTTGGCAGGGGTTTTTCTTCAGTTGATAGGTGTCAAATTCGGTTTCCTGATTTTCTGAATTTCAGTTTTCTTTTGTTTTTATGGTATTGGGGTGTTTTACAGTATTTCTAGTTTAATGGTGCCCTCTTCTGTCAGTACAGAATAGTCTTGTTCAGTGGTTTTGGTTTTAATGGTTGTAGAAGGGTTGTGTGAGGCTTCCAATTTTATATCTCTCTTTGGTCTTATAAGACCCTAACTTTTATCCTTTTTTCCTTTTCCCTTCACTATCCAGTTGCCAAAGGATACGCTTTCCTTCCTTTTGCCTATCGTCTTACCTAGAACCTATATGTTTCAGAGTTGTGCTCCCTTATGTGGCAGCTAGTGCCTTAAATGGCACCTGTTCCTTTAAATCACCAGAACTTTGAACTTTCCTACCTAGTGTCAGTGTTCTGATCTGCCCATTTTTCCAGTATATTCAGATTTTGGGTGGGTTTCATAGCTTTCATTGTCCTTGCAAATGACCCCTGATGCTCCTTTGCTAGCCTTCTGTGTTGGAGTAGGAATGGAGTAACAGCCTGAGAGATGAAGTGCTAGGATTTGGTGGTTTTTCTGTTTTCACTCACAGTTGTTTTGCACTATCAGCATTCTTTGGTCTACAAGGCTATGCTGAAAGCATGGTTTTGTGTAGAATTTCCTTTTCTTGTTCTTTTCATGTGGTTTGGGGGGATATTTTTAGAGTTACTTAGATCTACCATCACCATTGTCCTTACTGAAGTCTCTACTTTGGGGGAGGGAAGCAGGAATCTAGAAATATGTTGTCAGTGCTACATAGCCTTTAGTTAGGAAGAGACATAGACAGTTTCCATGGGTGAGCTTGGAGACTCCAGAAAATACCTTGTAGAAGAAATTAATTAAACTTAAATACTCTTCATTCTGTTAGCATGTAAATGCAATTTCTGGGTAATTGGAAGGGTCTTAAGCGCTTTTTTTCTGTAAAGCAAAGTTATTAATTCACAGCTTTTTCTCTAGAATGTATATAGAAGTGCCTTGGTTTTATTTCAACATGAATGAGTTACAGGCCCACATTTAGCCACGGGCTTCTTGGTATTTGTTTATTCCAGTGGCAATCTAGTATGTGAACTTTTTGGAAAAGGTAACTTTTAGACTTGGGAAGTGACTTGATGTTAACTTCTTTGAAAATTGAACTACATGTACCTCTTATCATTCTTTACTCTTTTGGTTTTCTTTGTTTTATGACCTTGACAATTGTCTTTCAGTTGCAGTAAATAGTAGTTTGTGGCATTATTCCTTGGCTACATGCTCATTATTATGTTTAATAAGATAGCACTAAATCTGTTTACTGTAACTAATGTTAATTGGTTCTCTGTCTTTTATGCTTTTTGTCTTGTTAACATAAGAAATTTAACACAAAGTTGGAATTATGTGTGGAAGTTCTTTATGCTTGGTTCTAGAATTTAGTTGTTTAAAATATTTATTGCCTTAAACATTTCTTGCCCTAGAATTAAGTTTTTTGTCATGTTTCATGTTGTTGGAGTAGAAATTGACTCGTATAAAATAGTCACGTTTTTAAAAATAGTTACGTTTTTAAAAATAAAAATACCAACCAGGATTGAAAGGTATGTTGACTTCAAACATCAGAAATCTTTCATAATATAAATTAAGATTTTTTGCTTTTATTTATTTATTATTTATTTTTTGATTTTTTTGCTTTTAACGATACATCTTTGGAGTTCTCTACCTGGCTTTCTAATGGTATTTAAAACTCAGTATCTAGGCCTATCTGTTTTGGGGTCTGCATCTGTAAGTTTTCATTTCTCTTTTCATAGTTTCCGCAAGTCTTAAATAATGACTTCCCAGGCTGTCGATACATTTTCTTTTTATTGCTTTCCTATTTTTTTTTTTTTTTGACTGGTTTATATGGTAGCCCCAAAGCAATGTCCAAGACTGTGCTCCCTTCTTCCCTCTTTTGGACTATCCCTAACCTAGTCTCAGTGCTTTCACTATTTCTATAATAGTTGGTTCTGAAATCAAAACACCTATGAATACAGCTTTTTGCTTCTAGGAGATAATAGCTTAGGGAGGGTAAAATTCCTGTTATTTGCTATGTTATACTAATTACCAAGTGATACGTAAATCTTAGACATAATGGATTAGAGCGTTCACAAGTGATAAGGGGGCTGCTTGGTGAAGGAATTGGTATTTGAGTTGAATGTCAATTTTATTGTCAGAGAGGCCAAAGATATTCCAGACAGAGAATACAGTTGGAGCAAAAGAGCTAAGACAGGAAAGTGAGAGGTGTGTCATGGACAGAGTTTGGCTAGATTGGAGGTTCTTTTCAGTGTGAAGTGGGAAAGAGAGCTTGAGGCCAGATTGTAATACACCTTGAATGTTGAACAGACTTTGTTCTTCAGGTAAGGAAGAGCTATTGAAAGTTTTTAAGCTTGAAAGTGACCAGTGCCTGCCTCAGTATGCCTGCCCATACAATAATGAAGATGGTGTGTATGTCCTTTTCTTATTAATAAAACTTAGTTCCTTAAAGAATACTCCTCAGCACCCCTTTTAAAAAAGCATAGTGTTAGGTTCATTCTTTAATTTGATTATTTGAAGGGAATTATAGGGGAATACATACCTTTCAAGTAAAGGCATGAACATAGATATATTATCCTTTTCTCGTTCTCTATATCTCATTAGTCTACTTTCCTAGGCCAGATCAGTGCTGTGCTTGCCATAAAAAATAGACTCCTTCCAATTAGAAGCTTTTTGTTTTGAAATCCAGTAGTACTTTGTATCTGTCTTATCTTAGTGACCTTGTTTGACCTTATGCTAAAGGCAATAGATGCATGCACAATGCATTGAAGGCTTTTATACTTGTGTATGAGTTCTTGCTTTTTTTTCATGTAGATTCTTGGTAAATACAAACGAATCTTTAAATAACTGTCTTTCAGACGACCCTTTACAAAATGCATAATCTAGGATCTGGACTGAGCTAATAGGGTTTTCAAAAGATGACTTTAAGAATCTCTACCCCTGCTGGTCTGACTCAGTAGTACTTAAACTTTTTTCTGCTGTGAGATGAAATTTTGACACAGGGGCAACCATGGATCTACTTAGCAGAGAAGTATTATAGTAATTCATTATTGCCGTAGCTGTCCTAGGATATGTTGTATATGTAACAAGTAGTAAATAATGTGCAGTTCTTAGGGCTGTAGTTTTAACTCTTCCAGTTCTCTTTAGCTTAAGAAAGAGGTATCATATTCAGGCACTTTAGAAGTATCAGATAACTTGCAAGGGAAATCAGAAGTTACAGTATCCATCTTTTGAGATAACTTTAAGACCTTTTGGATTTTTTCTTTTTTTTTTATGGAAACTTTATATGAAGTATAATTCGCATACAGTATTATATTAGCGTTAGGTGTACAGTATAATGGTTCAATAATTTTGTACATTATTCAGTGTTCACCATAAATGTAATCACCATCTGTCGCTAAACAATGTTACACCATCTTCTCAACATCTTATTCCCTATGCTGTACTTTTTCCCTCGGACTTATTTTGTAACTAGAAATTTGTATCTCCTACTCTCCTTTACATGTTTCACCCGTTTCTTCTGTACTTCTTTTCCATTTGTTCAGGTGTTTTGTTGTTGTGTTAAATAGGTAGAACCCTATTTTAGTGAATTAGGTTGGTAGTCTGGATTTTACTCCTGGATTCCATTTGATTTCTGTAAACTTTAGATTTGTGTCCCTAAAAAGACCTTTTTAAGGCTTCTTCCAGTTCAAAACTGTAGGAAGTTGCAGAATTTCATGAATTCAGTGTTTAAGCTTTTCTAGATTCTGGGCAACATCCTTATTAATATGGAGCATTTTCATATGTTTGACAGACTTTGCCAGTTTACCAGACTATTTAACCAGAGTGACGTGTGTTTGGTCATTATGTTAGGTGCGTAGTGTCATGTTTTAAAGTGTGCCCATCTTCAAACTTTTTTTTGTTCTGGTGTGCTTGCTATTTGAGGTTGGGTAGTTGAGGACTATTGGTTCCAGTAACTATATGTCTGAGAAGGAATATTGGGAGTATTAGCACCTAAGGTCAGGTTGAGGAGTAGAATAAATGGAACTTCAACATTTCAGAGGTCACATCCTCTACTTGAAGAATGACAGCATCATCAGAACATGTAATGAATATTAAATATTAATGTGAAAACTGTGAGTAATCTTGCTGATTGTAGATTGAGGGGATTGGTAAATTATTTGGGAGAATAAAATGGGTCCTGGTAATTTACTTAAAATGCCTAATTTATATCTGTGGCATAGCAGCAGATTTGTATCACTGTGCAAAGATGTTATATACCATAATGAAATGAGATTATAGAAAGACAATCTAAAGAGGCTCTTAATTTTTTTTATTATAAGAGCAGATGCTAGAAATGAAACACATAATGTCCACTCAGAAACTTGTGTACCAGTGTTCGTAATATTATAATAGGTAAAAAGTGGAAATAACCCAGTGTCCATCAGGCAATGAATGAATGAATAAAATTGTAGTATTTCCATACAATAGAATATTATTTGACAGTAAAAAGGAATGACATATGGACACATGGTATAAAGTGGAAAGATCTTATGTGATGTGAGTGAACTGAGTCAGCCAACAAAAGACCATATATTATATGGTTTCATTTATGTGAAATGTACAAAATAGGCAAATCTATAGTTGAGACAAAAAGTAGATGCGCCAGGTGTGGGTGGTGATAGGGAATGAAGAGTGACTACTAAAGAGTATTAGGTTTCTTTTAGGGTGATGAAAATGTTCTGGAATTAGATAGTGGCCGTGGTTGCACATTCCTTTGAATATAAAACATTTAAGTGTATACTTTACTTTCAAAGACTATTTATTCATGAGAGACATAGAGACAGAGACATAGGAAGAGGCAGAAGCAGGCTCCATGCGGGGAGCCCGAAGAGGGACTCAGTCCTAGGCCCCAGGATCATGACCTGAGCCAAAGGCAGATGCTTAACCCCTAAGCCACCAGGTGCCCTCAAGTGTATACTTTAAATGGGTGAATTGTATATTATTTATCAAGTTATTTTCTTATTTACTTTTTAAAAAGAGCAGAAGCTGTATGAAGAGGTATTTTGGTTCTCATGGGTAGTTTGGGGGCTCTAAATGAAGGTGAAAGGGCATGGGGGAAAATGGGACTCTCTTGGCATTAGTGTACTGTTACATTATGACACTGCTATCTTCTTAGTCCACTAGTTAAGAATGTAATAGGTTGTGTTTTAGTGGGGATTGTATATGAACCCAGCTTTTTAACATTACCTAGCACTGAGGCTAGAATTGTGCATTATTCCAGTTGAGAGGATAGTCTTGCCTTTCTCTTATCTTTGCATTTTTTGCCTTATTAAAATCAAGTACTTGTGTTTTTTCAAGGTAGTGCATAATTGTGTTCTGCCCATCTGTCCATCCTACACTCTGCTTTGCTCTTTTTGTTCACACCTACTCAAGTTTTGTCATCTTTCTTAGCTCTTTAATTGGAACAGTTCCTAGTTTCATGTGTGTCTAAAATTCCTTTCTTCCTTAAATGCTTGGTTCTGTGAAGTTTTGCTGATGTAAAGATATTGTTTCTTGTGACTTAGTATCTATGTGTTTAAAAATCTATTTTTAAGGCCTTAGTGGTAATTTTTTCAATTCTAGTATCAGATATTAAATGATACCAGTATCTACCTTTTTTTACTCTTCACCAAAATGTTTTTGCAATTCATCCATTTTTAGCATTTCCTGGTTTTTAGTGTTGCCTGGTGTCCATTATATGTCTAGACAGTTTCTCTATTCACCATGCATGGACATTTTGGTTGTTTTCAGTTTGGAGCTATTGTGAATAAAGCTATTCTGTGTATTTGAGTACAAGCCTTTGTGTGGACATATGTTTCCATTTTTCTTGGGTAAATACCAGGGAATGAGATTTCGGGTATATATGATAAGTGTACCTTACAAGAAACTGTGAATCTGTTTTCTAAAGTAATGTGATTTTACAATGCCACCAGCAACAAGAGTTGCAGTTTCTCCATAATTTCAACACTTTGCAGTGTTAGCCTTTTTAAGAGTAGCCATTTTAGTGGATATATACTGGTGTTTTATTATAGTTTTATTTTGCCTTTCTCTGATGAGTAATGGTATTAAACATTTTTCATTTGCTTAGTGGGTATGCATCTGTATTCTTTGGTGAAGTGTTTGTTCAGATCTTTTGCCCATTTTTAATTGGGTTGTTTGGCGCCTTATTGCTGAATTGTAAGAGATTTTTTGTATGTTCTAGATAGAAGTCTTTTTCATTTTCATTATTATATTTTGAATATATTCTAGTATGTGGTTTGATTTTTATTTCCTTAATGTTGACTTTCAAAGAGCAGAAGGTTTTAATTTTGATAAAGTACTGCTTGTCAACCTTCTAATATTGTCAACTTTGTCTTTTTGTGGCATGATAATCTTTGCCTTACATGGGACAGCAAAATTTTTTTGTCCCATGTTTACTTTTGGAGGTTTTATAGAACTTTTACACATAGAGTTGTGATCCATTTTGAATTAACTTTAGTGAATGGTGAGGTAATATCAAGATTCATTTATTTATTCTGGTACCATTTAGTGATAAGGCTTCTTCCCATTTCATTACCTTAGTGTCTTTGTTGACTATCAAATGACTGTGTGTGTGGATTTATTTCTGCAGTCTCTATTCTCTTCCCTTGATTTAGAGGGGTGTGTGTGTATACTCATGTGTATGTGTCTCTGTTTAAACAGCATGCTTTATCTTCTGACTTTTATTTCTTTTCAAAATTGTTTTAGCTATATTAAAATTTTTTAAATACTTTTGTGAAGTTTTACAAGAACACTTGCTGGGATTTTCGATTGGGATTGTGTTGAATCTGTAGATCAATTTGAGGAGAATCAATATCACAATAATATTGATTTGAGTGTATGAATCTGTAAACATGATAATTTTTTTTAAAGGTCTTAATTTGTCTCAGTGTTTTCCAGTATTCAGGATAATAGTCCTGCACATATATTGTTAAATTTGTTTTCATTTCATGCTAAAATGAGTATTTTATTTTTATTTTGTATTTTTTATTTTTTTTTAAATGAGTATTTTAAAGTTAAATGTTTAACTTTGTGTTTGTCATTACCGGTATATAGAAATTTGACTTAAAAACTGATCTAGAATTGGCTCAGTTGGGAGAGCATGCAGCTCTTAATCTCAAGGCTGTGAGTTCAGGCCTCATGTTGGGCAGGGAGCTTACTTAAAAAATACTTAAAATCTCTATTAAAAATATTGATCTTATATTCTGTACCCTTGTAACACGCACTTTTTAGTTCCAGCCACTTTATTGTAGATTTTTGGGGTTTCTTGTGTATATTGTCATGTCATGTGTGAGTAGAAGCTGTTTTATTTCTTACTTTCCAACCTGGATACTTTTTTCCCCCCTTTGTTGCATTATAGCAGTTGTTAGGACCTCTAGTAAAATGGTGAATATAAATAATGAGTGTGCATTCTTGCTTTGTTTCCAGTTGTACAGGAAAAAAAATTCTTTTATCATTAGCTGTAGGCTCTTGTAGTAGATGCCTTTCATTAGATTGAAGAAGTTTCCTTCAGTCCTAGTTTGTTGAGAGGTGTCCCTTTCCCCCTTCCCTCTATAGATGTTTTTTTTTATCATGCGTAGATGCTTTTTTACATCTATTGAAATCAATCTTTTTTTCCTTTTTAGTATGTTAATATAGTGAGTTACATTGATTTTTACATAACTAAACCAACCTTGCATTCCTGAGACAAACCCCATTTGTAGTGCTATATAACTTTTTACATATTGCTGGATTTGAGCTGCTTAGATTTTATTAATGATATGTGCATCTATATAAGCAAGTGTGTTTCCAGTATGTGTTTCCTTTTTCTTGTGGTCTCCTTGTCTTGCTTTGGTGGCAGGATCATTCTGACCTTATTGAATATGTTAGAAAGTCTTTCCTCTTTTTCTGTTTCCTAAAAGAGTTTGTGTAAGACTGATAATGTTTCTTTTTTAGGTATTTGAAGAATTCACTAAGGAAGCCACATGAGTCTGCGGTGCTTTTTGTGGGAATCCTTTTGATTTTGAATTAAAATTTCTAAATTAGGGACACGTGGGTGGCTCAGTTGGTTAAGCATCTAACTCTTGATTTCAGCTCAGGTCATGATCTCAGGATTGTGGAATCCAGCCCACAGTCAAGCACCCAGCTCAGCAGGGAGTGTGCTTGAGATCTCTCTTCATCTCCTTCAGTCTCTCCCCCTGTGTGTGTACACACTCTCTCACTCAAATTAGTAAAATCTTAAAAAAGTTTTCTGAATTAGAGGGTTATTCAGAGTTTTTTTGTGTCTTTTGATAATTTGCATATCGCAAGGAAGTTTTTTGTCTAAGTCATCAAATTTATTAGCATAGAATTGCAGTACTCATTATCTTATACACATATAATGTTTGAAATATCTCTAGTATGCTTTCTCTTACCATTCTAATGTTGGCAATTTGTGTCTTCTTTCTTCTTTTCTTGACTAGTCTAGCTAGGGGTTCTTTTCAAAGAACCAGCTTTTGTTTTCATTGGTTTTACCTTTTTTTTTTTTTTTTTTTTAAATCTCTCATCTAGTTCACCAATTTCTACTTTTATTATTTCCTTACCTCCACTTTTAGTTTAATGTGGGTTTTTTCCCCTCTGCTTCTTAAGGTGGAAGCTAATTTAGAACACAAATGCTAAATCTTTATTCTTTTCTAACATAAGCTCTTTTTAAAAAAATTTCCAAGCATCCTTACATCTTTGTATCACCTACATAATTAGGTAATGTGTTTTTATTGTCATTCAGTTTCATGTGTTCTTAAATTATATTTATGAGTTCTTTAACCTGTGGGTTATTTAGAAACGTCAATTTACAAATACTCAGAAAATGTTCCAATATATTTTTGTTACTGATCTTTCATTCTTATGTTGTCAGAAAACACTTTCTGGGGAATGCCTCTCTACTTGCAAGATGAGATGCTGCCTGATTCATGAATCCTTTAATAAAGTCAATTTGATGTTCAAAAAGAAAACATTTCTGTATGATTTCACTCTTACAAATTTATATGTGCCCTGTGTTATGGTCCAGCATATGTTCTCTCTTGTTGACTGTACTAAGAGACATGAAAAAACTCCTCTGGTTCATAGTGTTGTTCAGTTTTTATGTATCTTTACTGATTTTCTCTGCTTGTTTTACTGATTATTGTGAGAGACAGTTGAATTCTCTAGCTAAAATTGTAAATTTATCTATTTCTCCTTTTAGTTTTGTCATTATTTGTGTTCTATGTTTTGAAACTCTATTATTGGCTTTATAAAC
This sequence comes from Vulpes lagopus, assembly GCF_018345385.1. NCBI lineage: Eukaryota > Metazoa > Chordata > Mammalia > Carnivora > Canidae > Vulpes > Vulpes lagopus. Next base: position 101,295,580 of record NC_054827.1, on the reverse strand, counting down.
ATTTAGGATTATTTTGTATTTCTGATAAGTAGGTCCTTTATACCTGATAATATTCCTTTTCTTGTGTCATACTTTGATCTAATATAGGCATTCCAGCTTTCTTATGATTAATGTTTGTATGGTATAACTTTTTCTATTTAATGTTTTTTTTTTTTAAGGTTTTATTTATTTATTCATGAGAGACACAGAGAGAGAGGCAGAGACATAGGCTGAGGGAGAAGCAGGCTCCTTGCAGGGAGCCCGATGCAGGACTTGATCTCAGACCAGGATCACTCTGTGAGCGGCAGGCAGACACTCAACCCCTGAGCCACCCAGATGTCCCTCTATTTCATATTTAATCTACCTATATAATTGTAGTTAAAGTGGGGTATGTATCTTTACTCAATCTGACAATATCTGCTTCTAATCTAGCCTAATAGTCTCTACCTCTTTTTTTCTTCATTTGTTAGTTTTACTTCTTTTCTTTTTTAGTAGTTGCTCTAAGGTTTTACAGCATGCATCTTGAAGTTAATACAGTCTGATTTTATTACTTTATTCATTACTTTATGAATAATGAGAGATCCTTACTACAGTTTACTTTTTTCCCCCTCTCATTCTTTGTGCTGTTTGTCATTTTATCCTATGAATTGTTCTATTTTATTGCCCACTTTTGCTTTATACAGTCACTACCTTTTTAAAAAATTAAAGGTAAGATAATAGATGGTAAACTCACATATTGACCATTGTTGTTCTTTATGTAGAAGTGGGTTTCTATGTCTTTTTTTTATTGATAGACTTATTTCTTAGAACAGCTTTACATATACAGAAAAATTGAGGAGGAAGTTTAAAGTTCCCATATGCTCTCTTCTTTCCCTTCACCTGTTCTCCCTCTCACTTTGGCCCCCTCTAGCCCCTATTATTTAACACTTTGCATTGTTAATTGTGTGGTATATATGTGTTAAAATTGGTGAACCAATACATTTTTATTAACTAAGTTTATAGTTTACTTAAGATTCCACTCTTGTACAATTCTGCTATCCTTTTTCTTACTGAAGAACTTCTTTCAGTGTTCTTTGTAGTGCAGACCTGCTGGTGACAGATTCTTAGCTTTTGTTTGTTTGAAAATGTCTTTATTTCCCCTTCATCTGTGAAGGATGTTATTGCTTTGTGTAAATTCTGATTTGCAGGTTTTTTTCTTCTTCTTAGCACTTCAAGGTTTTGTTCCTTTGTTTTAAAGTTGTTTGTATTGTTTTTGACAAGGAGCTTGGTATTTTTTATCTTTGTTCCACTATGTATAATGTGTGTATCCGTTCCGCCCCCCCCCCCCAGCTGTTTTTAGGATTTTTCTCTATTACTGGATTTCAGCAGTTTGATTATTAAGTATATGACTTGGTGTGATTTTTCTGTGCTTAACTTGTTTTTTGTTCACTGAGTCTCTTGAATATATGAGTTTAGTTGTCAAATCTAGAAATTTGTTGCTCCTTATTTCTTGAGATATTTTTTGTCTCCCCATCTTTCTGGGGCTATAGTTTTACCACTTTTAGACTGCCCTTGATATTCTCACAGGTCCTTGATGCTCTGTTCTTTGTTTCTTTTTTTGCTTTCTATTTTTATATCTTCAAGTTAGGGATCTTTTTTCCTGCACTGTTTTAGTCTGTTGCTAAGTCTATACAATTGATTTTTTTAATTTGAATAGTACATTTCTCATTTAAAAATCCATTCTTTTCTTTTTTAAAAAGGTTTTTATTTGTTTATTTGAGAGGGAGAGGGAGAGAGCGTGGGTACACAGGCAGAAGTGGGGGAAGGGGCAATGGCAGAGGAGAAGCAGACTCCCTGGTGGCGGGGAGCCTGACATACAGCTTGACATACATCCCAGGACCCTGGAATCATGATCTGAGCCGAAGGCAGATGCTTAACTACTGAGCTACCCAGGCACACCTCCACCCCCCATTGATTCTTTTCAAACTATTTGTCTTTTTTTTCTTTAAATCCTTTAACATATTTGTTATTTTAAAGTTTATGTCTTTACATCATCTCTCTTGTTTCTGGGTCTGTTTCTTTTGTCAGATTTTTTCCCCCGATATGGGTCATCATTTCTCTATTTTCTTATGTTTAGTAAGTTTTGATTGACTCTTAGACATTGATTACACTGTTGTCTGGATTTTGTTGATTTCTTCTGGAGAGATTTTAATTTTGTTTTGGCAGGATGTTACATTTCTTGTGGATCTGTTTAAACCTTTTGAGGCTGGTTTTTTTTTTTTAATTTTTTATTTATTTATGATAGTCACAGAGAGAGAGAGAGAGAGAGAGAGAGAGGCAGAGACACAGGCAGAGGGAGAAGCAGGCTCCATGCACCGGGAGCCCGATGTGGGACTCGATCCCGGTCTCCAGGATCGCGCCCTAGGCCAAAGGCAGGCACCAAACTGCTGCGACACCCAGGGATCCCCTTGAGGCTGGTTTTTAAACTTTGTTTTGGGCAAGTCTATTGTAGCCTTTATTCCAGAACTAGTTTAGCACAGCTACTAAGTGATGTTTCTGCTTCAGTTTTTACTGTTTTCCCCAGGTTTCAGTAAGGTCTTTCTCTTTTAAATCTCTGGGACCTTTTGAGCCTGCTTGATCTTAATTCTTTGCCTGGCCTTGTAGACTTTCACTTTACCCATGCACAGCTTTATGTTCAACAAGAAACTGCATTGTCAAGTACATGGTAGTATTTAGCCACATTGTGGCTATTGAGAGCTTGATTTGTGGTTAGTTTGCATTTAAATATGCCCTAAGTGTAAAACACACTGAATGTCAGGCACTAATTGTGGGGAAAAAAAGAATGTAAAATACCTGTTTTTTTTTTTTTTAATGTAAGTCCTGTCCTGAAATAATATTTTGAGCATATTGGATTAAACGAATTATGTTAAAATTGGTTTTACCTGCTTCATTTTCCTTTACAATGTGGTTAGAAAATTTTAAATTCTATTTTAGATTCATGCTGTTTCTTTTAGACAGAGCTGCTCTGGAACCCTTTCTTCAAATTTCAGGAGTGCTTTTTCTTCTTGAGCTCTGTGTTCTCAGCTCCTCTGCCCTACAAATTCCCATTACCTCAGCCTCCCTAAATTTCAGCATCTGTCTGTTTTACTCACTGAGTCCACCATATTTTGCTTGGCCTCCCGTTCCTGCATTGCCCTCCTGACTGCATAAAGAATATGTAGGGGATACTTTTCTATTTTCTCAAGTATCACAGTGCTCAGCTAGCTGTTTGGTGTCCAATGTTTTAAAATGATAACTTTATATATCTGAATAGTTTTCTAGTTGAGTTCGTAGGAAGAGCATGTCTGGTATTTAGTTACTACATCATAGCTGGTACCAAAACTCTTTTTAAGGCATGAGTAGTTTGATGCCTGTGTGTCAGAGCTGTGCCTCCCTTGAATTAAAAAAACACCATTGCTGGTTAACCTAAGTTTTTATTACAAAACAGAATCAGAATTTGAGCAAATTTGCACCATTTATTGTGTTTAATTTAAAATTAAATTTTAATTTTAAAATTTTATTTTATTTTATTTTTTATTTTTTTTATTATTTATTTATGATAGTCATATATATAGAGAGAGGCAGAGACAAGACAGAGATAAAGGCAGAGGGAGAAGCAGGCTCCATGCACCGGGAGCCCGACATGGGATTCGATCCCGGGTCTCCAGGATCGCGCCCTGGGCCAAAGGCAGGCACCAAACCGCTGCGCCACCCAGGGATCCCTAATTTTAAAATTTTAAAATTAAAAATTAAAAAAAATTTCTTTGGCCTGTTTTCATTTTTCTTTTAATCTGGATTGATTTTAAAGCTGTTTGTTTTCATTTTTTTTTTAAATTTTTTAAAGATTTTACTTATTTGTTCATGAGAGACACATAAAGAGAGAGAGGCAGAGACACAGGCAGAGGGAGAAGCAGGCTGCATGCAGGGAGCCCGACGTGGGACTCGATCCCAGGTCTCCAGGATCAGGCCGCTGAGCCACCCAGGGATCCCCAAAGCTGTTTGTTTTCATATAGAAACCTCTTTTCTTTGACACTGCATTGTGCTCAGGGCAGAGGTATATCCGGTGAAATTTCAGGAAGTTCAAACATAAAGCAGAAATTTTCTTCATAATTATATTGAGTTCTTTTTATCAAGACTTGAAATGTTTAGGATTTTAGGTCCTTAAGACTTGAAACTAGAAATGTTAATACTGCATAAGGCACTTTGTTTAATTTTGCTTTCTAATTTATTGGCATTCACATAATTAACAACCTAATATAGTGAGAGAAGGCATTAGGGAGCAAATTATCTTGGGTCATTCAGGTCTTCAGTTATCAGCAGTTGTGTTAGTTAGGTGTTGTCTGTTTGCTTTGTAAAATGTAGTTGAGATATATGAAAAGAGGAGTTTGAATCCCAGTCATTTCATTTAACCCTTCGTATTAATATGAAAAATTGAAAGTTGATAGTAACTCGTGCCACAATGTAAACTATGATATTTGACGTTTAACTCTTATTGAAATGATACTGTCTTTAGTGTTTTCATTTGTTTCAGAGTACTTCTTCAAAAGTTTTAAAAAATGACTTAACCATGTGGTTTTTATGATACTGCCTTGTCTAATTTTTAGTTCTGATAATTATCATATCGAAACTTAAAACTTACTTTAAGAGTTATTGAGAAATTGTTAGTGTTTATCATTTTTGTTCACAGCAGGCACCCACCTTTTAATTGTCAGGATATCTGGCATACATAGCCATTGATGTACTGAAGCTACTTAAATGTATTAGTCCTCTGAGACTGAGATTTGCTTTTCTGGCTTTTGAATCCATTGCTTTAGTGTGCATTCATTTTTTTTTATATATATATTTAATTCATTTAACAAAAGCATGAACTGATGGTGGTTGTGCATAGTTAAAAGCATGCCTGGGTTTGAATCCTGGCTGTACCACTTTACTAACTTAGCTATGTGACCTTGGCAGGTACCTTCTTAGTATTTCCTTTTGAGGATAATAGGGAGATTATTGTTGGCTTTACCCCGTTGATGCATGTAAAACAGGATACTGATTAGCGTATGATAAATACTGCTGTGTACTTGCTCTCATTATTACTATCTTAACAGGTCTTTCTCAAATCTTAATCTCCCATGGTAATACTTACTTTCTTGCTCTATTTTTTTTAAATTTTTTTTATTTATGATAGTCACACACACACACACACATACACACACAGAGAGGCAATAGGAAGAGGGAGAAGCAGGCTCCATGACCTGGGAGCCCGACGTGGGATTCGATCCTGGGTCTCCAGGATCGTGCCCTGGGCCAAAGGCAGGCGCTAAACTGCTGCGCCACCCAGGGATCCCTCTATTTTTTTTTTAATTAAGGACTTTGTATAACCTGCTGTACATATTGCATATTCTTTATTCACTGTGTGTTGTAAGTCTTCCCTCCTAGAATATAAGCTCCATGAGGTCAGCTCATGGAATGTAAGCTCCATGAGGTCAGCCACAGATTATAGGGACTTATCCCTAGCACCTAGAAGAGTATCTAGAATATATTGAATGCTTAGTGCTTATGTTCTGAATGTACTATATTGAATTCTACTCCAGATATTAACTAGATAGTGGGGATATAAAAATGAACAAAGTTCTTTCTCTAAGAAAAGCATATAGTATAGAAGAGACTCATACTTAACAAAACTAAGAGTGATAATTTGCCCCTTCTTACCCCCCCCCCCAGAAGTGATTGTGATAGTAAGAGTATTCCTGAGGCTGCTATCATGGAAGGTGCAATTAAACTGGGGAAGATTGTTTAAGAGATGGGGGAACATTGTTTCCAGCAGAGGTAAAAATGTGAACAGAATTACACAGTTTGACAGTTTGGGCAAATGGCTTATAGTCCAGTTTAACAACAATGTAGATTGATTAGAAGTAGGTGGGCCACTGGGTGGCTCACTTGGTTTAGCATCCCACTCGCGATTTTGGCTCTGGTTATGATCTCAGGGTTGTGAGATCAGCTTGCATTGGGCTGTATACTGGATGTGGAGCCTGCTTAGGATTTTCTGTCTCCCTTCCCTCTGCCACCTCCCCAACTCTGGTTGTGCATACACATGCCTGCACTCTCTCTCTCTTAAAAAAAAAAAAAAAATAGAGGGAGCGAGGAGGTTGGTTGGAACCAGATTTGGGAGTAATAACAGTTGGAGGTACAGGTTGTCTAGCCTGGACAGAAGCAATGAGATTTGGAAGTTTAATATGTGAAATTTAATGATAACTGGATACAGCACCACCATTTTAGTTTTGGTTTTAGTTTGAAGGTGAGAGTATATTTCATGATTATTATAAAAGAGTTTGATTTTTAGTATATTTCCTCTTAGAAGACACTGTTTGAGAACTTTGTACAAGACACAAGTTGTCAAGTTAATTTATACAACCGAGAATGAATTTTTGATGTAAGAAAATAATACCAGGATGTATCAAATTTGTGTTAAATTGGTTATTTACTTGTAGGTCACATTGCTAAACTTTCTTTCTTGACACTGACACAAAGCTGATGTTAAATACATTTTGAGTTTTGTTTAGATCGAAAACCCATGAATAACAGTTTCACTTTGAATTATTGGATTTTAGAAGTTGGTAGTGAAATTATATTTAAGGAACTTTTCTACATTTCAGTATAATTAGATTAAAAACCCAATTCAGTTTTTAAGCTGTTTTTAACCTTGCAAAAAAAGCTTATTTGTGTGTACGTATGTCTTAAAGTTCAGGCTTTTAATACTTAATTCATTAATACAAAAATATTTGGCAGTTTGTGTTTTTTTCCCCCCTTCTAGAGGAGGTATTCATTTGAAATAGAAATAAAATTACAATATTACAATAAGAAATGTTGCTGAATCAGATTCAAAATTTCCATGGAAAAATTATTTTTATATGATGTAACAGATTTACTTAGGGGTTGGTAGAATTATCGAGTCATGCAGTTCTAAATTATTGGATTAACATGGTAATTGGTCCTGGCCAATCTGGGTGAGGAGGAGGGAGTGCTTTTACCATCTTTCCTTTTTATCTAAGTGCTTTGCTTCTATTCCAAGCAAACTGGATTATTCTTTATGTACTAATCCATTGGTTAGTATTCACCAGTGGTTTTTTTTTTTTAATATGAATTATTGACATTGATCATTTTAATGTCCATTTTGGGCATTTTATGTTCATTATTTTCATGTCATTGTTCCCTATAAAAGATTGTAAAAGCTACAAGTATATACTTTGTATTTGAATACAAACATATTTTATGGCAATGAAAATCACTGACCCTTTGACAATTTTCTAAAGGAGAATGTGATACAGTGAATACTTTCAACTCTTTTAGCAAACCATAAATTAAGTAGTCTGTATAGTATGTACCAGGTAAATGTAAACCATATCATGTGATAATAAAGGGCAGAAAAATGAGACTAGATAGCTAATTTGTGAATCTAAGAGTACATAGAATATTACTGAACGTTTAAGTAATACTTCCTGAGAAAATGGGTCAGTCGGCTAACAGTATATTTTTATTAGACATATACCACAAATGACTTTTAAAAATTTATTTTCCTGTTATTCAGCAGGTAGTTGTGGAGCTATCTGCCACACATACTGTTGAAAATTGGAATTTAGAATGACAAAACATATGTTTAATTCTATTTTAGAGTTAAGAACATTCACTAATCCATCTCATATATATTTTTTTCTTTATTTAGGAACTGCGTTTTGTGAAAAAGGAACAAAGAAGAATTTTCTGCAAGGGTCATACTAAGTGCACTTTTTTGCTGATAACGTCATTTCTAGTAAGACATCTTTCATTTTTCTATGTTATGAAGTAAACACAATGGAAATTTTTTCCTTTTTTAAAAATCAGACTGTCTTGTGAGCTTGAATATAATAGTCTTTTTGGAGTTTATTTTGAGGTTTAATGTAGATTAAAGAAATTTATAAAGTCTACTTGAAGTGCCTTGTATACTGACAGTTTCTTACATATTTTGTCTGATGTTGCTAAGATAATCCTATTTCATCTTTCCCACTTCATCTTCCATATCAATTACCCTTATTTAAAAGAAAAAAAATCTAAAGTAAGTAGTCTGTATTTATTCTAATAATACATAGGAGAAAGGGTGGATTTGAGTACATGAAATAGACATAAGCTGAGAAAGATTTTCAAATGAAAGATGGTGTAGACAAATATTTCTAGAAATATCTTTGGAAGTGTCAGAGAAAAAAATTAAGCAGAGTTAAGAGATTTTTTAAAATGTAGATTTATGTGTGTGTGTAACTTTGAATTTTCTACCTTAAATCCTAGGCCCATATTTGCAGAGCCCTGGAGTAGGCTGTTTGATTTAAAGACTTACATTGGTCTAGGTTAATGGTTCCAATTTGCAAGATATATAGTCCTCCTCAGAAGTTTTCATGACTGAAAACTTCATCTGAGTTTCTCCTTTTATTCAAAATGGAAAAGAAATTAATTATATTAGAGTATTTTGAATTAATATAATTTTGAAAAATATTAGTAAGGAATAGTTTTTGGTGTATTTTAAATTAACATTTTAAATATTAGACGTCATCGATCATGCCTGATGATTATATCAGTAAAAAGCTTGGGAGTAGTACTTGACTTTTTTTTTGTATTTAAGAATAGTTTTGCTATTTAACATAAAGTGTACATTTTTTTGAGTATTAAGCGGTATTAAAAACTTAGAAACTTAAATAAATGAGTTCTTTGTTATTTTATCTTGATACCAGTTTCTTTTTAAAATTTTTTTATTTTTAAAATTTTCTTTCTTTTTTTGAGAGAGAGAGGAGGGGGAAAAGGAGGGGAAAAGGGGAGTGAGGTGTGGATGGGCAGAGGGAGAGGGAATCTTAAAGCTCCATGCCCAGTGCAAAGCCCAATCCAGGGCTTGTCTCACAACCTTGAGATCATGATCTGAGCTGAAATCCAGAGTTGGGCACTTAACTGACTGATACCATTATATTTATCTTGTTATGTATTTATCTTGTTAAACTTTGACAGAGGAAGAGCCCATTTTCTGATATCTTTCAGTTTGGGGAACTAGGAAAACAGACATTATTTTTTCAATGAAAGCAAAGTATCCTTCAGTCCAGAACTTGTATAACACACAAGGCAGGTTGGGAATAATAGAGTCTAATTCACATTTTTAAATATAAACCTTGGGGGGCATCCCCGGTGGCGCAGCGGTTTAGTGCCGCCTGCGGCCCGGGGTCTGATCTTGGAGAGCCAGGATCGAGTCCTGCATCAGGCTCCCTGCATGGAGCCTGCTCCTCCCTCTGCCTGTGTCTCTGCCTCTCAGTCTCTCTCTCTCTCTCTGAATAAATAGATTAAAAAAAAAAAACATTGTTCCCTCTTTAAAAAAAAAAAAAAGTATAAACCTTGGTTAGTCTCCTGTAAATCTTTGAATTTTTTTTTTTAAATCTTACTTACACTTTTGTCTACTAATGGTTCAAAACTAAGTGATTCGAGTTAAAGCATTGTTGGAATTTAAACATTCTGATGCCCAAAGTTGCAGAACTCCGCACCTTCTGTGAACCTCAGGGATGGCTGTGGGCATAAACTTCAACTGTTGTATTTTGGGTCCTGTTTAAACTTAATGGAATCCTTTATGAAGCTTCTTCAGCTAGGCTCTATGGATGTATACAGTGTCTTATTCTTCATGGCAGGCTTCTATGGCTCTGAGGGTTGTGCTTGAGTTAATAACCACTTGCTTAGGAGTTACTTTGAGTACTTAGATGGGAAATGCTTTCTTTTTGAATGGATTCATATGTTGACTGAAGAGCTTCAGATTAGTTACCCCTATAATTCTGCCCTAATTTGGGTTAGAGATTGGGCAAAATTCTGGGCAAAAAGTTTTCTACCTTTTTTCCATTTCCCTTATGTCTTGGGAACTCCATTGGGCTCTTATATTTTAGGTCTGTGATCCACTTTTGAGTTAATTTTTGCATATAGTATGAGGGTAAGGGATAAGATTTCTTTGCATATGAAAATCAAAATTTTCCAGAAGCATTTTTGAAAAGATTATATTTTTCCCTGTTGAATTACCATGGTACCTTTGTTGAAAATCAACTTGCAATTATATGTGAGTCTTTTTTAGGGCTTTTTCATTTTATTGATCTGTGTATCTATTTCTGGCAATACTGCACTGTCTTGATTACTGTAGCTTTATTTATTTTTTTAAAGATTTTGTTTATTTATTCATGAGAGACACACACAGAGAGAGAGGCAGAGACATACATAGGCAGAGGGAGAGAAGCAGGCTCCCCGTGGGGAGCTCAATTCGGAACTCAGTCCCAGGACCCCGGGATCATGACCTGAGCTGAAGACAGATGCTTAACCACTGAGCCACCCAGGTGCCCCTCCTTCTGTGTATTTTAGAATCAGCTTGTCAGTTTTTACAAAAAAGCTTAATGTTATTTCAGTTGTGAATGCTTTTATCATAGAGACTACATTGGGGAGAATTGACCTGGTAAGAACATTGAGTCTTCTGATACATGAACTTGGTGCCTTTTTCTGTTTAAGTTGTCTTTAGTTCTTCTTAAAGTTTTGTTTTCAGTGTAAACGCATTGCACCTATTTTGTTAAGTTGATTTCTGTTTTGTATTTTTATGTTATTGTAAGTGGTAATGTAAAGAAAAATCAGTTTTCAGTTGTTTGTAGGCTTATAATGGATTTTTGTATTAAACTTTGTAATTTGTGATTCTGCCAAGCTCCTTATTAGTTCTAGTAAATTTCTTTTAAAGATTTATTTATTTTAGAGAGCGAGAAAGACAGAGAAGGTACGAGCAGGAGGAGCAGAGGGAGAGAGGGACAGACTCCATATGGAGCTGGATGTGGGGCTTCATCTCATGATCCTGAGATCATGACCTGAGCCGAAACCAAGAGTCAAGATACTTAATCACTGGCACCACCCGGGTTCCCTGTTCCAGTGACATTTTTTATAGTCCTTCAAATGTTTATTTTTATTTTTTATTTTATTTTTAAGATTTTTTTATTCATGAGAGACAGAGAGAGAGAGAGAGAGAGGCAGAGACACAGGCAGAGGGAGAAGCAGGCTCCATGCAGGGAGCCTGATGTGGGACTCGATCCCAGGACTCCAGCATCATGCCCTGGGCTAAAGGCAGGCGTTAAACCGCTGAGCCACCCAGGGATCCCCAGTCCTTCAGATGTTTTTTTTTTTTTTTTTTTTTTTTTAATTTATGATAGTCACACACACACACACAGAGAGAGAGAGAGAGGCAGAGATACAGGCAGAGGGAGAAGCAGGCTCCATGCACCGGGAGCCTGATGTGGGATTCGATCCCGGGTCTCCAGGATCGCACCCTGGGCCAAAGGCAGGCGCCAAACCGCTGCGCCACCCAGGGATCCCCTCCTTCAGATGTTTTATGTAGACCATCATCTTGTCTGTGAATAAAGACTCCTTTAAATTTTTTATCTTTTTTTTTTTTTTTTTTTTGCTTTATTGCAGTAGTAGTCCCAATGCAATGTTGAATAGGAATGGTGAGCTGACATTCTTGACTTACTCCTGATGTTAGGTCAAAAACATTCAGTTTTTCACAAGTATGATGTTAACTATAGATTTTTAACAGATACCTTTTCTGAGATTGAATTCTATTCATAGCTTGCTGAGAATTTTTTTCTTATTGTGAATGGTTATTGATTTTTTTACCAGTTTTTCCACATCTGTTGGATGATCACATTTCCCCCCCTCTCTTATCTGTTAATATAGTTAGCTACATTGACTTTTTTTTTTTTTTTTTGAGTATCAAACCAAGGAATCTTGCATTTTTGAGATAGTTTGTACTTGGTCATGACTTTGTTATACTTTATATATTAAAGTGTACACTTTATATATTTCATCATTGCTCATAGTAGATATTGGTTTGTAGTTTTACTACAATGTTTTATCTGTTTTTTTTTTAAGATTTTATTTACTTATTTATGACATAGCAGAGGGAGAAGTAGGCTCCCCACAAAGAGCCTGATGTGGGACTCTATTCTGGACCCTGGGATCACGCCCTGAGCTGAAGGGCTCATGCTCAACTGCTGAGCCACCCAAGTGTCCCTTTGTCTGGTTTTTGTATCTGGATAACAGAGTGAGTTGGAAAGATTTCTTCTTTTGGAAAAGTTTTCATGTGTTTGGTGTTACTTCTTCTTTAATTGGTAGAATTCAATAATGAAGACCTCTGTGTTTGGAGTTTCTTTGTGGGAAGGTTTTAGACTATGAACTCAATTTCTTGGATTTGGGCAATTCAGATTTATAGTACTTCTTCTTGAATAACTTTCAGTTGTTTGTGTCTTTCAAGTAAATTTGTTCATTTCAGGTAAATTGCCTTATTTTTGGCATAAATTTGCATATTCTATTTTTTTGCTCTTTTTAATGTTCGAAGGATTTATAGTGATATCCCCTCTCTTGTTCTGGTATTAGAGATTTTCATTTTTCTAAAGGAGCAATTATTAAAATTTTCCTCTTCATTTTACAAAGTTTGTTTTGTGTTCATTTACATAGAGTTCAAAGAATTCTTAAATTCCTTTGTGATTTTTTTTGACCTATTGTCAAATATTTGGTTTTTAGATATATTTCTCTAATAAGTTTTTAATTATGTGGTGGTCCAAAAACATATTTTGTATATTTATTATAAAGTGCAGAATGTTGTCTTTGTCAGTGAATGTTTTGTATGCACTTAAGAATGTGTATTGTGCTGTTGTTGAGGTAGAACTTTCTAAAAATGTTAATTAGGTCAGATTGGGTGATAGTGTTTTTCAAAATTTATTCCTCTGATTTTGTCTTTGTTTCAGTAGTTGCTGAGAGAGGAGTGTGGAATCTTCAGTTTTAACTGGATTTGTCTGTTTCTCCTTTCACTTCTTGGTTCACGCATGCATTTTGGAGCTCTACTATTAGTTACATGCATATTTAATTTTCTACTATACTCTTAATGAATTGGGTTCTGTATCTTGAGATCGCCCTCTTTTATCCTTGATAAAATGTTGTGAAATCCTTTCTGAAAAAGTTTGCATAGTTTCTGATAGAGACTTTTGCTGTTTTTCTTCTTCTGCACCTCCCCCCCGAACCCCCACCCCCAGTAATTTTTCTGTTTTCTTTGACAGGTCTTAAGACTTTTTCAATGATTGTGTTTTAGTCATTTGATTATGATGTGCCTTAGTACAGTTTTCTCTGAGAAAATCCCTCTTAGGTTTTCTTGAGTTTTGTTTTCTTTTTTTTTAAACTAATTTGGAAAAATACTGGCATGATTTCTTCAAATAGCTCACTTGCCCCAGGTGTGGGTTTTTATTTTTTTCTTTGAGGAGAGGGAGGGAATTTTATACATTTGATACTGCCTCAGCATTTGTACTTTTTTTCCTCTTTTTTTTCTTTTTGAATGGTTAATATCGTCATGTTTCTAGTTTCAGTGATCTTCTGCAATATGTTCTCTTTTTAATCTTATCTAGTGTGTTTTTATTTCTGATATTTACTTTTTATCTCTGAAGTTTTATTTCTTCTATTTCTCTTCACATCATGTTCCTGTTTTCCCTTACCTGTTTTAACATGTAGAGCTTATTGATGATTATTGCTTTAATGCCCTTTATCTGTTAATTCCACTAACTTGATCGATAATTCCTGAGTTTCTTTACATCAGTTGACTTTCCTTCTTAGTATGGGGTACATTTCCTGCTTCTTTTCATTCCCTCTAATTTTTGTATGGATCTTAGACATTATGGTGTGAGATTGTTAAGTGAAGAATTTTTTTTGTATTATTTTATGTAGTGTTAAACTTTGTATTCATAGAAGTTACTTGGTACCAACTAAATCCTTTTGAAGTGTTGTTTTTTTGTTTTTAAAGCTTTGTCAGCATTGGTCCAGAACATTATTTATGTAGGGTTAATTTAGTTGCCCATTAAAGTTATATCTTTCTGAAGGTTATAATCCATGCCCATTTGAGGATTGTTTTTATCCAATATTATAAACTTTTCATTAGTTTGTTTTCGTTTTGTGTTTTGAAGGAAATTTTTTGGCCCAAGAATAGTCTTGCAAGAAAAGATCAAAGCAGAGGATTTTCTTTACTCAAAACTTACAAATCTACAGTAATTGGTTTCATGAAATAATGCCACAAGGATAATAAATAAAGAGCCTGGAAGAGGGCCAATGTGTATTTGCATGGATGCATGCTTTATGATAAAACTGGCACTATAGAATAGTAAGGAAAGAATTATTTAACAGATGATACTAGAACAGTTGGTTGTCCATACAGAAAAAAATGACATCCTCCATACCACATGCAAAAATCAAATTGAGATTGATTTGTACATCTCAGTATGAAAGGCTAAACTTTAAAACTTTAAAACTTTAGAGGCTAATATAAGGAGAACATGTTCATGATCCTCCAACGGTCAAAGATTTCTTTAAAAGTAGTAAAAACCACTAATATAAATAAAACAATTGATACATTTTATTAACTTAAAATTAATAAATTTTATTCTTGTAAGGTTACCAATAGGAGAACAGTGAGGCAAGCCAGAGTGGAAGAACATATTTGCAAAATATATAACAGACAAAAAGCATGTATCAGAATATTCAAAGCACTTTTACAAATCAGGATGACAGAGACAATGGAAAAATGGCAAGAAACATGAAAAGACACTTCATAATATGTGAAAAGTATGTTTAATCTCATTAGTAATGTGAAAAATGTAAGTGAAAACTAAAGAGGCTTTATCATAAACCACTGAAGTGGCTGAAATTAAAAAGATGGACAGTACAAGTTTTGGAGAGGATGTTAAGTTATGGGAACTCATTAAACATTGCTGGTGGGAATGTATGTTATTAAAACCATTTTAGGAAACACTTTAATATTACTATATTACTAGGTAAGAAATTACCTAGTAATTTCTTTCCATGGGTATATCCCTGAGAGTAATGTGTGAACTTGTGCACTAAAAGATGTGTTAATAAGTAACATTGGTAGCAGTGGTTTTGTAATAGCTTCAAACTCAATTATGTTGTTCATCAGCAGTTGACTGAATAAATAAAATTGTGATATATTCATATAACCCACTACTTTTCGACAATAAAAGTGAATAAAGTACAGCTACATGCCATACAGGCGAGTTTTGCAAATATGTTTCTTAAAAGAAGCCAAGAGCAGAGAATTCAAAATCTGTGATTCCATTTATGTAAAGTAAAACACAAAAATATAATGGGTAAAATGCCTATGTTTTATGTTTATGAACAATTATATGTTAAAACCAAAAATGCCAATTCCTAATTCCATTACATGCCTGTCCACATTTCTGAACTACTTTCCACATTCATTAAGAAATTTTCTGGGATCCCTGGGTGGCGCAGCGGGGATCCCTGGGTGGCGCAGTGGGGATCCCTGGGTGGCGCAGCGGTTTGGCGCCTGCCTTTGGCCCAGGGCGCGATCCTGGAGACCCAGGATCGAATCCCACGTCAGGCTCCTGGTTCATGGAGCCTGCTTCTCCCTCTGCCTGTGTCTCTGCCTCTCTCTCTCTCTCTCTCTCTATCTCTCTGTGTGACTATCATAAATAAATAAATAAATAAATAAAAATAAAAAAAAATACTAAAAAAAAAAAAAAAGAAATTTTCTGATTATAATGGTATGCCCCAAATCATAATTCATCTTTATAAATAAAGATACAACTGAATTTATATATAGGTTTGATTCAGGTAATAAAAGATTAAAAGTTTTTAATATATCTATTATTTAAATCATAATGTGGAGAGTTAATATGGTTTCTAGTAATGATAATTCATCTTTATACAGGATAGTTATTGGCAAAGCAGTTTTTCCACAAATCATCATGACGGCTTCAAAAGTATTTGGAATAGGGATCCCTGGGTGGAGCAGCGGTTTGGCGCCTGCCTTTGGCCCAGGGCGGGATCCTGGAGACCCCGGATCGAATCCCACGTCAGGCTCCCGGTGCATGGAGCCTGCTTCTCCCTCTGCCTGTGTCTCTGCCTCTCTCTCTCTCTCTGACTATCATGAATAAATAAATAAAATCTTTAAAAAAAAAAAAAACAAAAGTATTTGGAATATCTGCATTTTACAAATGAAGAGAGTATTAACATGGAAAGTAAGTTGGTGGTGGTTGAAAGACTAGAACTTCATTTTCATTTCTATACTTTGCCTTAACTGCGTCCTTTATTTCTCTGGCATGTCCCCTGTGAAGACAAGACATTGCTCTTATGTAGATGTAATTAATCTGGGAATGAATGGTTATGTGGATGGGTTTTTAATCTTTTTTTTTTAATTTTTATTTTTTTAAGATTTTTATTTATTTATTTATTGGAAAAAAGAGAGAGAGAGAGAGAGAGAGAGAGAGGGAGAGAGAGGGGCAGAGATACAGGCAGAAGGAGAAGCAGGCTCCATCCAGGGAGCCTGATTTGGGACTCCATCCCAGGACTCCAGGATCATGCCCAGGGCTGAAGGCTGGCACTAAATTGCTGAGCCACTCAGGTGCTTCGGGCTTTTAATCTTAATAAGGGTAATTTTGTCTTTCTAACAGTGATTTTAATAAAGCCCATCTGTAAGGAGCTGAGGATGCCTTCTGGTTTTATTCTTATAATTTACTGTAAGAGTTTTTTAAAAATTTTTTTTAAAAGAATTTTATTTATTTATTCATGAGAGAGACACAACAGAGAGAGAGGCAGAGACACAGGCAGAGGGAGAGGGAGAAGCAGGCTCCATGCAGGGAGCCTGACGTGGGACTCCATCCCCGGTCTCCAGGATCACACCCTGGGCTTCAGGTGGCACTAAACTGCTGCGCCACCGGGGCCGCCCTACTGTAAGAGTTTCAACTGTATTCTTTCTCTACTTTTAGAACTGATTGAAGTAGTGAGGAAGTGAGTCACTGAAAATCACATGACAATGCATTGGGTGTATAAATAAAGAAAGAAATAAAACACATTTTTAGGCTGGTCATTCTGAAAAAAAATTTTGAAGTTACCATGTCTTTTTAGTCAGTATTTTTAGTCAGTATTTAGTCAGGATTATTTATCATGATTAATTTATATCATTTTAGAATAATATTTCTTGATTTAAGGAAGCAAGTTTTACAATTTAGAAACCCTTTAATTCCCTGTACAATGAAATGAAGACAGTGATATTAACATTAAAAAAATTATTTCCAATTTCCCTCAAACTTAATTTCTGTAGTGAATTTCAGATGCTTAACTGACCAGTATTTGTAACCAGTACATAATTTTTAGCACTTCATTACATGTTGTGTAAAACAAGGCCTATATTCTCTAACAGGAATAGAGCCCAATAGGAATAGACTCTTGACATTTTATTCCTAAGCTTCTCCTAAATATTTTTTTAGCATTTTGTTTTAAAATGTCTCTCATGGGACGTCTGGGTGGCTCATCGGTTGAGCGTCTGTCTGCCTTTGGCTCAGGGCATGATACCCGGGTCCGGAGCTCAAGTTCCACGTTGGGCTCCCTGAGGGGAACCTGCTTCTCCCTCCACTGTTCTCTGAGTGTCTCATGAATGAATAAATTTTTTTTTTAAAAAGTCTCTCATCCAAAAAACATAGGGTCAGAGCATACAAAAATATATAACCTGTTATTAATCAAAGAAATCCAAACTAGATAGATGCCATATTTAAACCACTCTTTAGATTTTTACATGACTTCTCTCCTCTTCCCAGCCTATTCATGATTTTACCTATAACATTCTAAATAAATACATAGTAAGAAGTGATACTGTGTTACGATTTCAGGCAGGGGCACCAATATCCTGTATTTCAGTTGCCTTAACTTTCTTTCTTTCTTTTTTTTTTTTTTTTTAAATTTTTTTTATTTATTTATGATAGTCACACAGAGAGAGAGAGAAAGAGAGAGGCAGAGACACAGGCAGAGGGAGAAGCAGGCTCCATGCACCGGGAGCCCGACGTGGGATTCGATCCCGGGTCTCCAGGATCACGCCCTGGGCCAAAGGCAGGCGCTAAACCGCTGCGCCACCCAGGGATCCCCTTGCCTTAACTTTCTAACAAGTAATTACTTGTTTGGAGGTGTCACAGCTAGGCCATAGCTAGTTTTTACAAAGCTAGAAAAAGGTTCTTCTCCCAATTTTTGGTAGATGCTGCCCTCTGTGAGCGTTCAGTGCTTAGAAAGTGGAGAACAAATCAGATTTCAGCCCCCATCTGCTCTCTCTTGGTCGTGCACTCATGTGCAGGGTACAACCTCCACATTATTCATAGTGGCCTTGAGACATAATGATTTCTTTCTTTTGATAGGTTTATAGCATTAGAATTTGCAGGTCAGAATATGTCATTATACCCACAGACTCTTCAAGCAGTCCCTTTTCTAGTTGGTCAGGGATTATTTTCTTAATGTGGTCTATACTTTTGTTGATCTTATTTCTTCAGTGAGATGTTAGTATTTTTGAATTTTACCTAAAATTTATACCAGCTTAATAAAATAAGGTGGGAATGTTTGTAGGGTACATTCTGCCTTTATGAAAGTTACATAGAACAATACAGCTGGGTTTTCAAGCAATGACCATGAATGTATAATTTCTATATTTGAACTAAAGTTTGTTTTCCTTGTTGGATCATTTCTTTAAATAGTGACTAGTGGCTGTTACTGTGTTCATACAACATATCATTGTATTTTTAAAATGTGTAATTAGATACAACATGTACAATTCTGGCTGAAATGGAATGCTTTAGTCATTTTCCATAAAACAGTAGTTTAATGATAGTCTTAAATTAATTTAGAATTTGAATTTGTGCCTGGATTTAATTGTTTGTAAGCAGTAATGAAAGCATCCTATTTTAGAGGGAACAAAGAAGATTGTTCTTATATTGAAAGTAACTGAAAGATAATTATGTAAGGTCAAAAGCCTCTGATTGCATTAAAAATGAACAGTAAGATAGTTTCCCCCAAGTTTGTCTGACAAACTTACTGTACAGTATGAGTGGTTTTTTTGTTTGTATATTTTATTTTTTTTTAAATTTTTTTTAAAATTATTTATTTACGATAGTCACAGAGAGAGAGAGAGGCAGAGACACAGGCAGAGGGAGAAGCAGGCTCCATGTACCGGGAGCCCGACGTGGGATTCGATCCCGGGTCTCCAGGATCGCGCCCTGAGCCAAAGGCAGGCGCCAAACCGCTGCGCCACCCAGGGATCCCCTGTTTGTATATTTTATAAGGGAAAGTATATATAGGGCATTGTGTGTGTGTGTGTTATGTAGTTGCATTGGCCAGTACTGACATTAGGATTAAAATTATTTGATATTGCTTGATTCTGATTTTTCAAAAAGCTCTTTTAGCAAAGTGGGTAGTTAGTGGAGTTTTTTGCTTGTATAGGTCATTTTTTCTTCCTGTTTTAGTAGATCACAATTAAAGGATCTATGGTACTTATACTTTTTTTTTTTTTTTAAGATTTTACTCATTTATTCATGAGAGACACAGAGAGAGAGGGAGGCAGAGACAGGCAGAGGGAGAAGCAGGCTCCATGCAGGGAGCCTGATGTGGGACTCAGTCCCGGGACTCTAGGATCATGCCCTGAGCTGAAGGCAGACGCTTAACTGCTTAGCCACCCAAGCGTCCCATGGTGTTTACACTTAAATGCAGTTAACTTTTCTAATTGCTTCTTCTTATACAATTGAAAGTTCTTGAAATTAAGAATAATGTAGAAGGTTATCAGTGAAATCTGTAAATGAAATTAAACAGTTCTATTTTAACAGTGTCAAAAGAATAAAATATTTGGGAGTAAATTTAACAAAAGTACAATACCTATATACTAAAAACTACAAATCACCCTTGAAAGTAGTTAAAGAAGACCTAAATAAATGCAAAGACAGGAGATTACTGTATTTATGGATTAGAAGACTTAATATTATTAAGATTGCAAACAGATTCAATTACAGAGTTACCATATGATCCATTAGTTCTGCTCCTAGCTGTATATCCAAGAAAAGTGATGACATGTCCACACACACACACACACACACACACACACAAACACACATACTTTCATAGCATTATTCAGAAGAGAGTGGAAACAACCAGATTTCCCTCAGCTTGTTGAATGGATAAATGAAACGTGGTGTATCCATAAAATACAGTATTGTTCAGCCAAAAAAGCAGCGAGGTACTGATAATACTTAACACAGATGAACTTTGAAAACATTATGCTGAGTGAAAGAAGTTACAAAATGCTGCATATTGTATGACTCCCCTTGTTTGAAATATCTCAAATAGGCAAATCCATAGAGACGTTAAGTTATTGCCAGGCGTGCGGAGAGGGAGGAATGGGGAATGATTTGCTATTGGGCATTGAGTTTCTTTAAGGGATGACAAAAATATTCTAGAATTATATAGTGGGGGTGTTTGTACAACTTTTTGAATATAGTAAGACAAACAAACCCTGTATGGTATACTTTAAAAAGGTGA
The DNA here is from genome assembly GCF_018345385.1 of Vulpes lagopus. Taxonomy (NCBI): domain Eukaryota; kingdom Metazoa; phylum Chordata; class Mammalia; order Carnivora; family Canidae; genus Vulpes; species Vulpes lagopus. The sequence continues at coordinate 101,275,150 of NC_054827.1, read as the reverse complement.
GATTTACGACATATGTGAATTATACCTAAATTAAAAAAAAATCACATAGAAATGAAAAAAAAAGTGGCCTACTTCTGATCTAATTTATTATCAAACAAGGATGCTTTTGAGAGTGAGGGATGTCACTTAATTACTCCAGCACAATACACATAAAGCTGGCTGTCCCAGTTAAACCAGTATGTATGTTCTCCCTGCTTTTTATACTATTTTTTCCTCCTCATTGAAGAAATATGAAGAATATAAAACTCTTCTAATATCCTTTTTTTTATCAGATGTGGGAAAAAGAAGATTAAGAAAGTCATGTAATTCAAAGAAATGGGAGAGAAGGTATTTCTTAATGAAAATGAGCATAAACATATATGTTAAGTGCAGTGTGTAGCTATATACAGTTAGTACTTTTTTCATTTATGTGATTTTGTCACTTCATTCTCACACATAGCCAATTAGTGTTTGAATGAATTAGGAGTTTTGTGTTGTTATATAATAAAGCAGTTTCTCTGAACTAGACATGTGTAGCATAATCTGTGGAGCTTTTAAAAGTTACTCCTGGTTGGGCATTAGTCTTAATTATGATTTGATAGTTATATTGTGGAGTTAGGGTAAGTTCATGCATGCAAAATATGTTTTAGCTCTCTAGTTGAATCTAGTATTCATTTAAATTGAGAACTATTACCTTAAGTCAATGAGTTTTATTGATCTATTAAAATATACAGTTGTTATTGTTTTGTGCATAAACAGTAAGTAGCAGTAGCAACTGAAGGAATCTCATTCTAACTACACCCACCTACCATTCCTCTCTACCAGCCCTGTATGTTGGTCATCCAGAAATTGTGATTCTTTTAATTCTCCCAAGCACTGAGGTGGGAGGAATCTTATTTATTTATTTAGGTTACCTTGCGGCAGGAGGAGTAGTGGGAAGTAGATAAAAGCTGCAGTTCCTTTGCAAATATTGAAAATCTATCTCTGGTAGACAGGGAAGGGTATCATCCTCACTATATGAAATATGAGGGCTTGAGAGATGGAAATCTTTTAGGGGGTCAGAACACTTTAAGTTAGCTGAGAACTGCTCGTGGCCCATTGTAACGGTAGATTGCTCTCTGTTGTTTGAACTGGGAGAGGATACAATGCAATGTCGTTTTTTTTTTTTTTTTTTTCTCCACATCTCTAGTTTCTCTGTGCAACCATGCAAAGTTTGGCCGAAATTCACTGAAAAGTAGCATAGACTCATGATGTTGAAGCTGTATGGCTCCTCAAAGATTTTGTAATTCAGCTTATTTAATGATGGATCATATCCATGTACTATGTCCCATAGTTTTGATAACCTTTCTTTAGCCACTACCTGCATAGTTACAGTAGGGATGCTGTATTATTATACTATACATGACATTAAAGCCAAAATTTTGACTGTGTCTCCTTCTGTGACTTTGGAAAAGTACATGCCAGTTTGGCTCCCAATTGTTTCATCTAGGAAATGAAGCAAATCCTAGCTGCCCCATAGGATTATCATGGCTTTTAAATGAATATAGCATACATTAATGTCTAACATAGCTGTAGGTACATGTAGATATTGGGTAAGTGGGTATGTTACCTTTCCTTTTGCAGTTCAATGAAGAACAACTGACTACTTTCAAAAGATTGGCTCTTAAAGAGTTTTCATAACCTGGGGCCTGAAATCTTTCTATATGTCGATTTATTGCATTAATTTATTAACTGTATGGCTGTTTATTGAACATTTGTTTTGGACTAGGCACTTTGGTAGCTGCTGGAGTTATGGGGGCAAATACAACATACTTGATCTTCTCCCTCATTGAGCTTACAGTTTGGTTGGAGAAAAATGAATAATTGTACAAGTAATTAATTACAGTTGTGGAAAATGTCATAAAACAAGTATAATGTGCTCTGAAAGTGTATTAAAAGGTCTTGATATAGTTTGGATGTTAGGGAACATTTTGGATGAAATAATGCTAATACTGAGACATAATGGATCTGTGGAACTCACAGTAAGGGGAAGTGCTTGGGATGAGACCTAGCAAGAGAGAGCAAGCTGGTAGGTAGTATATGCGAAGGCCCTGCAGCAGAAAGTATATAGCAGCTTTGCAACTACAGAAAAGCCTATGCCCAGAAACTTACAGGTAATAGAAGGCAAGGAATGAGAATGGGGGTGGGGGCAAGATTAGACAGGGTTCTTCTCTAGGCCACGTAAGGGTTTGGACTTTAAGAATAGTAGTGACATTTGCATTTTAAAATCACTGTAGTGAGAATGGGGAACTTGGATTGGAGAGGAATAAGAATGCCTGCTGAGACTAGTTAGGTTATTGCAAAGCCTAGGCTAGAGGTGGCAGTAGCTGTTTCTGGAAGTAGAGTACCGTGCTATGACTGGAGATTTGAGTTCAAACCAAATCTTTTAACAGCTTTGATTTTGTAGGCCATGTAGTCAGTGGAGATTTCAAGACTTTTACCTTGCCAGTACTTGTTACTACTAAAAATCAGCAAAAGACAAGATTAGTAAGTCTAGCTCCTTTTTCATGATCTGACTTTGAGAGTAAGTGCTCTTTTTTCTTTTTTCATTAAGCCCTTTGCAGAAAGACTTAGTCTGAGAGGCACGTTCTAAAAACAAAAACAAAAACAAACAAAAAAACAACCAAAAATCTATCAGCTACCTTTACTTCTGTGCTATTAGTTGAGATGGAATGTCTTTTAGGTACTGAATGCTTTTAAAGTAATCAAGTTTCTTTTGGTCAGTGGATACACTAGTGAGAGCTGTGGCCATAGGATTCTTACTACAATGACGAAAAAAATCTCACTATGCCAGGAGAACCTTTCTGAAACAGATAATTGAAGTTTGATTAGTTTAGTTGGATGTGAGAGTATTTTGAAGCAGTCTTACAAGGCACTTGAATTTTAGGAAGCAGTGAGTAACTAAATCACCAAGCTTACTGTTCCACTATTTCCTACTTCGTCTTTGTCACAGTCATTTGTTAATTTGCCTTTTATTTTGCATATGAATTATGATCTGTGTATATTACAAGAATTGATTGCTCATTTTTGAATGCTGGCTTCTGTCATCCCAACACTGCTGTTGTTTAGCAGTTTTTAATTAAGGGCTCAGTTCACACATCATTATTTCTTGTAAAGAAGTATCTGGGGTGCCTTTAGGATATCAGAAATAGCTTTCTTTAGAATTATATAGGAAACTCTTTGATTTTTAAGGTTATATATGTACTTTGTCTATATTTATTTATAAAGCATTTTGTGTTCTATGTTTTCTATTTCTAGCCTTTTCTGTATCATCTGTTATTTTGACTTGGATTCCAAAGGTTTTGGTCATTTACAAACATTTATCTTTTTTAATGTCTAGAACAAAAGTTATAAAATGAAGTGATAAATCAAGGAAAGAATATTTATGATCTGTTATGAAAATGACCTACCTGAAACATTTAAAAATGATCTATAATTTATTCTTTGGGAACAGATTGTAACTAACTCTTAAACTGTTTGCCTGTATGCATTGGGTACGATGCTTTCTTTGCAAGCACCAGAAAAGCTACCCAAAACAGTAAGAATTTTACCACCTTATCTAATAAGAAATTCAAAGTTAGGTTGGTTCCATGGTTGGTTAACTTGGGTCCCTCTTCTGTCTTTTCTCTGTCACTTTTGTGTTTTACTGTTTTATTCTAAATTTATTTAGTTGTCCTTCCCAGTAGCATAGTCCATTAGCAATATATGATTGACCTAGATTGTGTTTATGCCTGTGGGTTGAAAAAAGCAATAATTAGTCCTAGACTTCTTTGCTCTGGATTGTTCTAGCTTATTTTTTGCTTCATCTTTTATTTTCGTTGTTGAAACTAAAGGAATTTGAATTGTCTCCTAAGTATCTAATGATGTTTAATTTTTTTTAAAAAGATTTTATTTATTTATTCATGAGACACACAGAAGGAGAGAGAGGCAGAGACACAGGCAGAGGGAGAAGCAGGCTCCAGGGGGCCAAACTGCTAAGCCACTGGGGCTGCCTTTTTTTTTTTTTTTTAAGATTTGTGTTTGTTCATGAGAGATACCAAGAGAGGCAGAGATACAGGCAGAGGGAGAAGCAGGCTCCCTATAGGGAATCGATGTGGGACTCAGTCCCAGGACCCTGAGATCAGGACCTGAGCCAAAGGCAGATGCTCAACTACTGAGCCACCCAGGTGCCCCTAATGATGTTTAATTTTAAGTTAAACATATATATCAAGGGAAATGAACATTAAGTAAAGCAGAGAGAATGACAAGTACTTCTGTCTGTAATCAGAAGCCCCTCAGATGATAAAGAATCTTGTCATTAAATCCAGTCCATTTATCGTGATGGCTGTGGTATAATATGAAAAGGGGTTAAAAAGAGTAAATAACTAGTGATGAAAATCCAATGTATTTTAATAATGAATTTTCAGGGAAAATTAAGAAATGATTTTTCCTTTCATAAAAGACAACGACAGGTTCCTCCTAAATAGTTAGCACTTCCTTTTATTCTAAATGTAAGTTTCTTACAGGTTTATAATATCTGATTAATTTCTCTAAATATTTTATAAAATTAGCAGAATTTGATATTGATCTTTTGTGTGCTTCTCAACTCCTCATTTTTGGCTCCTTTGCTTTTTAGATATTCCATAGCTGGCAGCCAAGCATGTGTTGCTGTTATTAATTTTATGATCGAATGAGTACTTGGAGTTGGATTCAGTTGAGTAATAATAGTTTTTAAAGCACTTGATATGTGCCAACTGCTGAACAGTTACTTTATTTTGACAAATTCTCATAAAACCCTATGTAAAATGTATTATTACCATTTTATAGATTTGAAAACTAGAGGTAAGAGAATTTTACCTGATTGTAGCCTACAGTCCTGTATCTAGTAAACAACTCTTGATATTTAAAAAGTGGAGAAAATTTTGTTTGTGTGTCACCAAGAGGGCCTCTCTTGTATCTTTTTGTATTGTCTCTCCAGTCTTTCTTGTGAGCATGTAGAACAGGCCCATGGAAAAGAACACATTCCCTTTGGGTTTTCCAGAGATTCTAAACTGTCTAGCCACTCAGCCTTTATGAATACTTTTAAATATGAACTAGTGGGATCCCTGGTGGCGCAGTGGTTTGGCGCCTGCCTTTGGCCCAGGGCGCGATCCTGGAGACCCGGGATCGAATCCCACGTCGGGCTAGACTTTAAAATCCTTTCTTTTATAAAATTGAGATTTTCAAAAAACACTATTGATTAATTGCTCTCATTGGCAATTAATGTTAAGTGTACATTTTCTTAAGTCCATAATACTGTTTTAGGTAGGATTTGGATTTAAATTTTATCTTAATTCTCTGGGGGTATGCAGTGAAATTAGTTGAAATTGAAAAGACTCACTGATGATAGAAGTACAATGGAAATATACCAGAATTTCTTGGGGTGCATTTGTTAATTATGTAAAATAATCTTTCTACTCTGTAAAGAATAAATTGTTGTCTTGATTCCATTTAAGAATGAAAGGCTAGACTCAGAGTCATCTTCCTTCTGTTTATAAAGGCCACAGACTTGTTAGTAAAGCAATGCAGGGTAAAGCTTTTTGTTCCCTGATTGTTTTACATTCTGTGTCTATAGAAAACCTGATCATAACCTGAAACGCTATATGGAGCTAGAATATTCTTATGGGACATAACCTGATCATAACCTGGAATGCTATATGGAGCTAGAATATTCTTATGGGGATGTATGTATTTCCTATTTGTGCTTCGATACGTTTGTTGTTTTTCACATATTAACTAAATATTGTAACACTTGAAGTTTTATTCCTTACCTTTGGCTGTTCTGAAAATACATTTCTCTCTAATGGTAGTCAGTATACCTTATCAGATAAACAGGGCAAATTTCACTGAATTTGAGTAATTATTTTCTTTATGATCTTATGTGTCTCTCTGTCTGGAAATCTGATTGTCTTGAAAATATGCAAAGTTTTTACCTTTTGGGAATTGTCCTTGTCTCTGAGAATATTATTGAAAATGAGATCCTTGCTTGTATAAATGTTGCTTAAAATATTATATTGTGATGCCTTTATCAGTCCCACTTCTATTCCTGACCAACTTTGGGATTTTGGGTAGGCTTCCTGTTGTCTCTGGCTGCAGTTTACTTATGTGTAACAGAGATTGGTATCCATGTCTATTTCTAACTATTGGACATGAAGCATTTTAAAGTAAAATGAAGGTTTAGGAAAGAAGTGTTTAATGCAGATGAATGTCATGTCACCACTATTATAGGTGATTTTTTGTTAATGCAATCAATGATGGGAAATTTTCCTCCATATTCCTGGTTAGATGTCACTGGAAAATAATAATGCTTATTTTCTTGGCTCTAATTATTGACAAATTTCTTTTGATTTTTTTATTGCACTTTGTAGCTTCAATATATATTTATAATTAATTTTTTTTTAACTAACCAACATAGGCTTTTGAAATGGCAAAGAAATGATGCCTCTGGGCAACTATGAAATTGTTATTGCATTCTTTCTATGTGGAGAGGATATATCCATCCCTTGAGTTGTAAAACATTTACCATGATTACTGTGAGAAAGACAGCAGAGAGGTTCATTATAGAGCTATCACACTTGATTTGAGAGGATTTGGAAAAATTGATGTAGGATTTTTTAAAACTCTTTGCAGCATATTGTTTCCCTAAAAGTGTGAAAGAAATTTTGTGCAGAAGAAAATGGTATCTTGTTTGTCTGTTGAAGTCAGGATGGTGAAGTATAACATTTTTTTCCTTAATAATGATATCTTTAATAACTGTTTGGATGTCCTTCAACTTTCCTATCATTTCAGTGATGATTTATGTTGTCTATATAGTATTCACAAAGATAGTCAATCTTTGTTCAGCAGAGATTGTACTCTTCAGATGATACTGTAGATTTCATTTTTAGAAGTGTTTTATAAATATTAATTAGAGTTGTGGAATGTTAGACCTGAAATACTGCGTAGCATTTATAGAACACTTTATATGTGCTTGGCACTCTAATAAGGATTTTGTGAACATCACTGCATTTACTCTTATGAATACACTTGTGATACATATGTTATTATCTTTGGTTTATTTTGTTTGGCATAGAGAAGTCAAATAACGTTCCCAGGGTCACACAATTAATAGCAAAACCAGAATAAAACTATTGATGTCTTCTCATCCCATTTAAAATAAAGTCCATATATCTCCTGCTTGCTTCTTCAGTATCATCTTTTCTCATTTTCCTACAAATAAATGCCTTTTGCCCTAGTCCAGGCATTCTAACTCCTTAGGGTTTTTCAAAATTATTTTCATACCATGTTCCTTATATCCCAGTAAACATATTAACAAACTTGAAATCAAACAAACCAATAAATGCTTCACTGCTCCTTCCTTCACTGTATGTAAATGATGTATGTTTGACCCTTGAACATCACAGGTTTGAAATGTGTGTGTCCACTTAATACATGGATTTAAAAAAAAATAAATACAGTATAGTTCTGTAAATATATTTTCTGTAACTTATTGTAAGAATACAGTATATAATACATGTAACGTACAGAATGCCTGTTAGCTTTGTGTTATTGGTAAGGCTTCAGGTCAGCAGTAGGCTATCAGTAAAGTTCAGAGAAACAAAAGTTTGCATGGTGGAGGGAGGGGATGGGCTTCCCTAACTCTTATGTTGTTCAAGGGTCAATTTATGTTTGTCATTGAATGTAACGTTGTACTGATGTTTATTTACATGGCTCTCTTGAAGATAGATTTCTAAAAAAATTCATCTTTGTTTTTTTTAGTATTTAGCATAGTTGTCTGATATTTAATTGCTAGTTATGTGGTATATTGGGGTGAACTTTGTGGCTTTGAGACTGTTACTTCTAAACCTTAGTTTCTTGTCTATAAAAAAAATAATTTGGACTAGAATCTCTACGCTTCTTTTCCTTTTTAAAATTCAACACTTGAGGGCAGTCCCGGTGGCGCAGTGGTTTGGCGCTGCCTGCAGCCCAGGGCGTGATCCTGGGGACCCAGGATCGAGTCCCACGTCGGGCTCCCTGCGTGGAGCCTGCTTCTCCCTCTGCTTGTGTCTCTGCCTCTCTCTCTCTCTCTCTCTCTCTCTCTCTCTGTGTCTCTTATAAATAAATAAATAAAATATTAATAAAAAATTCAACACTTGAGACTGGGTGGTGCAATTGGTTGAGCCTCTGACTCTTTATTTTAGCTCAGGTTGTGATCTCAGGGTCATGATTAAGCCCTCAGGCTCCTCTCGGCGTGGAGTCCGCTTGAGTTTCTCTCTCCCTCCCTACTGCATGCGCACACTCTCTAAAATAAATAAATAAATCTTAAAAAAAATTCAACACTTGAGTTTTTAAATATTGAGTTTGTAAAATAAAAAAAATTCAAGCTTTTGGTTTTGAGTCTTTTGTAGTGTTATTTTAATAAACAATAGATGTTATAGTAAAATTCAGTGGAAAAAGATGATTTCTATGAACTGTTAAATGAAAAACAATATATGTGAAAAAAGCAAAGTTGTAAAAGAATAAATATAGTATATTGTATGTAAGAAAAATTATTTTTGTAGAAAAGAAATAGGAAAAATAGTAAATGTTGGAATTAGTTATCTGTAAGAGGGGGGACAGGGAGAGAAGTAGGGAAAAGTGGACATTCTCTGATTCTAGATTTTAGTATGGTTTGGAATTGTAGGATCATGTTCATGTTCTATATATTGAAAAAAATAAGAACAAAAGATTTTATTAAAATTAAAGAGTATCAGGGAAAAAGTCCTAAAATTGAATGCAAGTGGAAATGAACCCAGTGGTATAGAGAGTAGCAACCACCATCCTGAAGAGGGGAAAAAAAGAGAATTGATCCAAATAACTTTTGAACATAGTACTTGACTTTATCTGCTTATTCTATGGGGGGGGGGGGGGGGAAAGAAGTATAAAACAAATACAGAGCTCTTCTTTAGTGATTTTTTGTTTTTTGTTTTTTTGTTTTGTTTGTTTTTGTTTTGGTAACAGGATAAGAGAGGCAATTCTGAAACTATTTGGTGTGTATTGTGCTTCTCTCCCTGGGGGCTTTTGACCCCTTGGGGACATATGCAGTTTCTGGAAGTATTTTTGATTCTCATGACTAGACGGGTGTGCTGCTGGCATCAAATGGGTAGAAGTCAAGTTGTGCTACAAAATGTGCAATGATACATAGGATTCCCATCCTCCTCCACAACAAAGAATTATTTGTTCTAAATTTTTTTTTTATTTGTTCTAAATTGTCAGTAGCGCTATAGAGAAACTTTGGATTAAGCAAATGAATTAATGTATTGATATTGTTGCAAGCCGAGGTTCTTACCTTAGAGGATGGGAAGAACAAATAGGGAATAGAAGAGGCAGAGAAGAACCTTGTGGGAATTGGAGGTATCAATATGGACATATGTTTATAGTTTCCTAGAAATGGCTTAAAACAATGGCACTACAGTAGCAATGAGCACACCTACCACCACTCAGATCTTGGCTTCTAAATACTATTCCCCAGTGAAGGGAACCAGAATCACTTGGGTAAATGGCTTATTTTAGGGATGGCTCAGGAAAGTACCAGATGAGGGACACCTGAGTGGCTTAGCGGTTGAGCGTCTACCTTTCGCTCAGGGCGTGATCCCAGGGTTCCGGGATTGAGTCCCACATCAGGCTCCCTGCATGGAATCTGCTTCTCCCTCTGCCCATGTCTCTGCCTTCTCTCTCTGTGTCTCTCATGAATAAATAAATAAAATTAAAAAAAAATAAAAAAGTACCAGATGAGTCTAGAACATCTTGTTGGGCTGAAAGTAAGGAAGTGTGCTCTAAGCAAGGATGAGTCATATTTGCAAGACCTAGGACCCAGTTTGGAAGGGTGGGGGAGGGGGGTCCCACTCGCCAAATCAGGAATAATTTGAGCATCATATTTAATAAGGAGATTAATGGCTTAATACTCATTGAGTAAAAGGAATATTGAAAATAAATAGTAGTGGACTTGGAAGACCATCATTTTATAATTGTTGTGGTATAGATTGGTTTAGGTAAGAATCATGAAGGCATTCCAAATTCAGGGGAAAAGTTTGAGGAGTAGGGTATTTGTAGGGGTCTAACATGTTTTCCCACAGATATGTTATTTGCAAGAGGGAAATAGGTGTATACAGCAGAGAAATTAGAAGACATTTTGATCAGATAATCAAAATAAACATCAGAAAAGAGGTAGATGAACATCAGGTACCTCTGGGTGTGTGGTACCCTAAGAAGGATACAAGATCACTTATACAGTATTTTGTCTAGGAATTGTGTGGGAACATCAGACAAACCTAAATTGAGGAATATTTTATAGAAAAATGCCTTGTATTATTCAAAATGTTATGTCATGATAGGTAAAGGCCCAGAAATTCTCCTAGATTCAAGGAGACTGAAGAGACTGACAACTATGTGTGATCGCATAGGTTCTGTATGAAGGAGGGGGAAAAGCTCTAAAGACTATTATTAGAACAATTGGCAAAATTAGTTTATGGCTTGTACTTTAAAGTATTGTATCAGTGTTGTGTGTCCTGAATTTGACTAACTATACTTTGGTCGTATAAGAAATATTCTTGTTCTTAGGAATTTCTGTTAAGTATGGAGGGTTACGGGCATGATATATGCAACTTACCCCCAAGTGGTTCAGAGCATAACATTCTAAAACTTATGTATGGATTATAGCACATATGTGCTGTCATACCATGAGGAATGAAGGAGAGAATGAATGCTGTTCTGTAACTTTCAGTAAGTTTGGAATTATTTTTAAAAAGTTAAAAAAAAAAAAAGTTAATAATACTAAAAGTTAAAAAATAACAATGTTTCTGAATGGTTGTAAATATTAATATATGGGCTAAGACTTTTAAAATATTTTCTTCTGAAGCATATGTGAATTTTAAATTGTGCAAGGTCAAGGAAGATGTATCCCAAAGTGTGGACAAAGTTGGAGGAAGAGGCTGCTGTGGTGCCCCTGGCATGGCTATGAATGATGAGAGAGGGAAGGAAGGAGGGAAGAACTAGGCAATGGGATTGGTGGCAGGGTTTCTTTGTCTTGCTAGTGTTGGTAGTCTTTGGCTTCTCCCATCTCCCGCATCACACTTTTTGCCAACAGTGAAATGAAGAGTTTTCATAGCCAGACTTTTGACCTGGGGTAGCCCTGGACTCGGGGTCCACTGGTCAAGGCTAGTGTTTGGCACCAGAGATTTAGCTGCTCTGGGAAAACTGATGCAGGGCTTTTAGATTCCTGATCGTCTTACTAAGGCAGGAGAGTCTGTTAGAGCGTTTTCTGGAGTTTACATAGACCTGGATTGAATCTTGGCTCTGCTCTTTGGCAGCTGTGACCTTGGAGAAAAGATACTTAGGGCCTGGGTTTTCATTTTCTCATATTTATGATGAGAATAATAATGATATCTCCTAAAGAAGCTGTAAAATTTAAGAAGATAAATGCATGTAAAATGCTTTGCTGTTATGTACTAGAGCCCTTGAAAGACTTCCATTTCTCCATTGAATCAAGTAATACATAATAGAAAATTTACTCATTGTCTGAATCCTGTGGTTATGAACTTACCTGATGACCTGACTGTGAACATAATGTGGATATTAGTAGATACAGGAAAGGCCTGATAGAAAACTTTTTTTAAAAAGTATTTTTCCCGGGCAGTCCGGTGGTGCAGCGGTTTAGCGCCGCCTGCAGCCCGGGGTGTGATCCTGGAGACCTGGGATTGAGTCCCATGTCGGGCTCCCTGCATGGAGCCTGCTTCTCTCTCTGCCTCCCTTTTGCTCTCTCTGAATAAATAAATTAATAAATCTTAAAAAAAAGTATTTTTCCCAAACTGGATAGCAAAATGAATGGAATAGTACCTGTTTCCCGTAACTATTTGAAAATTGCCAATTATATTTTCACGTTTAGGAAGAAGGCTCTTGATTGTCCCTTGTCAAAAATTTGTTGAACAAAAGTGTCTCTCTTAATTAGGAATTAATTTTCAATATTCCAACCCTTTCAGAAAATGTTGCCCAGATCTTTTTTGATGAAGTACACATGTGAGATGAGATTCTTTGGTCCAATTTACATTAAAGCTAAAAATTGGAGTTGTCTTCCTAAATGAAATGGAACTGAATCCTTCTGTAATACTAATTTTTTTTTTACCATCTCATTCTTATTACTGAAGATATGATTTGCAGGTGTGCATTTTTACAAATTAGGTAATTTGTTGTTACCATGATTTTATATATATTATGTATTATATATTATATATGTTTATATATGCAGTTATAATATAATGTACTTATAATCACCATTATTATATATTATATATTACATAGGTTTATATATATATATATATAGTTACCATCTAGTCATGGTACTTATAATTACCATTATTATATATATTATATATCATATATATAATTTTTACCATATAATTATGGAAACCATATAAACGTACCAACAGTATATGTAAATACTTCTATTTTACTTGATATTTAATTCTGTTTTCATTATTTTTTTTAATTTTTATTTATTTATGATAGTCACAGAGAGAGAGAGAGAGAGAGAGAGGCAGAGACATAGGCAGAGGGAGAAGCAGGCTCCATGCACCGGAAGCCCGACGTGGGATTCGATCCCGGGTCTCCAGGATCGCGCCCTGGGCCAAAGGCAGGCGCCAAACCGCTACGCCACCCAGGGATCCCCAAGTTTTCATTATTTTTAAAGCAATTTTTCATTTGTGGCAAGATCTGTTTTCTATCAGTAATAAAGTTTTATATTCAGATAATTTATTAGAGTGAAAATGGAAACTGATGTAAAGAAAAAAATAGGTAAATAGTAGTGTTAAGAGTGGTACTTGGGAGAAAGATTGAGAAGTTAGTGTATGAATGATTAAAGTCAAGAAACAAGGGCCATGTTATATAGTAGAAAAAGTCCTGGCTGTTTGAACCACCTGAGACTTTGGAGGGTTCACTTTTCTTCTTGGATTCCAGCTTGTCTGCTGAAGGGGTGGGGATTATAATACCAGATGATTTCTTTAAAAATTTTTTTTCTGTTTTTACTTTTATTTGCATTCATTTTATGCAGAATTTACCAGCCCTGGGGCCCTAAGTTTTTGTTTCATCAGTTTCTTTTGTAATACCTCTTTCTTCTGCGCAACCTCGTCTTCTGGTTTAGGAACAATCTGCTCTTTTTCAGTAAGAGTTGTCTCGGTGTGCTGGGAAGAGCTCATATCTGGGTTAATCTGACCATGAACCCTGTAAATTCTATGCCACATCATGGGGACTTTGTTCACCTGGATGTGTTCAATGACCAGAGAATCTACATCTACATCTAAACCCTTAAGCTCAGCAATACTCTGCAATTTTAAGCATGTGTAGTAAAATTCAGCACTCTTTTTTGGCCTGTGTGCAGCCCCATTCCACTGTTGTAGTAACAGAATGACACATATTGGGTGTGCAAAGTGCCATCTTTCGGATACTTGGTGGCTTTTCAGGTATTCATACTCTTGATGGGCTGGGCATTTTCACTTGTGTTCTTAAAGTGACCGTGAAGATTTGAAGGTTAGCCTGAATTTGTAGGGTTTTTTGGGTCAAGTGAAGAGCGAACCATTTTCAGAGGTCACCTCTGGCCTCTTGCGGAAGAGAAGGAGCAATACAAGATGATTTCTAAGGTAATTTGAAAATTATAGGATTCTTTTTCAAGCATCTTTTTTTTTTTTAAAGATTTTATTTATTCGTGAGAGACACAGAAAGAGAGGCAGAGACATAGGCAGAGGGAGAAGCAGGCTCCCCCCAGGGAGCCCTTTTTTCAAGCATCTTGATTAAAGTTTGGTTTAAAAAAAAAAAGGTATAGATTAAAATGGGTCCTGGAATAGTATTGACTCAGCACTGCCCCCTTTTCTTCATTGATAAACTATTTATAGAAAAAGGAAGAAATCAGAATATCTACGAAGCTTAAGGCAAAAAATTTATACTGCATAGAAGCTATATATACGATATATGTATAATATACTTTTATCTCATGTTTTAGTTTGCTTTTTTTATAAGGTATCATCTTAGATACCAATTTGACTTAATTATTGGAAATAAATTGCAAGATAATATTTTTAATTTTTCTCTTGATTTATATTGTGTGTACAAAAGATTAATATGTTTCAAGGGAAATAAATATGTGAAATAGCATCATAGTAAATACTCATTTTTTTCTGATCATAAATATTAATATCATGCTTGGAAATCTATTTGTTAGTAGTAATAGTGAATCACTTTCCCTCCAATATTTACAATTGCGTACTCTTTTATTCTAGCCCTGTGTGATACATATAATATGTATAATCTTAGTTTTCCTCTTAATATAAGAAGTTAGTTTTAGATATTGTCAGGTACCAAATTTATGCAGCTAATTTAGTGAAATGTCTGTGGCTCAGATCTAGGTTTCTTGCTCAAATAGTAATAAGCATAGTGCTTTGAAATTCCAAGCAAGTTGTGAAGAAAGAGTAATTGGAAATGGCACAAAATGCTGAAACAGAAGGAAGATTTCAGTGATGTTTAAAGTTCATGATTTTTTTTCTTAAATTTAAAAGCAGCCGTTGCTTGTCTTTTTGTAGTAACTTTTTCCTTATCCCAACAATATTTATTTTAGAAGAAAAAAACTAGAATAAATTCTTGAAAGCAGAATGCATTTTTCAAGAAAAGCTGAAAGATTTTTTTTTTTTTGGAAAAAGTTAAAAAATTATTTCTTTAATGTTGGCCACATTGTTTCAAAACCTTATGTCTAGAGGATAGTTTTGGGCTATTTATTTGCAACAGTAATATTTGTTCCTTGGGACTTTGGTGCTGTTTTTTATGTTTTGTCTCTAGGTGAGCATGTTGTTTCCCACAATATTAATAATGACTATATGCCCAAGATTCCCAAAAGCGTGTTTTCAGCTCTGATGTTTGAGTCTTATATCTAGCGTCCTGTTTGACATTTTCAATTGTATGTTTTTTGACGATCTCAAGTTTAATATGTCCAAAATTGAATTAAGTTCTCTTTTCTCTCTCTCTCTCTTAAAGATTTATTTGAGAGAGAGAGAGAGAAAACACTCATGAGCAGGGGGAGGGACAGAGGAAGAGGGAAGGAGGAGGAGAAAGAATCCTCAAGCAGACTCCCTATTGAGCACAGAGCTCAATAGAGGGCATGATCCTAGGACTCTGAGATCAAGACCTGAGTAGAAATCAGAAGCTAGCTGGCACTTAACTGATTGAGCCACCCAGGTGCCTCTTAAGTTTCTTTCTTTTAAAGCAGTAATGAATAATTAAAGATTTTCTCTTGTTAAATACTTGATTATTTGTTTAAAAAGTTCAGTCATTGATTGGACATAGTTTTACTTTTATGACAAATTCTTTAGTAGTTTTTGAAAAAATAGATTTACCAGAATCATCAAAATGAGATGTTCTGATGAACTCAAAGGTTGGTGTTTATTTGATAACAGCTAACCTTAAAAAGTAAAGTTCACCTTCTGTTTAAAGTCCATGCTCTTAAAATATTTAGTTACTTAAGCAACAAAGTTCTTTAAAACAGTAAACAAAATTGATTTAAAAAGACTGAACATCTGTGATCAGTATTAGTATGAATTTGAATGTTAGATTTTATATTTCTTTCTTTCTCTCTTTTTTTTTTAATTAAGTAAACTCTACCCCCAGAGGGGCTTGAACTCATAACCTGAGATCAGGAGTCACATGCTCTAATGACTGAAACAGCTGGAGTTCCTTAAATTAAGACAGCAGAATCCATAGTGGGAGTCTCTTTTTTTTAATCTAGTTTCTGATTTTATAAAAATGATCTAGAAAGAATTTTGGTTAACTGAGAGTTCAGCTTAAACTAATTTTCTACTTTAATGTTGCCTGAATACAGATACAGACCTTGGGATTTAGTGTGATTCCACCCTCCCCCCGTATTCTCTCTCCCCCAAGGATAAGATACATTACTTTGTGGGAAAAATGCCCATCCCTGTTTACCAAATATAAGTATTAGTTTCAGAGGTTGGCTTTAAATGTTTCCATTTCTTAAACTTATTTTAGTTTTATCATATAGAAAAGTTAGTACTCATTTGACCTAATGGGTTAATGGTTAGCTTAAATTAATAAAATCATAATCTACAGTTGTTTTAAAGGTGTGTAATGTACCTTTTTGTTTTTTAGTATTTGTATTTTTTGAAATTGTGGTAAAGTATACATAACATAGTATTTATCATTTTGACCACTTTTAAATATATAGTACAGTGGTATTAAGTAAACTCATACTGGTGTGCAACAATCACCATTTATCTCCAGAACTTTCTTATCATCCCATATTAAAACTTTGTACTCATTAAGCAGTAGCTCTCCATTTGTCCCTCCCTCTCATCCCTGGTAACTATCATTGTACTTTATCTATGAATTTTGACTACTCTGTGTACCTCATATAAATGGAATTGCCTAATATTTATCTTTTTATGACTGATTTATCTTACCATAATATTTTAAGGTTTATTCATGTTGTAACAAGTGACAGTATTATTCAGCTGAAAAAAATACTCTGTTGTGTGTAGGTAACACATTTTGTTTTTCTCTTCATCTGCTAATGACGTTGGGATTGATTCCACCTTTTAAGTGTGAATAATGCTCTTGTGAAGATAGATGTTTCCACCTTTTAAGTGTGAATAATGCTCTTGTGAAGATAGATGTACAAATATTCAAGTCCCTGCTTGCAGTTCTTTTGTGTATAGACCGAGAAGTGGAACTGTTGGATCAAATTATTATTCTCTATTTAATTTTTTGAGTAGCCACCATACTGTTTTCCACAGCAATTGTGCCATTTTACATTCCCAAAAATAACGCACAGGGTTTCAGATTTATTCACATTCACGTTAAGGCTGCTTGTTTTTTGCTTATTTGTTTTGAGGATAGTTATCCAAATGGTGTGAAGTGGTGTGAAGTGGCATGTCATTGTGGTTTTGATTTGCATTTGCCTAATGATTAGTGATGTTGAGCATCATTTCATGAGCTCATTGGCCATTTGTATATCTGCTTTGTAGAGATGTCTATTCAAGTCCTTTGCTTATTTTTGTTGTAGAGGTTTAGGGATTCTTTACATATTCTGGATATTAATGTCAGCTATTATGATCTATAATTATTTTCTTCCCTTTGATGGGTTGCTGTTTTACTCTTTTAATAGTATCCATGGACACTTTGACATTTGGCCATACATTTATGGATTTGTCTGGGCTTTTTATTCTATTCCATTGATCTATATGTCTGTCTTTATGCCAGTGCCATACTGTATTAAGCATTATAGTTTTATAGAAAATTTTGACATTCGGTAGTGTGCATCCTCCAACTTTGTTCTTTTTTGAGATTGTTTTGGCTATTTGGAGATCCTGAGATTCCATATTTATTTAGGATGGCTTTTCATATTTTTGCAAAAAAAATATCATTGGGATTTTGATAGGGATTGCATTGAATTTGTAGCTCACTTTGGGTAATACTCCCATGTTAACATTAAGTCTTTCAGTCTGTGGATATATGGTGTATTTTTATTTATTGTATTTTCTTTAACTTTTTTTTTGTCAGTGTTGTTTAGTTTTCAGTGTATAAGTCTTTTACGTTGACTAAGTTAATTCCTGAGTGTTTTAAAAATTTTGATGCAATTGTAGGGACACTTGAGTGGCTCAGTCAATTAAGCATCTGACTCTTGATTTTGGCTTGGGTCATGATCTTGGGGTTCTGGGATTGAGCCCCTGTGGGGAGCCTACTTGAGGATTCTCTTCCTCTCCCTCTGCCTCTTCCCCATCTTGGACATGCACACTTATTCTCTAAAATATTTGAAAAAATTTTTTGATGCTATTGCAAATGGAATTATTTTCTTCTTTCAGACTGTTCATTGTTAGTGTACAAATGCAACTGATTAAGCGTTCATTTGTATCCTACTACTTTGATGAATTTATTTCAGCAGTGTTTTGTGGAGTCTAGGGGATTCTATATATAAGACCATATTTGTAAACAGAGATACTTAACTTTTTCTTTCCAGTTTGGAGACCTCTTATTCCTTTTTTATTGCTTAATTGCTTTGTCTGGAACTTCTGTTGTTGAATCTAAGGGGTGAAATCAGTCATCCTTGTCTTATTCTTGATCTTAGAAGAAAAGCTTTCAGTCTTTCACCATTTGAACATGCTGTAAGCTGTGGGATTTTCCTAAATGATTTTATTTTATTTTTTTCTAAATGATTTTCATTATGTTTTTATTATGTTGAGGTAGTTTCCTTCTATTTCTGGTTGATTGCTTTTATCATAAATGAGTGTTGTATTTTGTGAAATGCTTCTTTTGCATCAGTTTTTAAAGGGTCATGTGGTTTTTCCTTCTTTCTCTTAATGTGGTGTATCATATTGATTAGTTTTAATTTTAGTATGTTAAATCATTCTTTCATTCCAGGAGTAAATCCCACTTTGTCCTGGTATATAATCCTTTTTAACATGCTGCTGGATTTGGTTTGCCAGTATCATCTTCAGTACTTCTGTATCAGTCTTCATAAGGGCTATTAATTATTTTATTGTCTAGCTTTGATACAAAGCAATGCTGACCTTGTAGAGTAAGTTAGGATGTATTTTTTTCCCTTCAGTTTGGGAAGAGTTTGAGAAAGATGTGGTAGTTTGGTAGAACTCCCAGTGAAGACATCAGGGTGAGTACTTTTTTTGTCAAGAGGATTTTGGTTACTAAAATTCAGTCTCCTTTCTAGGATCTATTTAGCTTTTTCTGTTTCTTTTTGACTCTGTGTTGGTAGGTTTTGTGTTTCTAGGAAATTTGTCCATTTTATCTAAATTATCCATTATGTTGGCATTACTATTGTTCATCATACTCTCTTATAATTATTTCTAGAATTGGTAGTAATGATCACACTTTCATTTCTCATTTTAATTATTTGAGTCTTGCTTTCTCTTAGTCCATCCTAACTAAAGGTCTTTTTTTTTGTTTTTTTAACCTTTTGAAAATCAGCTTGTCAGGTTTAATCTGATTGGTAGTGAAATGAAATAGAGAAGCCAGGCAAAAGTTGGTTGAGGCAAGCTTTTAATGGGTTGCGCTCTTGGGCAAGGTGTCCCCCCCGCCCAGGCCAGCAAGGGGAGGGAGAGGGGGGATGTCGCACCCCAAAGGACTCCCCAAAGGAGTACATGTGAGCTTTTTAAGGGGGGTGGGTAAGGGGCTGTGTCTGTTTGGGGTGATAACATATGCCCTTATATGGGGTTTGGGTAAGGTGCAGTTCAGGTTTCCTGAGTAGGCCCTGTCTCCCCATGATGACGTGTCCTTGGGCAGTCTGCTGGTGATGGGAAAGTTCCCAGGTGAGAGTAACAAGATGGAGGGTCTGCTGCCATTTTGTTGGTACCTCCCTATCCCCCTTGATCCCACTGGCCCAATACAACTTTTGGTTTTATTGTGTTTTTTCCCCCCCTTATTTTTCTATTTTTCTTTGTTTTGGTCTTGATTATTTCCTTCCTTCTGTTAGATTTGAGTTTGCCCTGGGGGCAAAATTCACACTGTCTCAAATTACTATTGCTTTGTAATAAGTCTGTTAAGTGACTGTATGTGAGTCTTTTAGCTTTATCCTTCAAGGTAGTTGTGACTGTTCTTTATATTTGCAAATGAATTTTAGAGTAGTATTGTTAGTTTTTCTGCGTATAATAAAGGGAAACCTGGTGTTTTGATTAGGATTGTATTGAATCTCTAGATTAATTTGGGGGAGAATTTACATCTTTTATGAAATTGAAACTTCTCAAAGATGAATTTGTTTATTAGTACATTTTAAATTTCAGGATCAAGGCACTTAGTTTTCTCTATTTCATTTTAGGTAACTGATATAATAGTATCTTTTATTTAACTTTTTCCAGTGGAAGTGCTTCAGTATAGAAGAAGATTTTGACTTTGAAGGAAAGAAAGGAGGAATTGCTGCAACCAAGACCTAAATAGGAAAGCAGTGCATAATGGGACTGATGGTGATGGGTTGATAGTTGTCATGGCAGGAATTTGAGGAACTTCTCTTCTGATTACTATTTTTCCATCAGTAGAATAGAGAACAAAGTCATCAGCTGAAAGTGAGAATGAGTGATGAGTTTTGGAGAGAGGAGAGAGAATATGGCATAAAATAATCAACCAGGAAATTGGGCAATGGAAAATTGCTAAATTTATAGTGAGATTAATTAGACTGGTTAGCATGGTGGTTTATTCTCAGCCATATTCAGCTACATGGGAGCGGGTAGTCAAGAGTGAGTTTTTTCCCAGGAAATGAGTGGAGGGAGGAGGGAGAGCAAAAGCCAAGGGAGTGAGGGTATATGAAAACTTGACTGGATAAAAGGAGGGATATATACTGGGTGAGGGACCATTGAAAAGGCACTAGATGTACTTAAATTGTAGGACCTAATGGAATCTAAAGATTGTTACAATTATGTTGTTAGTGTGTTTGAGCTAAGTGGTTCAAGAGTTTACACCTGCCAGTTTGGTTTGATAAAATTTACTTTCATATTTTTGTTATTTGTATCAATCTTCATGTGATATAGGACATGTTATGAAAAACAAGTTCATATTTTTAAATCTAAGACCTTTGGGGCCAGATATGTTTTTTAGTTTTTTTTTTTTTTTCCACTGCTACTTTTTCCCTGGACTTACATTAGTCCTTCCAAAAACTTTTGGTTTTGTTGGTGTCTGTATGTTTGTTTTCTATCTCATTAATTTATGCTCTTTTATTTCTTCATTTGTACTGCCTTTGGCTTAATTTGTTCTTTTTATAACCCTTTCAGATGGTTGCTTTAGAACTTTGGTTTTTGGCCTTTCCTCTATATATGTATTTTAAAGCTATAAATTTCCCTCTTAAGCATGGGGTTAGCTGCATCCCATAAATTTTAATGTGATGTAATTTTAATAGCATTCCATTCAAAATCTTTTCTAATTTTGACTATTTCTTCTTTGACCTATGAGTTAGTCAGAAGTTTATTGCTTAATTTCCCAATATAAGCATTTTCTAATTATATTGTTATTCATAACTTAATTGGAGGTCAGAAAAACATGTCTGTCCTTTGAAATTTGTTAACAGTTTATGATCTAGCATGTTGCTCACTTTTGGCACATGTTTTTGTGCACTGAAGAAGAACGTGTTTTCTGCTTTTATTAGGTATAGTGTTCTATATGTCAGGCTGTTAATTGTAAAGTTCAAATTTTTTTTCTTCTTGTCTGTTCCTTGTTTTGGTTTGCTTGTTCCATCAGTCACTGAGAAAGCTATGTTAAAATCATCTTGCTAGAGGGATCCCTGGGTGGCGCAGTGGTTTGGCGCCTGCCTTTGGCCCAGGGCGCGATCCTGAAGACCCAGGATCGAATCCCACATTGGGCTCCCGGTGCATGGAACCTGC
Organism: Vulpes lagopus; assembly: GCF_018345385.1. Taxonomy (NCBI): domain Eukaryota; kingdom Metazoa; phylum Chordata; class Mammalia; order Carnivora; family Canidae; genus Vulpes; species Vulpes lagopus. The sequence goes on along the minus strand of NC_054827.1, from coordinate 101,253,725 downwards.
TTCTTCCTCTGCCTGTGTCTCTGCCTCTCTCTCTCTCTCTCTCTGTGGCTATCATAAATAAATAAAAATTTATTTATTATTATTATTTTTTATAAATAAAAATTTATTAAAAAAATCATCTTGCTAGAATTGTGGTCTTCACTTAGTACTGGCTGAAGTTTATTTGGAAAAAATATGTTTTTGGGCTGCCTGAGTGGCTCAGTTGGTTAAGTGTCCAACTCTTGATTTTGGCTCAGCTCAGGATCTCAGGGTTGTGAGATCGAGCCCTGTATGGGTGGGCTCTGCGTTCAGCAGGGATTTTAGTTGAGATTTTGTTCTCTCTCTGCCTCTGCCTCCTCCCTCAACTCTCTTTTAAATAAATAGATCTTTAAAAAGAAGAAAACGAAAAGTATGTTTTTACACTGCAGAATTCAATGCAATATTTTAACAAACTGATGTATGGGAAAAGTCAAAAAATAAATTTCAGATGCAATTTGTAGAACATTAGAATCACATGTAAGACATTTTTGAAGCATGTACTGTCAACAGAAGGAATGTGCTGTTACTGCTGGCAGTAAGAAAGAAGTTACCTTGTTATAAGCCATTGAGCTGTTATTTGGCATATGTATTTGTCTGAATAAGTTTTAATTGCTATTCATATTTGGCCCTTAAGTTTGCTTAGATTTGTAGAAAGCACACACCCAAAAATGTTCAGAAAGTATTAAATTGTGGAGAAGGAAACAAAGACAGTGAGCAAACTATTGTGTATGAAGTCATGTAGTATTTACATCCTAACCATGATAATTACTAATATAAATGGACATTTTCTGTATTTCAGTTTTAAAAAAGAAATGATTGGGTATTACAAGTTTTATATGTAGCATAATTTTTCCTATTGAAAGTAATGGAAAATAAGCTCCTGGTTAAGGTTTTGCACAGAATATCTGATTTTCAGGAACAGATTCCTGACTTTGTGTTATTCAGTACATTTAGATTTAGAATTGCTAAATCTTTCTGGTGAATTGAACTTTTACTGTAATGAAGTATCTTCCTGTATTTCTATCCATGTATTTATCTCCTGCATTGAAATGTGCTGCGATAGAATAAAGCTACGGAACTTTCTTTTGATTTGTGTCCATGCTTTTGCTTTTTTTTTCTATATAATTATACTTAAGATCTGCTTCTGTAATCGGCATTTAATTGGTCTTTTTTAAAATATAATTTTGAGTTATTAATTTTTCCCCTTCCATTAGTTAGCTGTATGTACTCTCACTATTCTTACATGCTTATTTGACTTAAGTCCAAAAAGTAAAAAAGTACTTTTTCTATTTCCCATAAAATGAAGGGATTTTAGCATACTTTAATTTCATTTACTACCCTTCCCAATTATGTACTGTTGTTGTGCATTGTAATATTTTAAGTTCTACAGTGTATTGTTACTTAGAATATTCACTTAGAAGTACATATTTCTCCTGTTCATGTTTTTATTTATTTATTTGCTTCCTTGCCTACTTGCTTACTTTTTGGTGTAATATCCAAACTATGCCTGGGATCCTTTTTTCTTTCTACTTTAAAGTGTTTTAGTGTTAAATTCTATTTGACTGCAAATGTCTGTGTTTCCTCCTCCCACCCCCACTCTGTTTTTGCCCCCTTCTCTGAAGAGTATTTTTTACCAGATTTAGAATTCTAGTCTGGCCTTTCTCCCACTCTTGGTACTCACAGGGTATCATTTCATTGTCTTCTGGCTTCATTACTTGTGTGAAAAAGTCAACTATAAATCTTAATACTGTTTTTAAAGTTTATCTTTCCTTTTTTGGCTACTTTTAAGATCTGTCTGTGGCTGTCTTTTCGTCTCTCTTTTCCTTTATCTAACCTCTTTGATATGCTTTAAGTTGTGTTTTTCTTTGTATTTGTTTTACAGGGGAGTTTGTAGATACTGGATCTGTGGCTTGATGTCACTGATAAAAGTTTTAAAAGTTTTTACCTATATGTCTTTAAGTATTTCTCTCTTTCCTTTCTGAGACTCCCAGAAAGTTACGTGTACTTTGGATCCATGTGTCATAATTTTTTCACACTCTTTTCTGTGTTTCCCAATTTGTATCTTTTGGGGAATCCGTATTTTCCTCTTTCCTATCTTCTGGTGTAAGTATTTTCCTCTTTCCTATCTTCTGGGTAAGAGAAAAATTATGTACTATTCTTTCCTTAGCTGTATTCTAACCTGTTGTCCAACTCATCATAATTTGTTATTTTCTGTTTTCAAAACTGTTCTGTGTTTTCTATACTTTAAGCATTGTCTGCTAATATTCTTTGTTTTTTAATTCTTTGAACACATTAACTTATTTTAAAGTTTTTTTCTGATAACATTACCTGGATCTACTATGGGTCTGATTGTATTCCCATTTTAAAATCTTAGTTTTTAGTCAAGACCTGACTTGGTCTTTCTTAAAATACAATTTTGAGTTAATTAATTTTTTCCCTTCCATTAGTAATAAAAAATAAAAAATAATAAAAAATAAAAATAATAATTATTTTTTATTTTTAGGCATTTTATTTATTTTTTGTAATAAATTAATTTTTATTGGTGTTCAATTTACCAACATACAGAATAACACCCAGTGCTCATCCCATCAAGTGCCCCCCTCAGTGCCCGCCACCCACTCACCCCCACCCCCCGCCCTCCTCCCCTTCCACCACCCCTAGTTTGTTTCCCAGAGTTAGGAGTCTTTATGTTCTGTCTCCCTTCCTGATATTTCCCACACATTTCTTCTCCCTTCCGTTATAATCCCTTTCACTATTATTTATATTCCCCAAATGAATGAGAACATACACTGTTTGTCCTTCTCCGATTGACTTACTTCACTCAACATAATACCTTCCAGTTCCATCCACGTTGAAGCAAATGGTGGGTATTTGTCGTTTCTAATGGCTGAGTGTAATATTCCATTGTATACATAGACCACATCTTCTTTATCCATTCATGTTTCGATGGACACCGAGGCTCCTTCCACAGTTTGGCTATTGTGGACATTGCTGCTATAAACATCGGGGTGCAGGTGTCCCGGCGTTTCATTGCATCTGAATCTTTGGGGGTAAATCCCCAACAGTGCAATTGCTGGATCGTAGGGCAGGTGTATTTTTAACTCTTTGAGGAACCTCCACACAGTTTTCCAGAGTGGCTGCACCAGTTCACATTCCCACCAACAGTGTAAGAGGGTTCCCTTTTCTCTGCATCCTCTCCAACATTTGTGGTTTCCGGCCTTGTTAATTTTCCCCATTCTGACTGGTGTGAGGTGGTATCTCATTGTGGTTTTGATTTGTATTTCCCTGATGGTAAGTGATGCAGAGCATTTTCTCATGTGCATGTTGGCCCTGTCTTTGTCTTCCTCTGAGATTTCTGTTCATGTCTTTTGCTCATTTCATGATTGGATTGTTTGTTTCTTTGGTGTTGAGTTTAATAAGTTCTTTATCTTGGAAACTAGCCCTTTATCTGATATGTCATTTGCAAATATCTTCTCCCATTCTGTAGGTTGTCTTTTAGTTTTGTTGACTGTATCCTTTGCTGTGCAAAAGCTTATCTTGATGAAGTCCCCATAGTTCATTTTTGCTTTTGTTTCTTTTGCCTTCCTGGATGTATCTTGCAAGAAGTTACTGTGGCCAAGTTCAAAAAGGGTGTTGCCTGTGTTCTCCTCTAGGATTTTGATGGAATCTTGTCTCACATTTAGATTTTTCATCCATTTTGAGTTTATCTTTGTGTATGTTGAAAGAGAGTGGTCTAGTTTCATTCCTCTGCATGTGGATGTCCAATTTTCCTAGCACCATTTATTGAAGAGACTTTCTTCCAATGGATAGTCTTTCCTCCTTTATCGAATATTAGTTGACCATAAAGTTCAGGGTCCACTTCTGGGTTCTCTATTCTGTTCCACTGATCTATGTGTCTGTTTTTGTGCCAGTACCACACTGTCTTGATGACCACAGCTTTGTAGTACAACCTGAAATCTGGCATTGTGATGCCCCCAGCTATGGTTTTCTTTTTTAAAATTCCCCTGGCTATTCGGGGTCTTTTCTGATTCCACACAAATCTTAAAATAATTTGTTCTAACTCTCTGAAGAAAGTCCATGGTATTTTGATAGGGATTGCATTAAACGTGTAAATTGCCCTGGGTAACATTGACATTTTCCCAATATTAATTCTGCCAATCCATGAGCATGGAATATTTTTCCATCTCTTTGTGTCTTCCTCAGTTTCTTTCAGAAGTGTTCTATAGTTTTTAGGGTATAGATCCTTTACCTCTTTGGTTAGGTTTATTCCTAGGTATCTTATGCTTTTGGGTGCAATTGTAAATGGGATTGACTCCTTAATTTCTCTTTCTTCAGCCTCATTGTTAGTGTATAGAAATGCCATTGATTTCTGGGCATTGTTTTTGTATCCTGCCACGCTACCAAATTGCTGTATGAGTTCTAGCGATCTTGGGGTGGAGTCTTTTGGGTTTTCTATGTAGAGTATCACGTCATCGGCAAAGAGGGAGAGTTTGACTTCTTCTTTGCCAAGTTGAATGCCTTTAATGTCTTTTTGTTGTCTGATTGCTGAGGCTAGGACTTCCAGTAGTATGTTGAATAGCAGTGGTGAGAGTGGACATCCCTGTCTTGTTCCTGATCTTAGGGGAAAGGCTCCCAGTGCTTCCCCATTGAGAATGATATTTGCTGTGGGCTTTTTGTAGATGGCTTTTAAGATGTTGAGGAATGTTCCCTCTATGAAGAGGGATGGATCAGGAATGGATGTTGTATTTTGTCAAATGCTTTCTCTGCATCTAATGAGAGGATTATACGGTTCTTGGTTTTTCTCTTGCTGATATGATGAATCACATTGATTGTTTTACGAGTGTTGAACCAGCCTTGTGTCCTGGGGATAAATCCTACTTGGTCATGGTGAATAATTTTCTTAATGTGCTGTTGGATCCTAATGGCTAGTATCTTGTTGAGAATTTTTGCATCCATGTTCATCAGGGATATTGGTCTGTAATTCTCCTTTTTGGTGGAGTCTTTGTCTGGTTTTGGAATTAAGGTGATGCTGGCCTCATAGAACGAATTTGGAAGTACTCCATCTATCTTTCCAAACAGCTGTAGTAGAATGGGTATGATTTCTTCTTTAAACGTTTGATAGAATTCCCCTGGGAAGCCATCTGGCCCTGGACTCTTGTGTCTTGGGAGGTTTTTGATGACTGCTTCAATTTCCTCCCTGGTTATTGGCCTGTTCAGGTTTTCTATTTTTTCCTGTTCCAGTTTTGGTAGTTTGTGGCTTTCCAGGAATGCGTCCATTTCTTTAGATTGCCTGATTTATTGGCGTAGAGCTGTTCATAATATGTTTTTAAAATCGTTTGTATTTCCTTGGTGTTGGTAGTGATCTCTCCTTTCTCATTCATGATTTTATTAATTTGAGTCTTCTCTCTCTTCTTTTTAATAAGGCTGGCTAATGGTTTATCTATCTTATTAATTCTTTCAAAGAGGCATTTTGTTTATTGTTCGTTCGTTCGTTCATTCATTCATTCATGAGACACACACACACACGCACACACACACACAGAGAGAGAGAGAGAGAGAGAGAGAGAGAGGCAGAGACACAGGCAGAGGGAGAAGCAGGCTCCATGCAGGGAGCCTGACATGGGACTCGATCCTGGGTCTCCAGGATCCCGCCCTGGGCTGAAGGCAACACTAAACCGCTGAGCCACCCTGGGTGCCCTATTTTTAGGCATTTTGTATGAAAATTCTAAGATCATTTGAATTTCTAGATGATTTTATATTTTGCTGGTAAGATTTACTTTTGCTAACATTTTTTCAGAAGTTTTTACTGGCATGCAGCTAGGCTAATAATACTAAGTAGCCCAGGTTACCTTAACCTAATGAGGGATTGAGGTGATCTGAAGCTGTACTCTCCTCCTTCTTGGCCTGGTCTATTTCTAGTTTACCTTTATGCCTAGGGTATAGTCCTTTGAATTCCCTCCAGGTTCCTGGTGTGTTTACTGGGACTGTTTCTTGGTCCTGAATCTATTTTTGTGTCCCACCTATAGAGCTGTTGAAAGCTCTGTTTAGCTTCTCAGTCTCGCAGCCAATGATTTTTGTTTTTTTAAATATATATATTTTAAATATCTTACTTTTTTGGGAGAGAGAGAGAGCTGTGCAAGTGAGCTTGAGTTGGCAGTGGGCAGATGGAGAGAAAGAGGGAGAAGCAGACTCCCTACTGAGCAGAGAGCATTCTGTGGGGCTCAGCTAAAGTTTTAAGAATCTTCTAATGACTAAGGGGAAAATTAGTGTGAAGTGTGGTCTTACCTGTTTCTTCCAAAGCTCAGCGCTTCAGTTCTGTCTTGAAAGTTCTCCAGTAGTTTTGAGCAGATTACTTTTCTTGTTGTTTTTTCATTCTTAGAAGAAGGTTGGTTTGGAGTGCCTGGTTGCTTCACTCTAGTAATCATCTGAGTCTTGGTTTGGGCTCAGGTTTTGATCTCAAGGGTTGTGGGATTGAGTGCCAAGTCAGGCTCTGTGTTCAGTGTGAAGTCTGCTTGAAGATTCTTCCCCTTTGCCCCTCCCTGTATTTGGGTTCACTCATGCTCTATCACTCTCTAAAATAAATAAATACATCTTAAAAAAAAAAAAAAAAAGGATTGGAGTAACCTACTCAGCCAGCCAAAGCGAAATACTAAGATATGGTTTAGCATTCAGAATTTTTCAGATTAAAAGACAATATGCATATATCTTTTAGTCATTATTGAAATGTATGAATATTTATGTTACCTACTATAGTGCAGGTTTTTATAATGGGAATTGGATGTGATGTGGTCTATTAGGGAGCATGATTTGAATAAGCTGACTCTATTGGTTTATATATATGTATATATTATTTTACATATATGTATATATATTTTAAAGACTGTATTTATTTATTCATGAGAAAGGCAGAGAGAGAGAGGCAGAGACAGAGGGAGAGGGAGAAGTAGGCTCCTCACAAGGAGCCTGATACGGAACTTGATCCCAGAACCCCAGGGTCATGCCCTGAGCCGAAGGCTGTTGCTCAACCACTGAGCCACCCAGGTGCCCCTCTGTTGGTTTATATTGCAGTCTTGTGAGAAACAAAAACATTCTATAGCACAGCTGCCCGTTTGATTGATTCTCACCAGTGACTAGCCATCCTTCAGTTTCTCTAGGGTTCCTTGCTTCCACCTACTTGCTATTCTCTCTGTCTAGAATATGCACCCTCATTCTTGGGTTTGGATATGAGGCACATTCCCAGGGTAACCCTCCCTAAGTAATAAATTTAGATCAGATAAATGACTTCTTAATTTTAATTCATACAGACTCACTTATATGATAGTTTGATTAATGTCTATTTGCCCCTACTAAACTGTGAATTTTATGAGATCAGAAATCAGGCCGTTTTGTTTTTACTATTTTGCCTTCTGTGCCTAGTTCAGTGTTTGGAAGTACATTGTTTTGCAAGTAGGTGACCAATTAAAAGTTATCAGTCGTTAGTAGATGTTCAGTTAATGTTTATATGAATGAAGAAATGAAAACATGAAGGAAGATATATAAGCAATGCCATCCTTATGGTAATGATGGTACTGATAAGAATTGAAAAACTCATTGCTTTTGAGCAAAAGCCAGATTTAATCAAACAGGGATTTGCATAGTACTTTTAAAGTTTTATGACTATACATGTACAACATTAAAAATACTTTCATAAAATTGTCCTGAGAATTTGATTGTGAATGTTTTAGCATTTGTCTTCCTTGTAAATATTTTACCATATGAGTTTGAAAACACTACTGTCATTAAGAACATGACAAATTGTATCATTGCCAGTCACTGAATTACAGAGATAAATGGAATAAAAAAATCCTGTTTTTGAAGGATCTCAGAGGAAAATTACTTGGAATTTATTATACACATATCCACAAAGTAAGATACTATGGTTTACATGAATCTTGATTGATTAGGAGGATTTTATTAAATGGCTAAAAGGAATGGTATTTAATTTAAGTGGATGTTATTATGAAATCATATGGTGCCTTTGTGGATTCATAGATAGTAATTTTGGTGGCGACTAGGGCAGTTTGCAAGAATGGTTTGTAAAGGCAAATTGGGGCTACCAGATTATCAGTTTATCCTTTGACATAGAGGCCATCAGAAGCTTTTAAGGATATTCTGTAATGTTAAAGAGGAGAAATTCTGGAGCCAGACTCCCTGAGTTCATATTCCAAGCTCTGCCCTTCACTGTGTGTGTGATCTTGGACATATTATTTAGTATCTCTCTGCCTAAGTATTCTTATTTATAAAATGGAAATGATAATTATAACTAAAAAGATTGCACTTTGGATTAAATGAGTTAAGACATACCAGGTATGTAGAAAAAAGTGCTTGGCACATAGAAAAATGCCAGTAAGTGTTGGCCCTTGTTGTTGCTATTATTATATTCATTGAGGAAAAACTCAAAGGTTATAATTGCACTCTTTCAACCAGTTATAGTGGCACAAAAAGATTCAATAGATGTTTAAGAGGTAAAGTTAACAAAACTTCAACTTAATTACCAATTTTATATAACCAGGAATTTTAACTAATAAGGGTGCCTATATACAGCATAGAAGCAGACTTGAAATTTGTATAACATTTTCATCATTTGCAAACTTATAGAACTTAAATTTTCTAATTTGTGTTTTCTTTTAGATCTTATAGAAAATTTCAGCTGTAGCCCTTGGACTAGAAGCTGAAATAATAGAAGCTGTGTACGATGCATTAGGGTATTGAAGAAAAATAATTTTGAATTAAATATTTGGAATATAAGGAAGGAAAGGTGACTGAAAATGGGGCGGAAGAAAATACAAATCACACGCATCATGGATGAAAGGAACCGACAGGTAAATGAAAATTTTAACTTATTTATAATTGATGTAAAAAGAAATTTTTTTTTAAAGAGGAGCATAGGAGAGAATGGTTGGATTTTTCTTAAATTTAATTTCAAGTCTAAATATTTTTATTTCCAAACTAAATAAAATTTTAACACTTTTAGCTCATCGTGTGCTTTAAAGAAATTTTTTTTCTTGTTATAGAAATCATACTTGTTAATTATAGAAAACACAGAAAGAAAAAGGTCACTGTAGTCCCACCACTACTGTCCATTGTGTAGATTTATCATAATAAACTTAGTCTTCCGTTCATTTGATTATGTTTGTTAGTTTTTAACATATTATTATTGTAAATTATCATCTTTATTTTCATAATTAGGTAATACCTAAGTTAACTACAGTTATCAGTGAATGTGTTTGGGTCACTTAAATTTTCTGGTTAACTAAGAAATAATGAGAATTTTTTTATAACTCATTATCACATATATCCTTAGAGCATTTATGTATTGATCTCAGTTTTAACTGATAAAATATATTGAACTTAATTTTCAGTACCAATGTCAGTAAGCCCTTACAAATTCAAGATAGTTATAACACTAATATATGAAGACCGGAAGTTGTAAGAGTTTAGAGCAGGGATTGGCAAACTATAGTCCATCGGCTGGCTGACTGTTTTTATAAATAAATTATTTTTAGAACACTGCCATATGCATTTGTTTACATATTGTCTGTGAGGCTTCCACATTATAACAGCATAAGTAAGTACAGCCTATAAGCCTAAAATCTTTACTCTCTGGCCCTTTAAGAAAACGTTTGTCAAGCTCTTGGTTTAAAGGAAAGAAGGAAAAACAGTTTTGTAGAATATTGTAAATAAATAAACTGGTAGTCACAGCATATGCAGGAAGGAGAGATGGTGTCTCTGGAAAGGTTGCCTATCAGGAGAAATTTCCAGAAAAGCTGGTTTCTGAAAGCTTACCAGGAATAGAACAGTACTAAAGTTAAATTCTTCAGTCTGAGTAGTAATTCACCTGGTAATGTGGATAGAATTGGAGAAAAAAACTAAGCCGAGTAGTTGGTAGAGAAGTTAGTGGAAGTGATTAGAGTTATCAGTGTACCTAACTAAAGAGAACTCTGTTTCATCTCATGAAGATTGTTTAACTAGAGTGTCAGGCTCACACAGTATGATTCTTTATGAAGGTGGATAAAATAGGGGAGTCTGATAAAATAACCATCATTCCAAAGGAATGACTCTAAACAAGGTTGTAAGTAAATGTCCTTTCATAAATCTGTGGATTGTGACAGGTAGAGAAGGCATGGGGGACTTGCTTCATGAACACATGCAATATAAATGTAAAATAGGGTTTATTAAGGGAGTAACATAAAAGCAGAGAACTAGCAAAGTACATAACATTCCCTGAATTCTCATTATCTCATACAGAGTTGTGTTTAAATTCAGCATAGATACACTGGATCTACCAGTGGAAAAGACCCTACATGTTTAAAGAGAAAAAGGAGCTAGAATATGTAAGTGACTGTGTGATGGAACTTTTAAGTTAAGGAAATTATCTTACTAAAAGACCTGGCCACTGTAACTCAACAACTAGAATTAGCCTGTTAATAATGTTAAATTTACCTAAGTCGTTTTCTTGCCAAGCTGCCAGATGGGGCAAGGGTGTCTGAATTTCTTCTCAGATGATTTTGGCAAAGAATGCAGAAAACATACAGAAGAGGTAGTTGGACAATTTATTTTTTAAGTTTGGTTAGGCACGGACATAATTTGTCATTTTGAATTTGTGGATTCTGAGTTAAAAGTTTCATTATTCTTGCATTAAAATGGGGGAATAAAAGGTTTCTCTGCAGAAGAGAATATATGTCATTTATTAATCCAAATGTGAATACCTGCTATATTTGAGAGAGACTGTTAAGCACTGGAAACTCATTAAAAATATATAGCCTATAGAAGAGATTTAACTACATGGCAAGGAGAAGGTAAGCTTAGGTGATGGGAAACTTCATGGAAGAATGACCAGCCTCTGATTGGGATAGTTTGAGGGAGCGATACTGAGGGAGGGAATAGCAGATAGTTTTTTGATGATTGGATTTTTTGAGCTGGTAAGATAAAAGTCATTAGAACAGTGAATGAAAACCTTGGGAGTGATACTGTCATGCACTTTTAAGAGCTGCCTCACCTCACCTCACTTCAGTTCTACTTGGAAGCTTTCACTTCACTTCCATTTGGGAGTTTTTGGTGAAATCTTGGGTTTGTCCTTCTTGGTGTAATACATTTTTATTGAAAAAGTAAATTTTGTATTAAAGTGTAACGTAAAAAAAAACTGCACAGATCCTAAGTGTGGATGAGTGAGTTATGGCAAAAAAATACATTACCATGTAGCCAGCATATTTCAGTGCACGACCCTGGAAACTCTCTGTCCTGTCTCCCAGTCTATTATCTCCCTGCCCTAGGGAAGGAAGGCCATTAACTGAACTTCTCACACATAGATTAATTATGCCTGTTGTTGAATTTATGTGGACAGCATATGTTCCTTTGGCAACATTATGTTTGTGAAATTAATATTGCTGTTACATGTGGGTATATATGTAGATGTATTTTGTACATTTTCATTGATGTATAATTCATTGTGTGGAGAGAACATAATGTATATACTTATTTTTTTCTATTGGAACTAGACTTTTGGGTTTTCCATGTTGAGACTTGTTACAGAATGCTGTTTTGAATACTCTTACATGTGACACAGGAATACTTAGGTATATACCAAGGTATACAGTTGCTAAGTCAAAGAGTATACCTGTGGTCAGCTTTAATAGCAATAGAGTTTTTAGAAAAAATCACTTTTAGTGATTGTGCTAATTTACAATCTGTACTACCATTGTGTTGAAATTACAGTGGCTCTAAATCTTCAGATAGTAGTTTTTATCCCCTTCATTTTAGCTATTCTGGTAGGTGAGCAAAAGTAACATTTTAAGTTTCTGTGATGTTTGATGAAGTTGATCACCTTTTTCATATTTTTATAGATATCTTCTTTTATGACTTAACCTGTGTACTTCTTTTCCAGTTTTTTTCCCTAGTGGGCTGCCTGTCTTTTTCTTATTAATTATTATTCTGTATATAATATGTTATAAATGTTTTGGTTCCTTATGTGCATTACAAGTAACTTCTCTCATATCATGGCTTGCCTTTTCACTTTTTCAGTCTTTTTTTTTAATGTTTTCCAGTTTACCTTCTTTTTTTCCTTTGACTAATGCTGTTTGTGTTGTGTTGAAATATTTACCTATCATAAGACCATAATGATTATTTTTATGCTTTTTTTACTTTTCATGTTTTAGATCTGTTACTCATTTGGAATTTATTTTTGTATATGATTTGAGGTGCTGGGGTCAAGATTTGTTTTCCTGATAAATATTTGGCTCATCCAGTACGCTCTAAGAACCATCTTTCCTCCACTGCATGACAAGGGTTGCCTTTGCCTGAATCATGTGATTCTACAGACATGGGGCTGTTCTTTTTTTCTTTTTATTTTTTAAAGCTTTTATTTATTTATTCATGAGAGATACAGAGAGAGGCAGAGACATAGGCAGAGGGAGAAGTAGGCTCCCTATAGGGAGCCTGATTCAGAACTTGATCTCAAGACCCTGAGGCAAAGGCAGACAACCACTGAGCCACCCAGGAGCCCTGTGGGGCTGTTTCTGAACTCTGTTTTGCTCCTTTGCTTATTTTATATCTTCGCTTAGTTCTACACTATTTTAGTTACTATAATATTTGGTAACAAATATTCTACCATGATGTTGTGTATGACTTAGTGGTTGTTTTTGCTGTTTTTCTTTCCAAATAAAACCAAGTGTCAATATTCACCAAGAGAACAAAAAACCTTACTGGAATTTAGGTTGTTTTTTTTGTTTTTTGTTTTTCATTAAATGTATGGATTGATTTAGGGAGAACTGAAATCTTTACAATATTAAGTTTTGTAATCCATGGTAATGGTTATCTTACATTTGGTTTTTGTTAATTCTTTCCATACTGTTTGATGGTTTTCAATGTACAGATCTTACACATTTCTTACTTTATTTTTAGGTATTGGATTTTTTTTTGTGTGTCATTATGTTTTTTCCCAGATTTTATTTTCTGTATGGTTGTTGAGTATATAAAATTATAGTATACGTTTTTAATGTTGATTTTGTGTCTAGCAATTTTGCATAATTCATTTTCAAAATACACTTATTTCTAATAGTTTATATGTGCATTTTTTGGATTTCCTGTGTAAACAGTCATGTCTGCAAACAGTGATTTACTCTTTTTGAAATCCTTTGATTTTTTTTATTACATTATCTCATTTTATTGCATTAGCTAGGACCTCTAGTATAATGTTGAGTGAAAATGGAGATAGTTAGGCATCCTTTGTCTGATTCTTGACTTTTTGAAGAAACATTTGATATTTGATCATTAATTATGATATTTACTGAGAGCTTTTTTTTTTTTTTTATAAAAAAGAGGATCCTCTTTATCAGAATAGAAAAGTTTTCTATTTCTAATGCCACTATTTCTTATACTGTATCAGTATTGAATTTCATCAAATGCTTTTTCTGAGTTTATGTAGATGATTCTGGGTATTTTTCTTCCCTTTTTTCTTTAATGTGGTATCCTATGTTGGTTGATTTTCAAATGTTAAAGCACCATTCTTGAAATACACCTTGTGATGTGTTAACCTTTTTATATATATCACTTGATTTTGATTTGCTCATGTTCCATTTTGGATTTTTACAAGTATGTGTATATAAGATGAGTCTCTAATATTTTTTTGTAATGTCATTGTTAGGTTATCACAAGTTATGCTGGTTGGGAAGTGATCTTTCTTGTTTTCTGCAGAAGTTTGTGTAATAGTAATGTATTTCTTCTTTAAATCTTGGAAAACTTTACTGGTAAATCTATTTGTACTTGGAGTGTGCTGTGAGTGTTTTTTAAAAATAAATATTTAACTTATTTAATGGAGAAAAATGATTCATATTTTTCTACTTTTTCTGTCAATTGGGTAAATTGGGTTTTTAAGGAATTGTCTTTTTTTTTTAATTTTTCAGTTTTTAAAAAAGATTTTATGTATTTATTCATGAGAGAGAGAGAGAAGAGGCAGAGACACAGGCAGAGGGAGAAGCAGGCTCCATGCAGGGAGCCCGATGTGGGACTCGATCCCGGGTCTCTGGGATCACACCCCAGGCCCAGGCCGAAGGCAGCGCTAAACTGCTGAGCCACCTGAGCCACTGGGGCTGCCCTGTTCTTATTTTCTTCCTATTGCTCATACTCTTATATTCTGTCTTCCTGTTCCTTATATTGTTACTTTGTGTCTTTTTTTCTTGATCAGTCTTGCTGAAAGTATATCAGTTTCTAAGAATGAACTTTTTAGTTTGCTAAAATATTTTTATCATCAGCTGTTTTATTTTATTTTTTAATGATTTATTTTTGTTTATTTATGATAGACATAGAGAGAGGCAGAGACACAGGCAGAGGGAGAAGCAGGCTCCATGCAAGGAGCCCGACACGGGACTCGATCCCAGGATTCCAGGATCATACCCTGGGCCAAAGGCAGGCGCGAAACCGCTGAGCCACCCAGGGATCCCCTCATCAGCTGTTTTAAATGTCATTTATTTCTGTCTTTTCTCCTCCTCTTGGACAGTTTTGTTTTGTTTTGTTTTGACATTAATCATTGACTTTTCAGCCTTTCTCTCCTTCCTAACAAATCCTAGAGGACTATGTTTTCCCCTGTAAGCAGTGATTGAGCTGTGTCTCACAGAGTATCATAATGAAGATTTTTCATCTTCGTTATTATTCTGCTGAAAATATTTTCAAATTTAAACTGGATTTCTTTTTTTAATGCATGAATTATTTGGAAATGTATTGTAAAATCTCTAAGAAATTAGAGATTTTTAAGCTTTTTTGTTAGCTTAATTCTGGTATGTTTAGAGAACGTGCTCCAAATGATTGAGGTTGTTTGAAATATGTTGAGGCTTGTTTTAGGACCCAGGCTTTTGGTCAGTTTTGGTAGGTGTTTTATTTGCCCTTGAAAGACCGTGTTGTTGTTTTTGGTTACTGTAGTGTGCTTATGTGAGGAGCAGGGCCATGGAAGAGAAAATTATATTGGTATCTTAATTGTGTTTCTCAGGCCTACAGAAGGACTGTACCTTTCTGATTATTTGGCTGCTTGTCCTGTCAACTAGTGATAGATGTTGTTGGGCTGTGTTGAGGTCTTTGTAAGATTATGGACATGTCTATTTCTCTTTGAGTTTCAGGTTTTACTTTATGCATTTTGGAGCTATGTTATGAGTTGAATATAAATTTAAGCTCGTTCATATCTTCTGGATGGATTGACATCTTCAGCATTAGGAAATATCTTTTTTTATTACAGCTACTACTGTTTGCCTTCAAGGTGTTTTATATTAGTATACCTTATATTAGCTTTCTTATGCTTAGTATTTGCTTGTTATATCTTGTATCCTCTTCAGCTTTTCATTATCCTTATATTTAGGGCAAATTTCTTCTAAGATTTGAACTCTATCCCATTATATAATCGTAGTCTTTTTAAGAAGAGTATTTTGGGGCACCAGGGTGGCTCAGTGTCAGTTAAGTAGCCACTCTTAATTTTAGCTCAGGTCATGATCCTAGAGTCCTGGGATTGAGCCCCACATTGTTGTTGGCTTTCCTCTTAGTGGGAAGTTGGCTAAAGGATTCTCACTGCTTCTGCCCCGCCCCCACTTGTGCTCCTTTTCTCTCAGATCTTTAGGGAAAAACAGTATCTTAAATTTAATCGCAGATATATATATATATATATATATATATAGAAATATATATATATATATATATTTTTTTTTTTAGGATCCTTTTTCTTCCTCATTGGCCACCTTTTTTATTTACATTTTTTATTCTTTTCTAGTAATTTTCTTCAACGCATGTTTTTTTGCCTTTCTTTTAGTGGCTTGTCCTGGAAATTAAAGCATATATTCTTGACTTATTTCAATATAGCTGGTAATAACACACATTTACCTCTTAATAACACACTTCTTTTACCTCTTCCTTGATTTTAGATCCTTACAGCATACTTGGTTCTGTTTATGCTTCCTGCTTATTGTGTTTCTGTTACCAAGCATTTTAATGTGATAAATTAATTAAAACTCAAAGTTTTATATAGTCAATATTCATATATACACACATAAATACACACTGATCTTCACTTTTCACTACTTTCTTCCTTTATGTTTCTTTTTTTTTTTTTTTAAGATTTTATTTATTTATTTATGAGAAACAGAGACATAGGCAGAGGGAGAAGCGGGTGCCCTGTAAGGAGCCTAATGTGGGACTTGATCCCAGAACCTGGGATTGCACCCTGAACTGAAGGTAGATGCTCAACTGCTGAGCCCACCCAGGCGTCCCTTCCTTTATGTTTCTACCTGGGATTAGTTTCTTTCTTCCTAAAGAACTCCCTTTCTTATTTCTTTTAGTGCAAGTCTTTTATGATCTTTATCTGAATATGTATTTCATCACTGTTTTTAAAAACTGCTGTATTGACATTAAAATTCACATCTCTTACATTCACCATTTAAAAAGAAAATGTACAGTTTAGTGGGTTTTTTTTTTTTTTTACTATAGTCACAGAGTTGTGCAAACATCACCATTTTCTTCTAGAACACTTTTTAAAAAGTTTGAGAGAGCATGCACACATGTGAGTGGGGAGGAGCAGTGGGTGCGAAGGAGAGGGAGGAAGAATCTGAAGCAGACTCTGCGCTAAGCAGAGGGCTCAGTCCCAGGACCCATGAGATCATGTCATGACCTGAGCAGAAACCAAGAGCCAGATACTTAACTGGCTGAGCCACCCAGGCACCTCTTTCCAGAAGATCCTTATCACCCCTAAAAGAAACCCTATAGTTATTAGCAGTCACTCTCCATTCCCCTTCCTCCATATATGTCTAGCCTTAGGAAGTCACTAATAACCTATTCTATTTTTATAAGTTTGCTTATTCTGGATATTTCATATAAGTCAAATCATATACTATGGATATTTTGTGATTGTCTTTTTTTGTATAACATAGTGTTTTTATGGTTCATTTATGTTGTAGAGTATATTAGTACTTCATTATTTTGACTAAATAGCCAATGAATATACTACATTTTGTTTATTCATCAATTGATGAGCATTTGGTTGTTTCCACTTGCTGGCTGTTATGAATAATGCTATGTGCATTCATGTACACATTTTTGTGTAAACATATATTTTCATTTTTCTTGGATTTACCTAGGTGTGGAATTGCTGGGTCATATGGTAAGTCTAAAGTTTAGCATTTTGAGAAACTACCAGACAGTCAAAGTTGTCTGTGTCATTTTGCTTTCCATCAGCAGTATATTCCAGTTTTCCCACACCCTTGCCTGCCAACACTTGTTATGTTTACCTTTTTGATTATAGTCATCCAGGTGGGTGTGAACTGGTATCTTACAGTTTTGATTTGCAGCTCTCTGATGACTATGCTGAACATATTTTCATGTGTTTGTTAGACATTTGTTTTCTTCTTTAGAGAAATGTCTGACTATTCAAATTCCTTGCCCAATTTTGTTTTTTTATGGAGTTGTATTATCTTCATTCTGAAAACGTTTTTTTTTAAAAAATATTTTATTTATTTATTTGGGAGAGAGAGCATATGCATGAGTGAGGGGATGGGTAGAGGGAGAAGGCAAGAAGCAGACTCCCTCCTGAAGCATGGAACCTGACTCGGCACCATCCCAGGACCCTGAGATCATGACCTGAGCCAAAGTCAGATGTTTAACTGACAGCCACCCAGACACCTCTGGAAAGCTGTTTTCTTTTCTTTTTAAAGAGATTTTATTTTTATTTGAGTGAGAAAGAGCCAGTGAACATGAGTAGGGTGGTGGGGGGATAGAGGGAGAGGGAGAAGCCAACTCCTCATTGAGCAGGAAGCCTCATGCAGGGCTTGATCCCAGGACCCTGGGATCATGACCTGAGCTGAAGTGAGACGCCTAACTGAGCCCCCAGGTGCCCTGAAAGCTGTTTTCACTAGTTATAGAATTCTAGATTGACAGTTAATAGTCTCTTAATACTTTGAAACCATTTTCTTCCAACATCTGTCACTTTTATCTTTGGAGAGACCAGCTTTCAATATTTCTTTGCCCCTTTTTGAAGATAATGTACCCTGTCTCCCCGTTATTTTTAAGTTTTTTAGTTTTTCATTAGTAAATTTTTTTTATTATGATGTCTTCAGAGATTGTTTATGCTCATTCATTTCTCCTCTGGGATTCCAATTACATGTAACTTAGTCCTTTTGAGTATGTCTCATATATTTCTTATGCTTTTTTCTTCTTTAATTTTTTTTTTCTCTGTTCTCCCATTTGAATGTTTTATGGTGGGTGATCTGTTTTCTAGTAATGTTTTCTGTGTTCTAGTAAACTTATTTCTGGTTTTTAAAAATTAGCTTTTAAAATACCTAGTAATTTACTAATTTCTGGTATATTTTCAACTATAGAATTTCTTTTTATTTTTTCTTTTCATAGATTTCACTTCTCTGGTGAAATTGCCCATTTTTTCCACATATTTTCTCCATACTTTCCACTATTCTTTTGAATGTAGTAATCATGGAGTTTTTGTCTGCTAACCCCTATATTTAATTACCTGTAGGTTCATATCTGATCCCTTTTTTCTCTTCATTTTCAATTATATGGTCATTTCTTTTGACATGTCTTGTGGTTTTTTATGAGCCATCAGATACTGTATATGAAAGTTACCATAGATGTTCCATATTATGGTACTTTCCTGCAGAAATGGTTTACTCCTTTCTTTTACCATTGAAATTACCATTCCTACTGAATATCTTAGGCCAGCTAGGGATTGACTTGAGTTGAGGCTAGGTTGTAGTTTTGATGAAGGTTTTGGTTGCCCTTCAAGGAGGCTACTTTTAGGAGTAGCCTTTCAAAGATTTTGGCATTGATCCCAGTGTGTTCTTGGGGCCCAGTCCATGGAGTATTTCTTAAATTTCTTGTTTTCTCAGGAAGATTACAGAAAACTCTACTTTGCTTTTTTGAGGCTTTTGCTTTTCTTTTAACTTCCTACCTCATTCAGTCTCAGAATGACCACCTCTGTTGCAGCTCCTCCCTTCTCACTAGTTTATTGACCCCTGGATTTTCTGTTTTCAACTTCTAGGGTGAAAGCTCTCTATCAACAGCAACCCACTGTCCAAACAGAGGTTAGATCCTTAATCTTCCTGTATCCAGAATCTGTAAAGGGCTGCAGGGGAAAAGCAGCTGCAGAGCACCATTTCACATCTGTCAGGTTCTCACCCCTCTAGAATCTTGACAACTTAAATTCTTCCTTCAGCAGCTTTCCAGTTGTAGTATTTTGTTCTGTTTTCTGGTTGATCTCAGTGGGTTGTTTGGTCTTCTACCAGTTACTTCATCTTACCTAGAAGATTTGTCAATTTCTTTCTACATTTTATTAGTTCAATACATAATGTTTTATATATTTTGGGGCTACATCTCAATTAGGCTCATACATATTTTGAATTATTTTACCATTTTTGTGAATTTTTCAATATCGATCTTCTCTATTCTTTTTTTTTTTTTTTTAACTTAATTTATTCATGAGAGACACACAGAGAGAGGCAGAGATATAGGCAGAGGGAGATTCAGTCTCCCTTTTGCAAAGAGCCTAATGTGGGACTCGATCCTGGGACTCCGGGATCACGCCCTGAGCTGAAGGCAGATGCTCAACCACTGAACCACCCAGGCATCCCAATCTTCTCTATTTTTAGTGAGACATGCTTATTTTAAGTCTACTTTATTTTACATTAACTTAGCCATACCTTTCTCTCATCTAGTGTTTTCTCAGTAGGTCTAGCTCTCTACATTTACTTTCAACCTTACTATGTTCTTTTGTTTAAGTATGTTTTATAAATAGCATATGGCTGGATTTTAATTTTTAAAGTCTAGTCTGATAACTCTTGACAGTTTACTTGGATTTTATTCTTTGTTATTGTTTGTATATTTGGACTATTTTATACCATCTTATTCATTTCAACTTGAGGGCCACAAGCATCAAAAATGTCACAATCATATCATTCCTTATATCCTTAACTCCTCAGATTGCAGCTTTACATAGAATTCCCCAAGGAAAAGAATGTTGGAAGAAGATACTTTCTCTAATGATATCTACCAACCTCTTTTTTTTTTTAAGATTTTTTTTAAGGCTTTTAATTTTTTTTTAGGATTTATATTTAGTTTGGGGTGGGGACATGAGTTGGGAGAGGGGCAGAGGGAGAGAATCTTTGAAGCAAACTCCCCTCTGAGTGAGGAGCTGGATGTGGGGCTCAATCTCACAAACCATGAGATTAGGACCTGAGTTGAAACCAAGAGTCAGATAGATGTTCAACTGACTGAGCCACCTGGGTGCCCCAACCTTGGAGGTTTTGATTAAGAATGGTTGGGAAGCCAATGCCAGAGGTAAAATATTTTTTAAAAAATGAATGTTGAGAAAGAACAACAGCAAAATATTCCCATAAAATCCTATTCATGTCTCCCAAAGAGAAATTCACACAGGTCCATAATGGAATAATGGAAAATAGGAAATAAAATAAAATAATGGAAAAAAGGAAAAAAATCGTGTTTCCTGTTGGACATTTTCACACCCGAGTTTTACATACATAGTTAGATTTTTACAGCACTAAAGCAAAGCCACCAGGGGGAAAATACAAAAGGTGTGTTCTGCTCTGTAAGTCCAATTCATCTTCACGTTGGTTCTCGTTTCCCTATCCATGTTTTTTTGACTCCCATCCCAACTAGTGCTTCTGTGATGCTCTGATGTTATTTTGGAGGATATTTGTTTGTACCAGCATTGCTGTCAATCCCTGTTATGAGGTGGCAGGTAGAAGATGAGAGGCATAAACTGAACTGATACTGCTCTTTTTCTTTTGTTTTGTTTATTTTTAAAGTTGGCTTCCATGCATAGTATGGAGCCCAATGTAGGGCTTCATTTCATGACCCTGAAGTTGAGACCTGAGTTGAGATCTAGAGTTGGATGCTTAACCAAACGAGGCACCCCTGAAAATGCTCTTTTTAAAATTTATCTTCTCATGGCCCTGCTAGTGGTTTCTTCTTCAGGCTACAGGCCTCCACATACAACAGTCCTGTTGTATACAAGTCCATATTCCAGCATAACGTGGAGTTTCTCACACTTTCCTCCACTATTCCTTAGGACCCATAATATTTTTAGTTCCACTGGGTTAATTTTTAAGATTTTATTTATTTATTTGAGAGAGAGAGCAGGCATGAGCAGAGGGAGAGGCAAAGGGAAAGGAAGAAGTAGGCTCCCTGCTGAGGGAGGGCCTCAGGTGGGCCTCGATCCCAGGACCCCGAGATCACAACCTGAGCCGAAGGCAGATGCTTAACCAACTGAGCCACTCAGGTGCCCCACAACTGGTATAATTTTGAGGGAGGTAGATCCTTTGTCAACATCTTGTTAGAAATCCCAATTTGCTATTTTTTAATATTGTTAAAATTGGTAGTTGTATTCTGTTCTTTCATCCTAATTTCCACAATTACTTAATCATAGTTCTAAATTGAAAGGATTCATTGATTATCAGTGGTTTTTTACTGTGGCTTTTGTATTCTTTTGTTGTTTTAATCTGTTTTCTGGTTTATGAATTAATTCAGAGAATATTTTAGCACCACTCAGTGCCATGTGGCATTTTAGAAGCTGAGAATGCAGCATTGAACAAGACTGAAAAAAGTCCCAGTGTTTTTCATTTATATTTTACTTAGATGACTAGATTTTTTTCAGCAAGTGTTTTATTTTGTTTTTCTTCCAAGAAGGGCTTGTGGGTGCTATATTTCCTTAGTATTTTTATGTTTGAAAATGTTCATTACTTTATACTTGAAGTATGACTTGGCTTGGTATAACATTCTAGGACCCCATTCCTTTTCCCTAGAACATTGCAGAGATTTTTTCAAGGCATTCTGGCTTTGAGTTTGCCAGCCTCATACCGAGTATATTTTTCTCTTTTCCTAACAAGTGACTTGACATTGAATAACTGAACCAGAATATACCATTGCATTTGATTTCTTATCATTTTTGCATATGTATGGAAAGTTTGTGGCTTAATATTATTGTTTTATTTTTTTTTAATTTTTAAATTTGGTATGGCTATACTTTCTCTTTTTTTAATTTTAATTCCAGTGCAGTTAACATGTTATGTTCATTTCAGATGTACTATATAGTGGTTCAGAGTCCCATATATTACTCAGTACTCATCAAGATAAGTGTACTATTAATTTCTCTTCACCTATTTTACCCAACCCTCTACCCTACCTCCCCTCTGGTAACCGTCTGTGTTCTCTAACTTAGTCTGTTTTTGATTTGTCTTTCATTTTTTTCTTTATTCATTTGTTTTGTTTCTTAAATTCCACATGTGAGTGAAATCATATGGTATTTGTCTTTGCCTGACTGGCATATTTTGTTTAGCAGTGTACTCTCTAGATCCATCCATGTTGTTGCAAATGGCAAGATTCCATTCTTTTTTTATGGCCAAATAATATTCCATTATTTATACCACATCTTCTTTATCCATTCTTCAATTCACAGACACTTGGGCTGCCCTCATAATCTGTGAATAATGCTGCAGTAAACATAGGGGTGCATATATCCGTTCAAATTAGTGTTTTTGTATTCTTTGGGTAAATGCCCAGTAGTGTGATTACTGGATCATAGGGTAGTTCTATTTTTAGTTTTTTGAGGAACCGCCATACTGTCTTCCACAGTGGCTGTACCAGTTTGCATTCCCACCAAGAGTGCATGCACAAAGGGTTCCTTTTTTCCACATCTTCACCAATGCTTGTTTCTTGCATTTTTTATTTTAACCATTCTGACAGGTGGGTGATTGATTATCTTATTGCAGTTTTGATTTGCATTTCCCTGATGAGTGATGTTGAGCATCTTTTCATGTGTCTGTTGGCCATTCGAATGTGTTCTTTAGAGAAAATGGCTGTTCATATCTTCTGCCTATTTTTTTTTTCCTTTTTTTTTTTTTCTGCCTATTTTTTAATTCGATTATTTGTTTTTTGAATGTTGAGTGGCATAAGTTCTTTATATACTTAGGATACTAACCCCTTATTAGATATGTCGTTTGCAAATATCTTCTCCCATTTAATAGGTTGTCTTTTAGTTTTGTCAGCTGTTTCCTTTGCTGTGCAGAAGCTTTTTATTTTGATATAATCACAATTGTTTAGTTATGGTTTTTTTTTTTAATTTTTGTATCTTTTGCCTCAGAAGGCATATCTGAAGGGATATTGCTATGACCAGTGTCAGAAAAGCTACATGTAAAAAAATGAAACTGGACTTCCTTAGAGTATACACAAAAATAAATTCAAAATGGATTAAGGACCTACATATAAGACCTGAAACCAAAATCCCAAAAAAGAGCACAGGCAGAAATTTCTCGGACATTGTTTTATGTTTAAACAAGTATTTTTTCATTTCCAATTGTTCCATGCTTTTTTAGTATACTTGGTGTCTATTGACCATACCCAACATCTTAATTCATTTTAATTTTTATTCTTTGAATTTCCTTATTGTGGCTTTAATCCTTGTTATGATTTCTCTTTTTCCTGGTTCTTTTCTGAGTGATACTAGCTCATTTTTTTAGGTCATTATATTGTATCTTTGGCAGTGATGTTAGGTACAAGTTAACAAAAGAGGCTTTTTCAAAAGATTTTGTTTAGAGAGAGAGAGTGCTCAAGAGTGTGAGGGGGGCGTGCAGAGGGACAAGCCGACTCCCCACTGAATGTGGAGCCTCACGCTATATGGGCTCAATCCCAGGACCCTGAGATCATGACCTGAGCTGAAGTCAGACACTTAAACTCACTGAGCGACCTAAGCGCCCTAAGAAGCTTTTCTTTAAAATTCCCTTTTATGTTTTATTTTGTTTTGTTTTATATCCCTTCCTATTCTGCATTTAAAACAGGATTGCTACAGGTTTTTCTTCCTCACTTCTTTCATGGCCTTCCCACACTTTTGAATCTTACAGCACTAATCAAAGGATCTTTTTCTAAACCTTTACAGGCTGTGACATTGCCACTTTTGTGAAGAATCTCATTTGTATTTAAATTTCTCCAGGTGAAACCCAAATTTGGCAGATGAAAATTTATGTTTTAGAGGCCTTTTTTTTCCTTGAAGAAAACCCATGGTCAATGGTTCATTCATGTTTTTAGTGACTTTAAAAAGGAGTAAACATGGTTTCATTCTTCCATTTTGATTGAAAATAAATATGATTTCTGTTGAAATTAAAAATAAATTTATGTCATTTTAATGTTTTGAAATCTTCAGCTTTAATATAGTATTTGTCTTGAAATAGTAAGTTGAATATTGAGTTGTAATTAATGTAGTCAGTCTTCTCCAGCCTAATTGTAGGTTATGTTATCTGCTTCACATGAAATTTATGAGCTGAAATGTAGCTGTATTGCAACATTACTAATTAACAGTGTATACTAATTAGACTCTGACTGATACTCACTTTTGGATATCTTAGAAAACTGATGTCTAGAAGGAAAATACCTGTATGACAACCAAAAATTTCTAATTGTAAATGCTAAGGAAGAGGCAAAATGTAGACTCCAAAGGCTTATTTTCTTCCTTTGTATCTTGTTACTTTGTTACAATCTAATATTCTGGGCAGAATGGTTTTACCTTAAACTGTAATCAATATCTTTTCATTCTTCCTCCTGTTTTCACCCCCTTGAATTCCGTTTCCTTTTTGTTTGCTTCCAAAATCTATTTGTAAAAACAAACATTTCAGTAGATGTTCATATTTTTTTTACTTGTAATTTGTTTTTCATATTGAGAACTTGAAAATACCAAACATAGGCCAGTATTCAAAAATACTTCATAAAAAGTATTTTGGATGTGTGGCCAACTTTCATATAAATAAGTACCATAAGCAGGCTGGATTGTTTTTGCCTAATAATTTTTCCAGTCAAACGAAAGTTTAAATTAAAAAAAAAAACTTTTCTCTCAACCATACTTTTACTTAGTTCACTAGCAAATAGGATATTTCTGTGGTCATATGATATTTAGCACTTTGTACTCTTTATACTGAGAAATATAAAGGCATTACAACGTTTTAAGAATTTAAGGAGATAGAGCTCTATAAAATTATGAGAATAAATAGTTAAGTGCTAAGACCTGTAGATATTAAATGCATTTGATGTTACCAAAGGAAGAAAATAGACATTGTGCCTAAATAGAATGAAAACTATTAAATTATACTACATTTTAATTTTATCATACTACATAGGAAATGAAATTACTAAGAAATAAGGAACATCTTTCATTTGTACAGTGAAATGCATTTTCATTGTTGCTTCTCTTTTACACGTATAGGTTACATCTGTAATGTAATAGTATAGTCACTTAATTTTATGCATGTGAAAAAACTTTGTAAACAATTATTTTTTAAAGATTTATTTATTTATTTATTTATTTATTTATGATAGAGAGAGGCAGAGACACAGGAGGAGGGAGAAGCAGGCTCCATGCCAGGAGCCCAACGCGGGACTCGATCCTGGGACTCGATCCTGGGACTCCAGGATCGTGCCCTGGGCCAAGGCAGGCGCTAAACCGCTGAGCCACCCAAGGATCCCCGGAAACAATTATTTTGAATTGTATTAGAGATCCTCAGCTTCTTCAGTAGCTATTGTAATGTTTAATGTTCAGTCTAAATCAGTGTTAGACAAAGTTCATGGAAGGGAAACCATATCATAGCTGATGGTAAAAAGAGAAAATACTGCAATTAACATTGTTTCACAATTCTAAAGTCTATTTAATGGTATACTTGTGGACTTTTTTCTCTTTTTTTACCCATTTTATAAATAGACTTTATTTTTAGAGCAGTTTCAGATTCGCACAAAATCAAACAGAAAGTAGAAAGTTCACTTACACTCTGTGCTCCCACAAAATGCAGTTCCCCCACTACCAGCATCTCACATCAGAGTGTTGTACATTTTTTAAAATTGTCAAAGCTACATTGACATATTACTGTCCATGGTCCATGGTTTACTTTAGGGTTCACTCTGAGTGTTATGCAGTCCTTGGGGTTTTGAATGTATAATGTAGTTTCACTGCCCTAAAGAATCCTCCTTCCTGCTAACCTCTGAAACCACTCGTCTCTTTATTGATCACAGTTTTGCCTTTTCCAGAATTCCATATAGTTCATATAGTAATTATTGTTTTCAAATTGTTTTCTTCTATTAGTAATAATACATATAATGTTCCTAGCTGACATTTCATGGCTTGATAGCTCATTTCTTATTAGAGTTGAATAATATTTCATTGTCTGGATATACAGTTTGTTTATTCACCTACTTAAGGAAATCTTGGTTGCTTCTACCTTTTGGCATTTATGAATAAAGTTACTGTCAATATCCATGTGCAGGTTTTCATGTAGGCAGAAATTTTCAACTCATTTGGGTAAATACCAGAGTGGGATTGTTGGGTATATGGTAAGAGTATATTGAGTTTTATAAAAAAACTGACATTCTGTCTTCCAAAGTGGCTGTAGTGTTTTGTATTCCCACCATCAATGAATGAGTGTTCTTGTGTTTTTCCACATTTTTTGCCAGAATTTAGTATTGTTGGTGTTTTTCATTTTTGCCATTTTAGTAAAGCATGTTGTAGTATCTCATCGTTAAATTTGCAATTCCTTAATGCCCTGTGATGTTGAGTGTCTTTTCATATGCTTTTATACCATCTGTATAATCCTTTTCGTTGAGGTATCTATTCACATCTTTTTCCCATTTTTATTTTTATTTTTAGAGAGGGAGGGGGGTGGCAGAGGGGAAAGGGAGAGAACGAATCTTAAGCAGGCTCCATGCCCAGTGCAGAGCCATACGTGGGGCTTGATCTCACAACCCTGAGATCATGGCCTGAGCTGAAATCAAGATCAGATGCTTAACCAACTGAACCACCCAGGCACCCTTTTTTGCCCATTTTTAGATTGGATCGTTTTTAAATGTTGATACAGCCATGCATACTTGGGCATAATCCCACTTGGTTATGGTATACATATTTTTTATATATTGTTGGATTCTCTTAAATACTGTTGAGTATTTTTACATCCATGTTTATAAGAAATGTTGGCCTGTAGTTTTATCTTTTTGTAATGTCTGTCTGGTTTTGATATTTAAGGTCGTCTTGGCCTTACAGAATAAGTTAGGAAGTATTGCCTCTGCTTCTGTCTTCTAGAAGAGATTGTAAAGTGTTGGTATAATTCCTTAAATGTTTGATAGAAATCGCCAGTGAATCCGTCTGGGCCTGGTGCTATTTTCAAAAGTTGTTCACTACTGATTCCATAATAGAGGGTCTGAATAGGCTTGTATCCATTTCTTCTTGTGTGACCTTTGGCAGTTTGTGTCTTTCAAGGAATTGATCTGTTTAATTTATCAAATTTGTAAGCATGGAGTTATTCATATTATTCCTCTATTAATCTTTTTTAGTGTCAGTGGGATCCGTAGTTGGGATTGAGTTGTTGTATCACTTCTTTCATTTTTAATATTAATAATTTGTGTCTTTTCTCTTTTCCTTATTTAACCTGGCTAGAGGTTTATCAATTTATTTATTTTTTCCCCCAGAGTCAGTATTTGGTCTTGTGGGTTTTCCCCAATTGATTTCTTATTTTCTATTTAATTGATTTCTGCTCTAATTCTTACTATTTTGTCTGCTTCCTTTGGTTTTAATTTGTTCTTCTTCTAATTTCTTAAGGTAGTAGCTTAGATTATTGATTTTAGATCTTTCACAATTTATTCACCTAATGCTAATTTTCCTCTAAGCATTGTTCTCACTGCATCTCAAAACTTGAGTTGTATTATTTTCATTTAGTTCAAAATAGTTTTTAATTTCTCTTGAGATCTCTTCTTTGATGCAGGTGTTATTTAGAAGTATGCTGTTTAAGGATTTGGGGATTTTCCAGTCAACTTTCTGTTACTGATTTATTTCATTTATCATCATCTGAGAACCTGTGTTATCTGATTTCTAGTCTTACAGCTTTGTCAAGGTGTTTTATAGTCCAGAATGTGGTCTATCTTAGCGAATATTCCCATGTGAGCTTGACAGTAATGTGTATTCTTCTGTTTTTGGATGAAGTGACTGTCAATTATATTCAGTTGCTTAATGATTCTGTTGAGTTTAGTTATGCCCTTACTGATTTTCTTCCTGTTGGAACTGATATTCAGCATTTCTGATAGAAATGTAGTAAACAAAGTGTAGTTTAATTTAATACTTCTCACTAAATTTAGGTAAGATGTCTGTTTTCTTCTCTTGGGTAACATTAAACGCATTTAATATCTACATGTCTTATGTTGAAGTTTCCTCCTACAATAGTAAATTTCTCTATATTTCCTTGAAGTTTTGTCAGTTTGCCTCACATATTATGATGCTTTGTTGTTAGGTTCATATGTTTTAAGGATTGTTATGTCTTCTGGAGAATTGACTCCTTTATCATTGTGTAATGCCCCTCTTTGTGATAATTTTCCTTGCTCTGAAGTCTGCCCTGCTGGAAATTAATGTAGCTGTGTTAGTTTTGATTGATGCTAGCAAAGTATTATTTTTCTCTCCTTTACTTTTATTGTTCTATGTGTCTTTTATTGAAAGTGGGTTTTTATTTTTTAAGATTTTATTTATTTATTCATGAGAGACACACAGAAGCAGAGACATGGGCAGAGGGAGAAGCAGGCTCTCTGCGGGGAGCCTGATGTGGATCAATCCCAGGACCCCAGGATCATGCCCGGAGCAGAAGACACGCTCAGCCACTGAGCCACTCAGCTGTCCCAGAAGTGAGGTTTTTTTTTTTTTTTTTTTTTTTTTTTTTTTTTTTTTGTAGACAGCATATAATTGAGTATTGTTTTTGATACATTGACAATCAGTTTTTTAATTGGGGTATTTAGACTGTTGACTTTTAAAGTGATTGGTGATAGAGTAATAGCTACCATATTTGTGTTCTCTTAGTTGTCCTAGTTCTTTGTTCCTATTTTTGTTTAGTCTTTTTCTGCATTCTGTGGTTTCAGTTGAATATTTTATGTGGTTCTATTTTCTTTCCTTTCTTAGCAAGTCAGTTATACTTCTCTTTGTATTTTATTTTTTTAGTGATTACCCTAGAGTTTGCAATATAAATTTGCAATGAATCCAAATCTTTCAAATAACACTGCAGTTATAGCTTCACAAGTAGTACAACAACCTTATAATAACAAGTCTTCATAATTCCTCTCTTCCATTCCTTTTGTCATTGCTGTAATTCTACTATAATCATCTAATACTTTGTTGCTAATATTATTTTGAACGAACTGTCATCTATCAGGTAAGAATTTAAAAAAATAGAAGATTTTAATTTATCTTCCCTTATTCATTCTCTTTATGTAGATTTGAGTTTCTGATCTATTAGAATTTCCTTTTTGAAGAATTTCTTTTAACATTTCTTACAAATCACATCTACACACCATGAATTCCCTCAATTTTGTTTGTCTGAGAAAGTATTTTTAAAGTATAATTTCTCAAGATACAGAATTTTGGATTGGTGGGTTTTCTCCTCTTACTACTATATATATCACTCCACTATCTTATTCCTTATATTGCTTCTGAGGAGAGATTGGGTATAATTCTTTTATTTGTGCTTCTGTATATAAGGTGTTTTTTCCTCTGACTTTCAAGATTTTTTATTTTTTACTTTCTATTAGCTTATATATAATATACTTAGATATAGTTTTTTTGTTTTTTTCTAGGTTTTTTGTTTGTTGTGGGGGGTTTTTTGGTCAGAGGTTGTTGCATTTCTTCCTGGATCTGTGGTTTACTGTCTGACATTGAGGGAAATTCTCAGATGCTTTTGCTCCATGTGTTTCTTAACTTTCATTTTATTTTTCATTTTATTTCCTTCTGGTATCCATGTTATTATGTATATTATACTTTTTTAGTTGTCCCACAGTTCTTAGATATCCTGTTCTATTTTTTTTAGTCTCTGGTCTCTTTGATTTTCAGTTTTGGAAGTTTCTATAGACTTGTCCTCAAGCTTAGAGTTCCATATCAGTTTCCAGCCTGCTAATGAGTGCATTAAAAACTTTCTTCATTTCTATTTTTTTTTTGTCATCAACATTTATTTTATTTTATTTTTTTAATAATAAATTTATTTTTTATTGGTGTTCAATTTACCAACATACAGAATAACACCCAGTGCTCATCCCGTCAAGTGCCCCCCTCAGTGCCCGTCACCCATTCACCCTCACCCCCTGCCCTCCTCCCCTTCCATCACCCCTAGTTCGTTTCCCAGAGTTAGGAGTCTTTATGTTCTGTCTCCCTTTCTTGTCATCAACATTTAAAAAAAAACTTTGAGAATTTCCATCTTTCTAATTACATTATCCACGTTCTTGCATGTTGTCGGCTTTTTCCATTAGACCCCCTTAGCATGTTAATCAGAGTTATTTTGTATTGGTGGTCTGATAATTTCAGCATTTTTGCTATATCTGAGTGCTTCTGATGCTCCCCTTGCCTCTTCAGACTGTATTTTTTTGCCATGAAGTATGCCTTGTAATTTTTTGTTGAAGCGAGACATGATGTACTGGATAAAAGAAACTGCCAAAAAAAGGCCTTTGATAATGAAGTAGTAAGGTATGGGGAGAGGGAAAGTGTTTTGTAGTCCTATGATTAGTTTCTTGGTCTTTTAGTGAACCTGTGCCTTTGCACTGTGAACTTTGTGTTTCTCAGTCCCTGCCCCCCATCTGTAGGTGGGACAAAATGGATAGAGGGGTTTAAAGTTGAATATTTCCCTTTGCCCATGTTAAAGGCTAGTGGGAACTGGTGTTGGATATTTCTTTCTCCCAAGGTCAGTTGGGCTCTTTTAATACCTCTAAGTTAGGGAACCCTGGGTGGCGCAGCGGTTTGGCGCCTGCCTTTGGCCCAGGGCGCGATCCTGGAGACCGGGATCAAATCCCACGTCAGGCTCCCGGTGCATGGAGCCTGCTTCTCCCTCTGCCTGTGTCCCTGCCTCTCTCTCTCTCTCTGTGTGACTATCATAAATAAATTTAAAAAAAAATAAAAAAAAAATACCTCTAAGTTAGGCTCAAACTCTAAAATAGTTTGTCTTAAAGGCAGGCCTTATGAAGAACAGGATGTTCTGACATATTTCAGAATGGCTACTTTTTCCACTTGCCCTGCTAGAAGCACAAGGGGATTTTCCTCTGATCTTTACTGTGAGAACCTGATGGGCATAAAACTCAAAAGTGTATGCATGCAGCTTTAAGCCTGGGCACCTGCCCCCTAACCCCCCGGTGGAGTGTTTAACTTTTGTATTTGTCTACTCTGAGCTTCGAGGAATTCCTCAATTACAGTTCAGGTTTTCCTACCCTGCTGGTACTTTTTGTGAAGGTTTCTGCTGATTTATGATTTTTTGTATCTGCTTGTCTGTATCCAAATTGGGGAGCAGAAATTGCTCTTTGACCTCAATTCTGTGAGGGATCTAAGAAGAGTTGTTGATTTTCAGTTTGTCACACAAATAACATGGAGGCTAAATAAGATGCTACTAAACAATGAATGGGTCAACCAAGAAATCAAAGAGTAAATGAAAAAAAATATATGGAGATAATGAAAATGGAATCACAGTGGTCCAAAATCTTTGGGATACAGCAAGAGCTGTTCTAAGAGTGAAGTTTATAGCAATACAGGACTATCTGAAGAAACAAGAAGAATGTCAAATAACCTAACCTTATCCCTAAAGGAGCTTAAAAAGAACAAAGCCCAAAGCCAGTAGAAGAAAGGAAATAATATAGAGCAGAAAGAAATGAAATGGAGACTAAAATTGGAAAAGATTAATGAAACCAGAAACTAGTTCTTTGAAAAGATAACAAAATTGATAAACCTTTACTAGACTCATCAAAAAAAAAAAAAGAAAGAAAGAAAGAAAGAAAGAAAGAAAGAAAGAAAGAAAACTCAGATAAATGAAATCAGAAATGAAGGAGAAATAACAGCTGACACCTCAAAAATACAATACAAAATATTCTCATATTTATGAAAAATGATATGCCAACAAATTGGACAAC
Source organism: Vulpes lagopus (assembly GCF_018345385.1). NCBI lineage: Eukaryota > Metazoa > Chordata > Mammalia > Carnivora > Canidae > Vulpes > Vulpes lagopus. Next base: position 101,221,730 of record NC_054827.1, on the reverse strand, counting down.
CTAGAATAAATGGTTATATTTCTATATATCTGGAAACATATAACATACCCAAGCTGGAACAGGAAGAAATTAAAAAAAAAATTGAACAGACTGATTATTAGCAATAAAATTAAATCAGTAATCAAAAACTCCCAACAAAAATATAAGACCAGATGGCTTCACAGTTGAGTTCTGCCAAACATTTAACAAAGAGTTAATACTTATTGTTTCCATAGTGTTTCAAAAAGTAAAAGAGGAAGGAAGGATTCCATGTTGTGAAGCCAACATTACCCTGATACCAAAACTAAGTAAAGATACTACCAAAAAAGAAAAATTTCATACCAGTATCTCAGAATGGACATAGATGAAAAAATCCTCAACAAAAAAACATTAGCAAACCAAATCCAGTAGTACATTTTAAAAAGTCATTTCCTACGATCAAATGGGATTTATTCCAGGAATGCAAGAGTCGTTTGGGTGGGTCAATATTCACAAATCAATTAATGTGATTTATTAATGAGAATGCTAAAAACTATATGATTATCTCAATAGATGGGGAAAAAGCATTTGACAAAATACAACATCCATTCATGATAAAAAACTCACAAGAAACTAGGCCTAGGGGGAACATGCTTCAACATAATATGGGCAGTATATGAAAAACTCATACCTAATCTCATACTTAATGGTGAAAAACAGAGAGCTTTTTCTCTAAGACCTGGAACAAGACAGGGATGTCCATTCTCACCACTTTTATTCAAAAGGCATCTAAATTGGTAAGGAAGTAAAGCTGTTACTATTTGGAGATGACATGGGGTACTATATGTAGAAAAACCCTAAAGACTCCACTAAAAAAAAAAATACTAAAACTGATAAATGATTTCAGTCAAGTCCTAGGGTACAAGATTAATATATAGAAATCTGTTGTATTGGTATACATTAATAATGAAGTAGCAGAAAGAGAAATTAGGAGTATAGTCCCACTTAAAATTATACCAAAAATAAATACCTAAGAATAAACTCAACCAAGGAAGTGAAAGACCTGTATACTCTGAAACCCATAAGACATTGATGAAAGAAATTAAAGATGACACAAACAAATGTAAAAATATTTCATGTTCATGGATGACAAAAATTGTTCAAATGTCCACACTACTGAAAGCAATCTAGACATTTAATGCAATCCCTTTCAAAATACTGATAACATTTTTCACAGACCAAACAAATAATCTTGAAATTTGCATGGAACCACAAAAGATTCCACATAGTCAAAGCAATCTTAAGAAATAACAGCAAAGCTGGAGAGATCTCAGTGGTAGATTTCAAGATATACAACAAAGCTGTAGTAATAAAAAAATAGTGTGGTATTGGCACTAAAATAGGCATATAGATCAACAGAACAAAATAGGGAGCTCAGAAGGAAACCTATGCGTATATGGTCAATCTTCAATAAAGAAATAAGAATATACAATGGGGAGAAGACAGTCTATTCCATAGATGGTACTAGGAAAACTGGACCTTGACCTGAAAAAGAATGAAACTAGGCCACTGTCTTAAAGCATACACAAAAGTAAACTCACAGTGAATTAAATATCTAAATGTGAGACTCAAAACCATAAAATTCCTAAAAGAAAACATAGGCATAATTTCTTGGAAATCAGTTGTAGAAACAATTTTCTAGATGTCTCCTAAGGCAAGGGAAACAAAAGTAAAACTAAAGTATTGGGACTACGTCAAAATAAAAAGCTTTTGTATAGCAAAGGAAATCATCAACAAAACTACAAGGCAGCCCATTGAATGGTAGAAGATATTTGCAAATGATATATCCAACAAAGGGATTCATATCCAAAATATATAAAAAGGGTTATATAAATCAATACTAAAAAACAAGCAATTCGATTAAGAAATGGGCCAAGGACCTGAATAGATATTTTTCCAAAGAAAACCTACAAATGGCCAGCAGACACATAAAAAGATACCATCACTAATCATCAGGGTAATGCAAATCAAAACCACAATAAGAGATCACCTTAGAATGGCTAGAATCAAAAAGACAAGCAATAACAAGAGTTAGTGAGGTGGTGGAGAAAAAGGAACCCTCATGTACTGTTGGTGGGGATGCAAATTGGAACAGCCACTATGGAAAACTGTAAGCTTCTCAAAAAGTTAAAAATGAACTATCCTTTGATCCAGGAATCACACCACTGGGTATTTACCTAAGGAAAACAAAATCACTAATCCACAAAAATTTATGTATCCCTATGTTTATTGCAGCATTATTTATAATAACCAAGATAAGGAAGCAACCCAAGTGTCCATTGACTGATGAGTGGATAAAGAAGGTATTGTATATATATGCAATGGAATATTACTCAGCCATAAAAAAGAATGTGATCATTCCATTTTACAACATGAATGGACCTAGAGGGTAAAATGCTAATTGAAATAAGACAGAGAAGCACAAATACAATATGATTTCACTTGTGGAATTTAAGAAACAAAACAAATGAAAAAGATGAAAAGACTTAATTACAGAGAACAAACTGGTGGTTGCCAGAAGGGAGGTAAGATGGGTGGGAGGATATGAGAAATAGATAAATGGGATTGAGAGTACACATATGTTGATGAACACTGAGTAATGTTTATAACTGTTGAATTAAAAAAATTCAACAATAAAGATATGCCTAAATATAGATCATGTGAAAATCTTTGCAGGCACTTGGGATCTTAAATACAGACATTCTTTTTAGAGATGCTGCAGTCCAACCTTCTTAAACTCAGAATTATGTGAGTCCCAGATTTGATAACAAAATCTAAAAAAAACTAGGGTCAAGCAAATTTGTCTCAATTTATAGAGGTAATGAGTTTTTTAGGTTAGGCTTTTTTAGCCTCCCCCCCCCCCCCACCTTTATAACGATTGTAGTGCTGGAGTAAAATGACAATAAAAATAAAAATAAAATTTGTGGGTTTTTTTTTTTTTTTTTTTTTTTGCCTAAAACTGATGTGGTTGAATGAGTAAAATAAAGCCTATCGAAAGAGTCCCGGTTTTGTCAAATGCTAACAAAATCCCTTGTGTATGTATACGTGTATGTGTGAATATGGTTATATGGTCTTGCACAAAACCGTGGTATGAAAAATACTAAGTTGAAAACACTGGTTAAGGGACGCCTGGGTGGCTCAGCAATTGAGCGTTAGCCTTTGGCTCAGAGCATTATCCCTGAGTCCTGGGATCAAATCCTACGTTGAGCTCCCTGCATGGAACCTGCTTCTCCCTCTGCCTATGACTTTGCCTCTCTTCCTCTCTCTCTTCCTCTCTCTCTTTCTCTCTCTCTATGTCTCTGTGTGTGTGTGTGTCTTATGATAAATAAAATCTTAAAAAACAACAACACTGGTTAAGGGGCTTTATGTTGGTGCAAGGGAAAGTAGGGAGGCAAGCATAAAACACTATTCCATTTGAGTGTGTGTGTATATGCATTTATATAAAATTATTTGTATTGTAAGGGTTGTTTTGAAAGATTAAATAATGATAGATTTATTTTCACAAGGTAAGGAAAGGAACCATTAGGCACAGGTAGTAGAGAGTGTTCCACAGGGAGGGAAAATAGCAAAGTTCCTAAGGAGGAAAGTAGCTGGTGGTTAAGGAAGACATACACATGTACATATGTACACACATATCAGAGATTTGGGAAATAACTTCAGATAGAGAGTTTGAGGCTACATAATTTATTTGCTTAATGAATTTGGATATTACTTTCAGTGCAGTGAAAAGCTCTGAATTTCTACTTATACAATCTATGTTTCAATAATATCAGTTGGTTTTCCAAAGGATAAAAACCTAGTGATTTGAAGGGGCACATCACCCTAGTGAGGGAAGAAAGGACATGAGAACAGACAGTAACAAAGTGGTGAGGTAAATGGATTGGAGGATTGGATAATGGTTAAAAAATTTCTGAATTTCTGGAGAGAGAATACAAAAATAGAGCTAGATAGGAGGCAAAATGGAATACATGAAATTGAGATTTTGGAGGTGATGTGTGTGGTTCTTGATGGTATAGTTAAAGGTATGACAGTAGGTGGGAGCTTGTCATGTGGTGGAAGTGGATCATTTGGAGGTTGGGAGATGTTGCAATTTCTTTCTTTCTTTTTTTCTTTTCTTTTCTTCTTTTTTTTTTTTACACAGATACTGAAGTCACTAGAGCTAAGAGCAGGGCTAGAAAGAAAAGTATCAGATGAAAGTTATCAGTACATGATGGTCACTTGGTGCTCATCAAAAGGAGAATTATTTGGTGATACCTGGGGTTTTTGAAGGGGAAGGAAGGAAAAATAACTTGTAAGATAGAACAAGGAGCAAAAAGGACTTACTTTCAGGCTTTGAGCATAGTGGGTATAATGTTTTAAACCAACAAAAATTGATCTCTGAGAGGACTTGAGGTGACAAGTTCCAGTTAGAAACTGGAAGAAAAAAAAAACTGGAATATTCAAAGAATTTAGACATTGGGGGAATTTGTTGACCCTAGACTGTGAATTTTAAACTGGATGGTAAAGGGCCAGTGGTCAACTGTGTCATTCTCTGGTTCTTTGCCTTCTGCAGCACACTGGCAGCCAGGGATAAAGGGAAACCTGCTCTGTCAGGAGTTACAAGTTAAACTTAGGACTGTAGTCTTGCAGCAGAGCGGGGAATAAGAGGCTCGTGTGGAGCATGAGGCTAGGAGGCTTTTTCAGCTTTGGAATATGACTCAATATTAAAATAAGACTCCTCTTTAGGTACCCTGTATTCAAGTACTACTAATACTTTTGCTAAAAATGTACCTTTTTTTTCTTTGATTGTCTAGGTCACTTTTACAAAGAGAAAGTTTGGATTAATGAAGAAAGCCTATGAACTTAGTGTGCTCTGTGACTGTGAAATAGCACTCATCATTTTCAACAGCTCTAACAAACTGTTTCAGTATGCCAGCACTGACATGGACAAAGTTCTTCTCAAGTATACAGAATATAATGAACCTCATGAAAGCAGAACCAACTCGGATATTGTTGAGGTAACACATATATCTAGAAATGCCTGAATTGAAGATATAATTAATCTTCCATTTAATAACTTTAACTATCATTGCTTTTCACATCCAAATTATAAATCAATTATATATATATATTTTTTCCTCCAAATTATTTCTTGGGATGATCTAATTGTTGCTACTATGTATATATTTTTTTCTATGAATCATTTGTTAGAAGGATATAATTACTGATATGTAATAACCCACTTATGCTATAAACATATCCTATTAATTGAGACAAAATAGACTATTGTACTATGTACAGCAGTATAATATAATGTTTTATCTATGATTGCTTTGTATGAGTTTTAAAGTTAATATAAGAAACTAGATCCGTTGGGTATGAAGTTACAGTTTTAATATGTCTTAATCATTTCATTAGGTCAGTAACTACCCACAACTTTAAAATGAATGAAATGGAAGAAAATGACATAAATAATACTTTCATTTTGTGAATAGTGCTTTAGTTGTGGGGTGGGGGGAGATTTTTCACTTTTTTTCCCCCTTATCTGCTATCCTTCAGTATCTCATAATTCTGCCAACCTAATTAAAATGAAAATAAAAGGAATTTTTTGGCATTATTTCCATCTTATTCAGAAGTCGTGTTTTAAAGCAAAACCTTCAAAAAGGAGAATCTGTATGCTTTCCCTTTTAATTCTCTTCCTCTGCAAAATATTTTTATAAAGATAACTTTCCATTCATAGTTCTAATAGCATTTTAAATTAGCCTAATTCTTTTGTCTTTTTTGTTTGCATTTAGAGATTTTGTTTCAGTTTTATTCAAAAGAGGGAATTTTTCCCCGCTACTTCAAAAGATATATACTTTGGCTTAGTTTTGTTAATAGTAGAAAACTATTTCAGTAAATTACGGATTTTCTTGGTGAAAATACTAAAACCATGTGAAATGATGCAGAACTAGCTATAAAGGAAGAAATGAAATTTTAATATAGATTTTATTTGAGTAATTAAGATAAAGATTCTTTAACTGTTTTTTTGTGTAGGAATCTAATTTACCTGCCTCCACCAATTAAATGCTTTTTAAATTTCCCCTATACCCTATTTCTCTACTGTAACCATTCCTTTTTGGATACTAATTGATTTAATTACTGCAAAAAAAAAAATACTCTGCTACTTTTAACTAAAAAATCTTTTGTTACTTTTTAGCAGTTAATCAGTTGTTTGCAGTGAGAAGTAAAAGCATAATTACAGTTACAACTCATCTCTGTAGCATGTTCCCCACAGTTTTATTTAAATGGCTCATTGCTATGAACATCCCCTGAAATGTGTATGAAACTTTTGATTTTGCTTTTGTTGATCACTTCAGTTAAACAACAGTTACATCTTAGCCAAACCCCTTAATGCAGTTACGATTATATCAGTTATAAGTTACTTTATATTATTTAGCATTTGTGGTATGTCTTATCCACTTATGTGCAATACAAATTAGTAGACTTTTTCCCTGTTATATGTCATAATACATTTTCAGTCATAATTTTGTAAATTATAGGATCATTATTTGGATAATCTTTATCAGAGACTCCATAACTGGTTTCCCTTGAAATGGAAATATCCCTGGTGTGTTTAATTTAAAATGACATCTTATTCTAAAAATCTCTGTATCTCATCAAATGCTCCTCTGCCTAAGTCAAAGAAATATAATTGACTTTAATAATACCAACAAATAGATACTCAAGCTAGTTTCATTGTAGATGGCAACCACCTCCTTAACCCTAACTACTCTGCTCTTTCATTGCAGCAGTTGTTGTTCTTGACCCCTGGAAGTTGAGGGTGCTTCGCACAGCCTAAAGCTTACTTCCTTAGAGAATGTGAAGAATATAGTCTGATTTAATCCTCACAGAATTTTCAGACTACCTCAGTCTTCATCTCTGTTGTGGTCAGCAATCAAAGTGTAAGAGAGTAAATCCCAAACATATTTTAGCAGTCTCCTATATTACAATTTACTTCAGTGGGAAGGAAAACTTTTGCAGGTCAATTGGAATTTTGATGTTTTCTTTTTAATTGAATTTCTTAGATACAAGTGAACACGAATATTATCAATAGTTCTTCATGGAGTTCTGAATTATATAAATACAATAATAGAAGACACATTGGCTTATGAGGGATCAGTTTGTTGGTAGGATAAATTATAAGGCTGAATTTACTTCTCTGTTAAGGTTATTGAATTAATCTTCATTAAGACAGTTTTGAGATTCTAGATATTCTTTCTTCCACATATAAAAGTAATGCTACTACAGCCTCACTAATAGTGTGCACATATTTGAGATTTATTTTATCAGTGGTGGTGATGGCTTATATTAATGTAGCTACAAAGATTGTTGTGAACCAAATTAAGTTTACAGGACAAGAGTAATGACAAGTACATGTAAAAGCTTCCTATGGGCGAGGCACTTCCAACTGCTTTATGGAGAACTCACATAAATGCATTTTAGAATACCATTGTAAGTATTTTTTTCATATAGTTTCCTTTCAAACAGTTGTAGTAATTGGTAGCACATTTTTGTCCATTTGTTCATTTAACAGAAATACTCGAGGGGCTCCCATGTACCATGGAGTCTGCAAAGTGACGTTATTTAGAAATTTCTAATTCAGGCTCCAAGACTATTCTTTCTACCCATAGTTTTGTAAACCACTGAGATATATTTGTACCAACTGAAGATTTTATATCCATAAATTTCTAATAAGTTGGTATAATGTTCTGGATAGGTAAAAAAGCCATCTCCTGTAGCTGAAAATGGAGGCATAAACAACTATAAATGACCCACTTTAGAGTGTTTCCTAATGCAGTGAGACTAACTGAAAGCTTTTGAAAACAACCTTCATAAGGCCTGTAACCTGAATTCACTTGTTTCCTATTGCATGTAAGTTAGTCTTTAAGATCAGGATTTTCGTTTCCCCCATTTACTAAAAAGCTGCACCTGCAAGGATGTGCGTGTATTAGGCCTATGAAGTTAGATCTAGTATGTTTTCTGGGAACACAGTGGCATAAATATATTAAAAGTAGTTGGTATTTGAACATTATGATAAACCTATATAAAGGAAGACATGGTGCTCATATTTATCTACTTTTGATTTTAATCTCTAGTATTAGAAACCCATTTACAGAGTGGCATTCTATCTTTGCTGTCCCTTATTTTACATTACTTATATTTTCAGACTAATTTCTTAAAATTTTAATCAATTTTAACAATTATAGTTGATAAAAATGATTTTTATATGGTCTTTTAAAAAATCAACAGCATTTACATATTTTAAATTGCATTTAGATATTTTAAAGTTTATAGTGTCCTGTAGGATGTGGGTATCTCCTACATTGAGAAAGCTAAATAAATGAAAATGGAAACTTACTAAATTAGGAGTGTTATTAAGATAAACTTTATAAAAGACTTCATAACTGGATTTCTTTGAAATGGAGAGTATTGATGCTGTGTTAATGGTATCTTATTTGAAAATGCTTATACATGCTTTTTAAGAGTTCATTCCTTACAAAAAAAATGAGTTTTACTACTGTATTTCCTATGTTTCATTAGGAGACATTCTGTAAAGAATGTCATCAGAGATATACATTGTATCTTTCCTTGTTATTAAGCATTGGTAACAAAAATGTGTGGCTGACTTTGTTTGGTCCTACAAGTAGTAATTTAATTGAAATTCCCAAATTTTCTTTTCAATAAAGTAAGATATAAAAACTTGTGAACTGTAGTATGCAATTTTATAAGAACATTGGATTTATCTTAGAATATTAGTAACTAGTAATGAAAATCACCAGTTGGTAGTCACCATTATTCATACACGTGTGTGTATATATATATGTATATATATACATTGAGCTATGCTAAACAAAAGCCTTGCACCAACAGAAGGCTTCTTCATCAAGATAAAAATTATGCTGACACCACAAAGTGACAATTTTTGCAGCTTCTATCCAATAATGCCTGAGATTACTTTTGTATCCACTTTTTCTTTCACTTTGCAGGATGTATTTCAGATATTCCTGAAACATATTCCTGCGTATGATATTTTAAAAAGTTATGACTAGGTGATATTGGAGAATATCCAGTAAATAGTTTATGTGGTGATTCGTATCATTGTACTGTTATTTAAGAATATAAGAGACCGTGGCCATTTATTTCTTTAGTTAATATCTTATAAACTGTTCCCAGATAGAGGTATTTTTCTCATAACAGGAATACTGTAGTACTTAAAAAAAACTTCCTCTTGTATTATCTCATTTGATCTTCATATCCAAGGTAAGCTTTTTTCAGAAGTGGAAATTGAGAGTCCATTAAATGACTTGCCCAGAGTCATGTAGCAATTTAGTGGCAGAAGTAGGATTACAACCTAGTTCTTTGACATTATAACCTTACTTTGCTCCCCAGTTTATTGAATCCACTGGAGCTCTGGAATATTTCACCATAAATGGATGAAGATTTCATATATAAATCAATGATGTAAAACATGTAGCAAACATGAATGAGTTTTCCTCAGTAATAAAGAGAAAATGAGTGAGGATAACCACAGTAATATATTGCAGTAAAATAATAAATGACATTTATCTAGTTGCTAATATAACCTGGTATTCTTCCAAGGGCTTTTATTTATTTTATCTGATTGAACTCTCTTATTGTCCCCCTTTCACAGATGAGGAATTTGAGGCACAATGATAAATGAAGTAAGATGACAGTAATTTGGATTCTAAAGAAAGAGAAAAATCTGGTTTTTTTTTTTTTTTGAGCCTTAATCATCTCTGCCTGCTTTCAGATTACAAGGGAATTTAGAAATCATCAATATCTTAAAAAAGAGGAAGATAAGGAATCGATATAAGATGCATCTATCAATTTATTAAATAAAAATAGCTGGTACTGAAACAGAAGTACATTATTTAAATCGCTGGCTGTCAGAGTGTGGTACTCTGACCAGCAGCAGCATCACCAGAGAACTTGTTAGAAATATAAACTCTTGGGCCCCACATCAGATCTAGCGAAGTAGAAACTCCTGAGCAATATTGCATAAACTTGAATTAACTTGTCCTAAGTGGAGGGAAACTAAAAGCTTTGAGTTAACATGCGGTCTCTAGGCAGTGGTTATCCAGCTTCTTAAATGTTCTTATTCCCAAGAATATCCCCTGAAATATAATTTTAAGCAGTGAGCAAGCACAAACTGTAACTTTTAATATCTTCTAAGAAGCAGTGCAAAATACATGCCGATTTTGGTATGAATTGCAAACTAGGGAGCACATTTCTCATGGGGTTACCTTTCAGTTCGCTTCTACATGGTTATAAGTGCTTCATGAACCTATTTAGGGGGTCTGATGGGGATGTGTGGGCGATGGATTACAGTTCCTCAGTTGAACAAAACAGAAAGATAAATGACTTTTATCTCCTGAGATCATATAGTACTGACCTTATAGAATCAATGCTTCAGTTTTCTGACAGTATTATGTTCTCAGAGAGCCTTTTTGGGCCAATCATTTTTTTTTCCTCCCCGTGTGGTGAGGAATGGAACAGACAGGGAGTGTTTAAGAGGCTTGCCTAATGTTTTACAGGGCTGCAGTGGAGCGGCAGGGAAAGGGGAAAAATAATGAGACATCTGAAGACAAGACAAAGCTTCCCTCCACCTCCAGCCCCCTGCCCTGCTCTTTTATTCCTAACAGAGCCTGAAGCAGCAGGACGGTGATTCACAGGGTGAGGCACGCAATCCTCATGGCCCTCCTCCTCTTCTCACATGTCCTGCACCATCACCTCACACGGCAATCACCGTAGCTCTTGCGATTTCAGTTTGACTCTTTTTATTTTTACTATGTATTTGAATATTATTATTTATCATACAATTATTAGTTTTCATTTATATGGTTTTTAAGGAACTGTGCATCTCTGCGTGTGATTTTTTTATTTTCTTGAGGTCAGATTTTTCTCCTGTCAGAGATTGATGTGACATATAAATGGGAGTTCATGCGGGAAGAGGGTGAGGTCTGTCACTTTATAATACAGATTACATTTCTCTAATGCATTTCTTGTGTTCATCAATGAATACCTATATATCCTCTTTATGTCCCTTTGTGTCAGGGATTGAGTGTTTTAGTAGTTATGATCAGATAAGTTGTTCCTTTTCCTCTGGAAGTTCTTTGCTACATTAGCAAAATTTTTGGCCAATGAGAAAAGCGGAGAGTACAGAGAATTGGGAGAGTGGTCAGAGAAAACTTCCTGTAGAGGTGACACCATCATCTTAGTCCTTTAAAAGACAGGATTAGAGAGGGAAAGGGGTAGAAGAAAGGTGTTCCAGTTCAGCAGGGCACCTTATGTGGAAATTAGGAAATGAGACACAGCATAGTTATTTTATGGAGTTAAAGTCCACTAAGTATAGCTGTAGTAGTATAGTGTGAAGAGTGGAAATAGCCATGACTGACCTGGGAAGTAAACCAGATCCCAGGCCCTTAACTTTATCCTGAAGGCTTGGGTAGCTATTGAAAGAGCTCTGTCTAGGTTATACTGTCTTGCACTTCCCAAGCAATACATTGTGTTCCAAATTGCCCTGTGATGTTTTTTGAAAGGGGTTGAAAAGGAGGGAGGAGGAACGGGTAAAAATGTTGAATATGATGCATTATTTTTACATTTTTAATTTATTTTACTGATATTTATCATACTGTGTACAAGGCATTGTGCAAGACATTGGGAATAACTGGCCTATTTCTGCTGTTTTCCTAAAAAGATGATGTGTTGGCTGTTTTATCTTATTACAGAAGTTTCTTTGTTGGTTACATTTTAATATAGATTTAAGATAGTTAGAATCCCAAGATTTTGAGCTTTCCTACCATATATTAATCATTCAGCATATAATACTATATATATATTAATCATTCAGCATATAATACTATATTAGTATTAGAGCTGCAAGCTTATTTAGTGCAAAAGATGCAGGGTACTTACCATGTTAGGATGTCCTGTGTATGCCTGTGAGCTATATAGATAGATAAGATACACTATATATAGATAGATAAGATTGATATACCTCTATATCTTAGTCTTAGAAAATAAACCAAAATTTGAATTCCTATTGAAATTTACCTCTTATAATTCAATGGGGAATATTTTTCTGTGATGCTTTGTTTTTATAGATATAGCTCTATATCTATAGATACACCTCTATATCTATCTATATCTATAGATAGATAAAGTGATAATTCTCTTATAAAGAGGTAGCAAATGCAGATATGCGGTTTTTTAAAAGCTAGCCATTCATACACACATCTCCTTAAAATTAAGGAGACAGTGGTGTAGTTTTCATATTTATTTTGAAGTTATTTTTGTAGCTCAGTTTTGAGAGAAACTCCTAGGGATCTAGAATCTAAAGAAAGACAGGTATTTTCTTAGCGTAGATTAGTCATAACTCTACTTTTAAATTTACAATTACATAGTTGGTGCTTGACCTGTAAACATTTCTAAATGGTAGTATGAACTTCTTATATTTTGGAAAAGTAATTAGAGCTTATAATTTTGTAGGTTTTGTTTGGTGGGTTGATTTGTGAATTAAACCAATTTTTGATATGTGTTTTGATACTTGTGTATTCTAAGTGTCTTATATGAAGAATATTATGTGTAGGCACATTGATATGTGATTATATTTCTTTACTCAAAGAATATTTCCTATAAGTGCTTATTTTAATTTATTAGCAGTAAAGATCAGAAGTTATAGTTTTAAGATTGTTTTTTAAATGTTAGTGATTCTTGAAACTTGGTAAACAAGTTACCAGTTTTAGTCTTAGAAAATAAACCAAAACTTGAATTCCTATTGAAATTTACCTCTTATAATTCATTGGGGAATATTTTTCTGTGATGCTTTGTTTTTATAGAAATTTTCTTTTCATATAACCGGTTTGTTATTTTGTGGTAATTTCTGGGTTTGAGTTGTTATTTCCAAAGTCTGTCTTGAAAACCTCAAAAATGTTTGTGTTCTCCAAAACCTTAGAAATAACAACTAATACTTGTACAGGAATTTTAAAAATCAGCTTACTTTTTCATACTACCAGTGTTCATAAAGGATAGTTCCATTCATTATATGATATAATTAAAATATTTTTGGTGCTATTTTCCATATTAGTTATAGTTGCATTAAGTTTTTAAATTGTTCTGTTACTTTGGGGTATAAAAAAATCTACCAGTTATGTTCTGTAGGACAGCAGAAAATAAATTAGATAAGGATTGACATTTTGTGAAAAGTGTTAATAATTCTCAAATTCTGCTATTTGATACTTCACTTAATATGATCCAAAGTAATTGCTGTTTAGTATTTATAATTAGTATTTCTTGGCTATACTAATCATTATTTATTGAATATTTATAGTACCTGTTAAATAGGAAAAGAGAGCAATATTAATGTTCTAAATCTTGTGAATTTGAAGGATCAATTAAAATAATGTATGCACAGCATTTTTTTTTTTAATTTTAAGTGATCTGTACACTCAGCATGGGGGCTCAGACTTACAAGCCCAAGATGAAGTATTGCATGTTCTACTAACTAATAAGCCAGCCAGGCATCCTGTGAAAGCATTTTGAAAACAATTAAATTTTTATTTTATTTTTTTTTAATTTTTATTTATTTTTATTTATTTATGATAGTCACAGAGAGAGAGAGAGGCAGAGACACAGGCAGAGGGAGAAGCAGGCTCCATGCACCGGGAGCCCGATGTGGGATTTGATCCCGGGTCTCCAGGATCACGCCCTGGGCCAAAGGCAGGCGCCAAACCGTTGCGCCACACAGGGATCCCTGAAAACAATTAGGTTGTTTCTGATTACAAACAAGAAAGATCGGATTCAAACTCACCTTTAAAATAGGGGTACTTGTTATATGTCACATAACAAAAAAATGAAACAGTATGGTAGAGATTAGGCTCTGCTCTATTAAAGTGGGTTCCAGGTTTCTGCCTTCCCTTGGGCATCATCTTTGTCCTGATGCTGCCTGCTGCATTTTGACAGTGGCAGCTCCCAACTTTACAGCTGCACATGGCATCATCTATAGCAACATTATCCAGTAGAACTTTTTGTGGAGATGGAAATGTTCTCTGTTTGTGCTATCCAGTGCGGTAGCCATTAGTCATATGTAGTAGCTGTTGAGCACTTGAAATATAACCAGTGCAACTAAGAACTATATTTTTAACTAATTAAGTAACCACATGTGGCTGGCTAGTGACTACCATATTGTTAAGCACCAATAGAAAGCATCAGAGATTACTTGTGTGATCTAGAAACTAGAGTTTCTACCAAACGTTCTAAAATTAATTCTGTTATGCTGGCTTAGATAACATGCATTCACACTTCTTCCTGTAGTACACTAATCATGGTGGTAAGAAGATGGAAAATACTTGCCTTATTTTAGCTAGATGTTCCATTTCTTAGATGTACTATGAAGCTACTGTAATCCAGAAAGTTTGTATAGGTCGGGATAGATATGTAGCTCAGTGGAACCAGGATACAGAACTCAGAAATAGACCTGTACATTCATGGTTAATTGATGTTTGACAAAAGTGCTAAGGTAAATCAATAATAAAAGGAAAGTCTTTTTAATAAATGGTGCTAGAAAAACTGGATATACATAGAGAAAAATAAACCTCAATATTAGTACACATCATACCCATTTCTGTGGAATAAGGAGTATGTATAGGTGAGTAATAAAGGTGAAGAACAGAGATTGGGTGTGGTTGATAGAGTGCCCTGAGTATAGAGTGTTTGACATTTGTCTTATGGGCATTGGGCAGCCTTTAGAGGTGTTTAAAAAGCTTAGGTAGTCAAATAATAGTTACCAGAATACTTATCGGGCAGCAGATTGTCAGCATTTTAAAAGTTGTTTATAGGGCAGCCTGGGTGGCTCAGCGGTTTAGCACTGCCTTTGGCCCGGCCCAGGGAGGGAATATTCTTCCCATAGATTCCCAAAGATCAGCACACAGCTTAGTAATGTGCTTTAAAATTGAACTAAAAGCAGTATTGCTTACTTCACTGTTAACAAATTTGTACCCATAAAACTTCTTCAGGGGCACCCAGTGGCTCAGTCGGTAGGACGTCTGAGATTCTCTCTCTCCCTCTGCCCTTCCCACACTCATGCACACACTCTGTGTCTCAAATAAATCTTTAAAAAAAAAAAAAAAACTTCATCAAATGTTACCCAAAGCTATTAGGAACAAAAGCATAGAGTATGTTTAAATGGAAAGGAAGTTCACGAATGAAGGGGATGTGATTCTCTCCATTCTGTAACACTGGAAATACTGCCTTTATTGCTGTATTGCCCCATCTTCCACATGATTCCCAGTGTATATTATTTCTGGCCATTAGAGAAGTAAACAGACGTACAAAGAAAAAAAGTACAGGTGCTTTTGCTCTCATGTAGTTTAGACATTTCTGAAAAATCTCACAACTCCAAAACTTGTACAACTTTGTGTTCTGAGCAACACAAACTAAAACATAATTGTAATTAAAAAGAGAGCTTGAACTGCTCAGTGAGGCAACTCAGTAGTGGCTACCACCATGGGTGTTACAAATGCACAAAATTCATTACTTGAGTAGAAATGTTGGCAACACTTGAATTAGAATGGAGATAGTCGTCTTAGGACAGTGCAGATGGCAGTGTAGCAGCGACCAGTGGAGGGTGGTGGAGGTTGCCGTTAAAGCAAGCACGGGAATGCTCAAGGCTGGGAATACTCTGAAGCCTTCATTTTCAATTTTCTTTTTTCTTTCTTTTTTTAATTGCATGCAGTTAATTCATTTTTTTTTTTTTTTAATACTCCTGCTCTCGGGAGGACTTTCTCCTTTCTGCTAAAGGTTATAATTCTCTTGCCACTTTCCTGGTTCCCTTTGCCTAGGAAAAAGTCCCCAGTGAACCAGAGAGACTTCTTTATTATACTGACACTAACTATTCTGTATTTACCAGTTTCATAGCACCTAATTTACATTCCAAAACACATTATAGTAGAGCAGGCTGTATTGTTTAATCATAGAAAGTGTTTTTTTTTTTTTAAAGCACATTCTTCAGCTCAGATGAACATAAGTTCATCTGAATAAGTGGCTGCTATATAAAGAAGATTATTCAGAGAGGGGAAGTTGTATTATTTTGCTGTCTTCTTTTCGGGTATATAAAAGCTCTTTTCATAGATTCTGTTGGCTTTTGTTTCATTTGGTTGGTTCACTGGTCATAATATACCTGGATATAGGCTCATAGGTATGGATTCCAATGTGCTTATTCATAATCATGGTAAAGATTTCCAGTGTTTTCTATGACCTGCATAATTACTTTCATACGATTTGGTATCTTTATAAATCATTGCTCCCAATATCTTTCACTATCATGTGAAATTGAATGTTCAGTGAGGCAACTTAGTGTAGCTAGCGGCTACCACAGTGGGTATTATAGACATATCTGAGATTAACTTTGTTCTATTCTTTTTATTGAGATATAATTTACAGACCATAAAATTCATCATTTAAAATTATACATCTGTGGTTTTTAGTATATTCAGAAGTTTGTGCCACCATGACTACTAATTCCAGAACATTTTCATGAATCTGAAAAGAAACTTGGTACTCATTGACAGTCATTTCTTAACTCCCCTTACCACCTCATCCTGGCAACTGCTAACCTTTTTTCTGCATCTGTGGATTTTCCTATTCTGAATATTTTATATAAATGTTCTCTTTTTGTGTCTGGCTTTTTCCATTTAGCATAATCCTTTCAAGGTTCATCCATATTGTAACATGTATCAGTATTTCATGCCATGGCTAAATGATATTCCATTGTATGGACATAACACATTTTGTTTATCCACTCATCAGTTGATAAACATTGGGTTGTTTCTACTTTTTGATTGTTACAAAAATGTGTCTGAAATTTGTGTACAAGTTTTAGTATGGAGATCCTTTCATTTCTTTGGTAATCTCCCTAGGAGTGGAATATGCTGGGTTGCATGATTGCTCCCTGTTGAACTATTTGAGGAACTTGACAGTGGAATTTTTGTGGAAAATGTGGAACTCTTTTCCATATTTAACTTAAAGAGAAAGCAAAAACATCATCAGAAAACTTTGTGGATGTTAGAAAATATTTGGTTCATTTTTTCCCCAAAAACATTGATTTTTTTTATTTCTGTTGTTGGACCAAGTTGTCTGGACCAACTCTTCAGTGAAGACAACTAAAAATACTAGATAAATTGTATAAAAACTTTATAGCATCAAAGAGCTGTTAAAGGACATGCCAGACCAAAATCTAAGAAAAGGTGAGGACCTAAAAAGTAAAGAAGTATTTAAAGTCTGGCTACCCTGAGTCATTTGCCCATCAGGATAAAACAGTTGTAAACTAAGCTTCAGGTTTTGGTGGATCCAGAGGCAAAGAGTAAACCTCATTACTTCTAGGTTTCTGAGTCTAATAGATTGCTTCCCATATCAAATTGGGACCTTAGGAAGAGGGAAAAATCCACTGCCTTTTCCCTACTTGCAAAAGATTGCAAGGAGGGGTCTATTGTACTGAACAAATTAGGGAAAGAGGAGAATAACAAAAGAAAGAGAACCTGTGTCTCAGAGGTTGTAAAATAAGTACCAGCATTGTGTGGAATCACTGTCCAAAGTCCTTTAACACAAGAAGTCCACATTTGCCACAGGTAACTGGAAGAAGCAAAAGCAAATTGACACACTTTTTAAAGAAAGGCATCTTATTCAAGGCATCAAAAATGTCTTTCAGATAACCTTTCAAAACTATAGAGTATCCATCATACAAAGATGATCAACCATAAAAGAAAATAAGGCATAAACAAAATGCAGAAGAAATAGCAGATACTGATGTCTGAATACTTCAGATACTCTTATTATATTCATAAATTATAAATAATTTCATTCTAATAAGCTTGCAAACGTGTGCAAGATATGGGAAATTATAAGAGAGGTGATAAATAGATTTGAATGAAATACTTAGAGCAATGAAAAAAACACAGTAACCAAAATGAAGAACTTAGTAGGCATGCTGGAATTATATTTGACATAGCTGAAGAATTTGTGAACTGAAAGAAGTTATATGGAGGCTTAGCACAAAGGGATGAAAAGGTAGATACAGGATGTTGAGGAAAAGGAAGATTGGTTAGATATTCTAACCTAAATTTTTCTTGGCATTCTAGAAGGAGGGGGAAGAGAGGATGAATATGAATGGGTCTGACACAATATTTGAAGAGATAATTACAATTTTCCAGAGTTGATTTAAGGAACTCAACAAACCCCATGCAGAATGAAAAGAAAAAATAAAACTATACATAGACATAGTGAAACTACAGAAAACAAAAAAAGAATAATTTCAAACACAGCAGATAATCTTCAAAGAAGTGTTGACTCTAAATAGCAACAAATGAAAATCTATAGTCCATGAAATGATACCCTGAATATGTTGAGAAGATGGAATTTGTAGTCCAACCTAGAATTCTATACCCAGAGAAGACATCTTCAAGAATGAAGGCAGGACAATTGACTTGTGTCCTTGGGAAACCCCGTTGCTCCCTTTCCCCTGGCTGGCAGTGAGGAGGCCACACTATGGCTGGAGTTACTATAAAAGACATGAACCAGCAGGAGTTCATCAGAGCTCTGGCAGTCTTCCTCAAGTCTGAGAAACTGAAAGTCCCTAAATGGGTGGGGGGTGGACACCATAGCATAAAGAGTTTGCTTGCTCCCTGTGATGAGAACTGGTTCTACGCATGGGCTGCTTTGACAGCTTGGCACCTGTACCTCCAGGGCAGTACTGGGGTCAGCTCCATGACCAAGATCTATGTGGGATGTCAGAGAAACGGGGTCATGCCCAGCCACTTAAGCAGAGGCTCCAGGAGCGTGGTCCACAGCTCCTCCACACCTTGTGGGGGGCTGAAAACAATGGAAAAGGACCAAGATGGGGCTGCAGACTGATATCAGGGACAGAGAGATATGGAAAGAATCACTGGACAGGTGGTAACTGCCTCCCAGAAACATCAGAACAAATGCTGGGTTAATAAATTGGCTCATTTGTTTTTAAAAAATAAAAGCAAAATACCTGTGTATCAGTTTTGCAACTAAACCACATCAGGATTTTGGAGAAGGGGTTCAAAACCCTAGTCAGACTGCTTTACTAAGAAAGCAGTCTTCATGGGAACATCAGGTAACCTTCACAAGCTTCATGTGGACCGTAACCTATGTCCATGTCATCAGTGAACATCAGAACCTAGTAGATGTTCTCAATAAGTTTTGTTGGATTAAAAGGAAAACAAGGTAAATTAAGTCATTTGTACAGTTTAAAAAATGGCACACACAAGGAACAGATGATGAAAACCAGGAGCCTAGAGTTTTGAAGACACACTTTCCTGATTTTACAGTGCATTGAGGACCAAGTTTATCAAAATATTTATGTGTGGAGATTTAGAACAGAATTGCATTATCCCTGTTCATAAGCTGAGGCTAGTCCAATATCTAATTTCTGGGAGTTAACGGTCCCCCAAAGCTGTTGGTTTTGCTCAGGGCTAAGAGGAGGAATACCATTACCATTTGCTGCAATCTCTGCAGTCAAATTTAGGAATATCATACAACTAGATAAGGCCTTAAAATTCAGAGAAGCCATAGCTTGAATACCACATACTTCTTTCTGAGGAAGATAGGAAAAAAATTATGGAGGAACTGGAGAAGGACCGTGAAGGCAGTGATATTCCTGCCTATACCATATTAATGGTATAGGTAATATGGTATCTTCCCAAAGTTGAAGTGGTTCCCGATCACAAGCCTCTCTGCATTCTCCCTTTCATTTGTTGACTGATTAATGCAGTCTGTTGAACCAGGTGAAGTAGGATAGTGGGAAGAGCACTAGACTGGACATCAGAAGATTTAGGTTCTAGTCCAGTTCTGCCACTTAATAGCTGTGTGATGTAGTATGGTTGAAGGGGGAGTAGTACTTGGGTCTCTCCTAAGCTTCATATTCTCCTCTGTAAAGGTAAGAAGCAAACTAGATTACAAAGGTACCATTTAATTTTTTTCATCAACTATTTTAATATACTTTTTTTGTGCACACAAAATCTCAGGATCCTGTTGTGCCTCAAAAGTTTTTGAGGACAAAAACTGAGGACAAAAGTGCCTCAGTAGACAAATTTTCAGAAAAATACAATTTAACAAATGGAATCATGAAACTATAGACAAACTGAAAAGTCTTATTGTCAAGGTTACTGCAAAGGAACTCCAAATCCAGGTGGCTTCATAAGCAAGGACTAACAGATTTTTAGGGAAGAAATAATGCCAGTATTTTACAGACTCTACCAGAGAATAGAAAAAGAAGAAACACTCTTTTCCCCATTATATAAGCTAGCCTAACCTTGATAGCAAAACCAGGAAGGAGAGTTCTAAGAAAAATCAGAAGTCAGCCTCACTGAAAATAATTATAAAACTCCTAAACAGAATATCAGTCCACTTCTTTGAGTTCACATCTTTTTTTAGTGGAGACAGTTACTTTCACATGGATCCATTTTCTCTGCTGCTTGGGCACACATATAGACTTATCAGCCTCCCCATGGGAGTGGCCATGTGGCTGAGTTGGCCAATGGAATGTGAGTAGAAGTGACACATGCAGCTTCTAGGTCTGATCTGTAAAATACCTCCCACATGATCTTCATACTCTTACTTCCCTCTTTGCCAGCCAGGTACAGAGAATTATGAGGGGAACTTTTTTTTTTTTAAGATTATTTATGTATTTATTCAGAGAGAGAGAGAGAGAGAGGCAGAGACACAGGCATAGGGAGAAGCAGGCTCCACGCAGGGAGCCCAACATGGGACTCGATCCCGGGTCCCCAGGATCACACCCCGGGGTGCAGGCGGCACTAAACCGCTGCACCATCCGGGGCGCCCAAGAGGGGAACTATTGACGTCTTGTGTGTGGAGGCACAAGATAAATGAGTCTAGGCTCTTGGATAATCTCATCCAAGTCTCTCTGAGATAAGAAACCCTCTTTTGGGGGATCCCTGGGTGGCTCAGCGGTTTGGCGCCTGCCTTCGGCCCAGGGCGTGATCCTGGGGTCCCGGGATCGAGTCCCGCGTCGGGCTCCCGGCATGGAGCCTGCTTCTCCCTCTGCCTGTGTCTCCGCCTCTCTCTGTCTCTATCTGAATAAATAAATAAAATCTTAAAAAATATACATTAAAAAAAAAAAGAAACCCTCTTTTGACTTTGTAAGAATAAGCTTCATTGTATTAGGCCACTGAAATTTGTGTTTGTTAAAGCATCTCATGTTACTCTATGCTAACTAATAAATTATATCCAGCAGTATGTAAAAGGGATAGTATAGCCTAAGTAGGATTGATCTCAGGAATGCAGGGTTGATTTACCAGAATTATCCCATTATTGTGGACTGGAATTCTCAATATTTATACTTCAGTGCCACAGAAAATAATCTTTGTAGAGTCAAAGAACTGCCAGTCAAAATCCCAAGGGTTTTTTTTGTTTGTTTTGTTTTAAGAATTTAACAGCTGATTCTGAAATAAAGGGAAGTAGAAGGGGAAAAGAAGGACAGCCTGAAGAATAACAATGTGAGAGACTGTGCTGTACAATATATTGAGACTAATTTTAAAGTTGTAATAACGAAGATACTGTGACAACGGTACAAATATCAATTGCCAACCATATCAATGAAGTAATAGCTCAGAAACAGAATCATGTGCCTAAGTGGATGTGATCTATAACCATAGGGGAAAAAACAAACTCTAATTGTGCTGGGACAATTGGATATATAGGAAAACAATTAAGGGAACCTACCTCATACCATACATAAAGTCAACCTCCAGGAAGATTATAGACTTATAATTTTATCATAAGGCAAAACTGAAAGCTTTTTAGAAGATAATATAGGAGACCTCTGTCTTCATGATTTTGAGGTAGTGCAGGATTTCTTACACAAGACATAAAAACTATAAAGGAAAAATTTGATAAATTTGACTTTGTTAAAATTAACCTGTTTTTATCTGGGGGCAGGTGGGTTTTTTTTGTTTTTAAAAACACAATGAGAAAATATTTTTGTAATGCATAAAGTTAACAAAAGACTTACATTGATAACAAACTTAAAAATGACAATAAAGCAGTAAGACGAACAACTCAGTAGAAAACTTGGGAAGGACTTGAACAGGCACTTATAGGAAAATTCAGATAGCTAATAGGTATGAAATGTGCTTCATTTCCTCAGTAATCAGGGAATGCAAATTAACTCTTTATTGCAGGTAGAAATGTACTTTGATACAATTTTGGTTGACCCTTGAACAACTCTGCAGTTGAAAATCCATGTTTGACCTTGTCTCCCCCAAAACTTTTTTTAAAAAGATTTTATTTATTTATTCATGAGAGACAGAGAGGTAGAGACAGAGGCAGAGGGAGAAGCAGTCTCCCTTCAGGGAGCCCGATGTGGGACTCAATCCCTGAACTCCAGGATCATGCCCTGAGCTGAAAGCAGAGCTTAACCGCTGAGCCCAAACTCCTCCCAGACTTACCAGAAGCTTTACCAATAACATAAACAGTTAACATACATTTTGTATGTTATATGTATTATATGCTTTATTCTGACATTAAAGTCAGCTAGAGAAGAGAAAATGTTACTAAGAAAATCACAAGGAAGATAAAGTGCATTTTAAAAAAAGCATCTAAGTGGGTCTGCATAGTTTAAACCTGTGTTGTTCAAAGATGAACTGTACTTTAAAAATGGTTTGTCATTATCTAGTATAAGATCCACATATTTTATAAACTTAACCATTCCATTCCCAAGAATACACCCTAGAGAAGTGTGTGCAGGTATGCAGTAGGCTATGTGTCTGCATGCAGAAGTGTGCATAGCACCATTTTCATTTTAATAATGGCCAAAAGATTGAAGCACCTCCGGTGTTTGTCTGCAGTAGAATGAATAAAGTTTTTTTTTCCCCTTTGCAATGTAATACAACATTTAATGAAAATGAACAAATTGGAATATATGCCACTCTAAGAATGAATGTAATAAAATGTATGTTAAAAGAGGCAAGACAAAATAATACATTACCTATATTCCATTCACATAAAATTTAAAAGTAAAACCTAAATAATATATTTAGGGATATGCATACATGTGGTAATCCTATAAAGAAAATCCATAAAATTTTGTCATCACAGCAGTAGGATAGTATTTTCTGGAGAGGAGAGAGGAGAGCATTAAATGAATTAGAGATATATAGGTTCTAGTTCTAGTCTGTGTTTTGATTTGGTTAGAATTACTGGTATTCATTTTATAATTCAATTTAATAAATTTTGATGCCCTTTGTGAATGTTTCACAGTTCTAAAAAATTTGATGTTTTTATGCATTTCCAAATTGTCTAGGAAGAATAAATGTCTTTCAAAATTAGCAACTATTATTAAAAAGGAAGAGGAGAATGTTCCTAATTTTTAAAAGTTCTATTTAGTTTAAATTCCTTAAAACTCAAGACATATTATTCCTTTATTTTAGAAGTGTTATATCTTATGTTATATCTAATTATCCATTCATCCAGTATTTATGGAGCACTTACTGCTCAGGTGCTTGACAGAAATGAGATTGAAGGTGGGTGGTGATTAGTTATCGATTGATTAATTAGCTTCTCATGCATTTAAAAACTATGTATATATACCCTTTGAGTACTTTTAATTCCATAGTTTGCTTCTCAGTACTGTGATTCTATTAGTTTGGAATAGAATTCGATAGTTATAAAATTGAGCATACATTAAGAAACATTTCAGTCTTGGTAGGCAGTAGTTAAAAACACAATCTTGTCAGGTATGGGCTCTTGTAAACACTCAGGCAGTACAAACTCCTGAGTCTAACATTTAGTGGCACATCTTAAAATTTCAGAAAATGCAGTCCCCTGGGATTTTTATCAGTTACTTCAGACTTTGTGTAGTTTAAATATTTAAACTTATTTACAGTGAAAAATATTATGAATACTAGATTTCTTTATTAAAAGAACAAAAGATTATAGTATATATGTATATATGTGATAGTACATATATGTATTTGTTTATATCTATACACATGTGCATATATAATTTCTATGGAGCATAAGCATGTCTAAAATTTTAAATACATTATTTTTTGCTGATAAGAATATAAGCTAAAAATTTTATTTAAAATTAGCTACCTTTAATTTATAATCCATTTTGAAATATTCTTGCTCTTAAGTTTATAAAAAATTCTTTGAGTATACCTAGGGAAAAAAAAGTCTAAACCTTAGCATTACTTTTTCCTCAACTTTCTTTTTTTTTTTTTAATTATTTTTTTTTTATGCCTCAAGTTTCTTATCTCCTTTCCACCATTTCCTTGTCCTTTCCATCTTCACTTTCACCAACAGATTTAATAGTACAGACTAGAAAATGAAGTACAGGGCCTGCCAAGCAGTGTTATATACCCAGAATTCTATACATGCTTCCTTGAACTTGAAAGATAAGGTTATCTTTATAAGTAGAACAATACAACACTTGACTTTAAAGATCTTTGTTGGTATATGTACCATTATTTGAATCAATTATCTTTGGCCAGAAACTAAATAATCCTCAGTTATCTTACCTCCAGGTTTGGGATCCTGTCTGGGCTCAGCGTTCTGGAGGCACTAGCCACACTTGTTTTGGGAATTATGTGACTTAGATAAGGACACTACTAATATGTGACCTAAAGGATTATGACAGTTTTCTTCATCAAGGTTCTTTGATTATAAGAGGTAAAATCCACTTAAAGTAACTCACACTAAAGGAGAATTTATCATTTTTTTAAAAGATTTTATTTATTTAAGAGAGAACATGGCGGGGGGCAGGGAGAGGGGGACAAACAGGCTCCCCCTGAGCAGAGAGCTCAGTGCAGGGCTCTCTATCCCAGGACCCCAAGATCATGACCTGAGCCAAAGGCAGATACTTAAAACCAACTGAGCCACCCAGATGCCCCTAAAGGAGAATTTATTGAGAGAATACAGGCAGGTGGCACCCAAGGCAGGAAGGAATACCTGGTTTCCTAAAGGCTTGACATCAGGAGCTCCATCTCAAGATGTGCATGGTGTGTCATCTCTGCCACCAAGGCTGGTTTGCAGGTTGACTTTTGTGAAGGCACCATGGGTGGTCTTTATGTAAAAATAATTGAGGTTCTGGGTCCTTCTCAGGTATACATTTTTATAAATGAGCATAATTTCCAGATTTAAAAAAAGCTTCAGTTATGTAGTCTTTTGTCTCAGTAGGAGAAAAGGTTTAATGAGCCATGGGACCTTTGTCTTAGCATTAATATAAATGCTGGGTTGTATTGTTTATAGATGGTACAATATTTTCCTTATTCTAGAAAAGCTTGGCTGTTTGTTTGTTTTTTTTTAGATTACGAAGTTTGTACTCCAAGACTGCTGGGCTCAAAATAAAATCCAGAATCAAAACCTTTGGTTGTTAATAATTAGACACATTCAGTGTAAGAGATGTTTCTTGCCTGCTAGTTCTATCCAGAAGCCCACTGGAGCGTTTCCCAGCAGCTTTCAGAATATAGGTTGTTGTAAGTTAAATATATGTATGAATTTAAGAAATTATACATTAAAAATTATATTTTTGTAGTTCAAAAGCAGTCAAATATCAACAACTTCTGTAGATCAGTCTAGTACAAACTAATGTCTTTAGATTGCCTTATTTACATTTTAACAAATTCATAACTGTGTTTTAGAAGACTTCAAAGGTAACTTGTCACAGCATCCTGATCTCATTCTTCTTACTATATATTTTTTATCTTGCAAGTATTAATAAATACATATTTCATGTCTGTATAGCATCTTGTCTAGACTCAGAAGATGTAAAGCAATCTAGAATTCAGTCTTTGATTTCAAAGTTCATAGATTACTTGAAGGTACAGTAGATAGGTAAATACAATGTGTATATATATATATATATATATATATATATATATATATATTAAATGAATGTTCTCTCTGTAGAGTAAGTGCTCTTAAAATTTTAGCATAGGGAAGTAGTGGGGGGAAAGTTTCATGAAAGATGAGGTTAAAATTAGGCCGCAGCAAGCTATGAAAGAGTCATATGGACAAGAGCAGGATTTCAAACAAGGGAATTGATACATAGGAGTTAGGCTGTTAGAGACCTGCATTTAGGCTAAGGAATTATGGTTTTGTATTCTATATCTGTTATTTCAAAAGAAGGATGTAAGGTATATAAAAGAATCTGCTGGGGTTCAGGAAGAAAATAATAGAAATTCTTTTTACCCTAAAATGCACTTATTAAGATTAATTTATGCATATAAATGGCAAAATATACACATATGTTGAAGGCTGTACATAAAATATGTTTCCAGATGGGGTAGATAATCTGAATCTTAGAGACTAGTGCTGTAGATCATAGCCACCTAAGATTTAAAACAAATGTGACAAATAGGAAGTGGCATTGAGGAGACTGGAATCTCTAACAGCTTATGGATCAGATTAGAAAAGAGAGAAAAGTAAAAGGGGGAGATATAATAAGCGTCTAGACATAAGGCAGCACAGGCCTGTGTTGACTATGGTGGCAGTGGAAATAATAATCTATGAAATTTAGTATTCCGTGTGATTGTGGGGAAGAAAACAAAGCATGAGCAGCAAGATTGCTTGCTGTGTTGACTAGATAAGGTTAAGTCTGAAGAGGGGATCTATTAAATGAAAGATAATGAGTTCCATTTTAGTTAAATTGAGATAGAGTAGCCAGCTATCCACATGATAATGTGCAACAGGCAGTTGGGACTATCGGTCTTCCAAATTTCAGATTAGATGTGTGAAAGAAACCATAATTGTTACTCATACAACTATAAAATGAACATGCATCAAAGATTTTATTTTACTAATGAGTGAACCAATAAGAGGTCACAATTCAAAGAACTCAAAATACCACGTAATAATAGTTAAAGAATGCTGATGTGAATTTAAAAATGCAAGAAAACAGGTCACTGTTCACAAGGCGATAATCAATGACATCCCACAGGAAACAATTTCTGTGAATAGGAATTATTTGCAGTTACTATTCATTTTCTACAAGTTAGTCAACATCCATCCCTTCAGAGTTGTAAAATAGCCTAGTTAAAGAACAAAGGTAGATAAAACCTGAATGAAAGTTATAGCCAGGATATAGTTTTCATTGTTTTTTCCTTAAATTGTTATAAAAAAATTTAAATTTCAGAGCCTTCCTACTGATGGGGTCTTTAATCAGTAGACAGGAGGTTTTAAGTTCCTCTTCATTAAGCTTAAACTCATTTAAATAATAACAAAGGAAAACAAAACCTTCTCTTTTATTTGGGCATCTCCAGGTCATCTCCTATATCCTGCGATATAGGCATACCTTTTCCCTTGGAAATTCGTAAAGGTAAAACACTACCCACTCTCCTTCCACCAGCTTGAATTTCACCTTAGAGCTCAGTTGCTTCAGATGGAGAGGACCCTGCATCAGGAGATCATGGGTTTGCAGGTTTAGACCTTCGTACTCTCAATACTGTGATAGGAATAGCATTTAATTTATGAATTGTCACCAAAATTAAGGATTATTCACTTTTATTTCTTGAAGAGTACTGACAAGTCACAAGCCTTCTCTGATTATATATCTTTAATTTTTGAAAGTATGATAAATTAATACAGATCATTAATCATTTGACCAAATATTTTCAAAAAATTTAACAACACATGAGTTTTTCTTTTAAAAGCCAATACTCAGTCTAATACTAAGTCCTAACAAGAGGTACTATGAAGCTCTCTTACCCTGAGTTTACATTTACTATGAATCATTAGTTAAGGGTAATTTTATTCTCATAACTGTTAAACAATAATCTTCAAAAAAAGTTAAGTCATGACTCTCAGATATAAAATGAACATGAATCAAAGATTTTAACTCATTAGTGACTGAGGGAACTGGAAAAGAATATTATAGGTAGTTAATAGGTAAATCCAAAGATTAGACAAATATATAAGCCTATCAGGAAGGCAAAATACATTTGCTTCATAGAGGCAAAAAGAACCTGACCTCTTCCATAGTAAGGACAAAAGTCAATTGAACCTCCAGCAGCTGGCATTTATTTGCATGTCTACAAACACTAATTATTTCCATTACTCTCAGTTTCAACAAAATAACTTCTGCCTCTACTGAGTTGTAAAAGAGCTCAAAGGCACAAACCCCATAGAATTGGATTGAGTTGGAAGAATGTACCCTAAACAATACATAGTTTTCCAGAAAGACACTTTGGAATTGTATTTTGATCCATTTAAAAATCTTTCAAAATCTGTCTTTACATAACTAATGCTGAAGGTGAATGTTAGCCAAGTTCATTGATTATTTAAAACTTACATTTTATACCATAAAGTATGCAAAAAGTACCTGACTGAATTGGCCCAAAATATGGAAATATTTAATGAAAATATAAAAACATTAAACTCCTAACACAGTTTAACTTTATTGTGAGAAGTAGAAATGTTTGTTTTTTAAAGGTGCTTAGCTGACCCTCCAAAAATAAAATTTCTGTCTTTTATAGATACACTGATGAAAATTGTGGGTGCATTCATTTTAGGATTTCATTTAAGTAATCTTTGCAGTTGGAATCATTAAACATGTTTGGAATACTGGTACAAAAGAACATAGAACAGTTTGTGTCAAGGTAGCTTAAATTCATAATTTAATTATTTAAGAAAATCAACTTAGTCAACTTACATGATACATAGCCCTGAAATTTGAAAGTATTTTGGCACAATTGAGCTTTCCCCTTAAGTTTGCCATGTCACTGTGAAAACTGTCAATTGCATGTACAAGAGTAAAGTACTTTTGAGATGCTGTTTACTTCAGAATGGAACAGTATAATCATCACTAATAGCATAGACTGTGTACTGTGCTAGTACCCTGTACCCTTAAGGAATCTACTTAAAAGCAGATTCCTCAAAATGGTAGCCTTTCAGACTGTGTTTTCTTCATTGAACAAGTGTTTTTATTGTGGCTAACTTGAAGCATGTAAAAACAAAACAAAACAAAACAAAACTGAAGCTAGATTGTTTCATGCCTCACATAGCCTTGTTAATAGATTGCAGCATTCCATTTGTTAGTACCTGTGACACAGGAGAAGCTTTTACTATTAAGCTATGTGGTAACGATAAAGAAGACAGAAAAAGTCTTTTTATGGTAGTTGGGTCCTCAACAACAACTCTTCGTGTTCTGGTGATAAGAAGAACAGTTGGATATCCAGTGGAGGTACATGGGCTTGTTATCTCCAGAGCTGATAGAGCCTCTTAAATTCCCTCACAATGACAGGAACCCCATCTGAAGTGAAGACTTGCAGAGCTGGAGATGCCAGAGCACTGTTCTTCCTCAATGAGTACAAGTAGGGTTAACCCTGTTGTTGTAGAATAAAAATTTTGTGTAATTACTTAGAAGGCCATATTCTTTTTGTTCAGTAATTTAAAAGGACTTCAAAGACATACATACTTAGTGGTTGCTGTTAGTGGAAGAACATGACTACGATTTTCGAATAGGATGAATAGGATGGGAAAATACCTAGAGATTTCAGGCTAGAATAAGTCAACAAGTTCATGATGAAATCTTTGTTAGGCACTTACTATATTTGTTTTGTTTCTAGGGCTGTGTAGGTTATAAGAGTTCATTGTGTTCCAGTATTCTGAGTGTTAACGTCTTCATTGCTGATAGCAACTTGCAGAGTTTTGGCAAGCAGAACTTGCTGCCATGAACAGGGGAGAATACATGTCTCCATCCTTTAGTTCTAAATAACAGAACCTTTTATGGCTAAGTACACATAAAAGTTTATGTCATTAGTTAGATCCAAGGAACTTAGAGCCATAGTGCCAGTGTTGGGGAAGTAGGTGTAGTGTTTGCTTTATCCTTATGTTTAGTGATTGTATTATGGTGATGGTTTCAGGTGTGTTGTATGTAGGATTCCTAGTGCATGCCAAGTAATTTGAGAAGTTAACATATCTGTACTTAGGATTTCTTATGATTCTTTAAACACAAAAAAATCAAATAGACTAAAGTGATTTTAAAAATAATTTGACTTAAAAAAAAAATAATTTGACTTTAGAGAAACTAAGAAAAAAATTCTCAAATCTGAATCTAGTGTGTGTTTACATTCTTTTAGGGGAAAAAGGTATGAAATAAGCATTCATAATGATTGTAAATCATATTTTAAAGGATACCAAGATTTATTTTTATGAATTAATTAAAAGTATATCTTAAATCTAATTTAATCATTTAATATATTAATATAAGTTAACATACTTATATAGTACTAATCTATTGATCAAACTGTGTTTTCCAATTAAATAAACTTTGTTAGTTTACTTGGAAAATGTTTAACTTTCTAAAACTTCTCAATGGTTGGCTAGAAAATCAGTAAGTCCCAAAGCTATTTGAGCTGTTGAACTCTAATTCTTTTTAAAAAGATCCATCAAGGTTTTTAAAAATTTAGACATTCTGCAAATAAGTTAATATTCCACAGATTGTTAAGCCCCTGGTTTTAAGGTTACTCTTCTAAATACTGGACAAGTCATTTCATGGTGATTTTAATGAAAAATATTAAAAAAAAAAACAGAAATCCAACTGTTCATTATACTTTTACCCCAAAGTAAGAAGGAAAAAAAGTGAACATATGGTCTAGGAGGTACTTTTGTTACACTCAAGAAAGTTCTCCAGAAAGTCAGTTCAGTGGATTAGATCAACTGACGAAGCTCTATAGAAAGAGAAAGCAAAGGGGGAAAAAGATACATGCTGAATGTTTTATTAAAAATACTGGAAATAAGTAAAAGGGGGAAATTTTCATTAGTTTTTCTTTCTTTTGGTTTTATAGAACTTCAAAATAAATTTGTTGCAATCTTATAATACATGTTCAGTGTCACTAATAAAGTCATAATATTATGCACATTCTACATAGGAAAGAGTCATTATTGTCATATGTAAATAAGTATTTGAGTTTTTATGCTTCACAGTAGGGAAATGATAGTATTTAAGGACAAATTAGGAATAAAGTTATTCAGATACGGTGCCAGTTCTTTCTGGTGGCTAGGATAAACTCAGGTGAAAAGCAGTTTCAATAGATGAAGTTGCTGAAATGTTCATTTTGTAAAGGTACTATGATAGCTTCCCAGAATATCATTTTGATACATTTCTGTATCAGTTCTCACACTCATTGGCCCTATCAGATATGTTGATCAGGCTGTAATCAGATTCAGGTTATAACTGTCAGAGCTGTGAGTAATTTAGTATATTCTCTAGGAAGTTTGGGAAGAAATAAGCCAAATAAGTAAACATTCCTTTTTTTCTTAATGTACAAGGGGAACATTAATTTTGTGTGTGTCTAAAGTTTACCTTATTTGAAGGATTAGAGTACATTTGTGATCATTTAAAATCATTTCAGTGGCTCTTGTAATAACTCCGTTCATTCAGTCTGTGCTCTCTTAATAAATTTAACAAAAAAACTCATGGCAAGTTAGTATCATTTGTGTGTGAATTTTCCAATTGTATTTCAGACTTTAAGAAAGAAAGGCCTTAATGGTTGTGAGAGCCCTGATGCTGACGATTACTTTGAGCACAGTCCACTCTCGGAGGACAGATTCAGCAAACTAAATGAAGATAGTGATTTTATTTTCAAACGAGGCCCTGTAAGTACTTTTACTTTACCTCTACTTTTTATTTGTTGATCCTTTTTGTTAACTTCATTATATAGGCTCTGAACAAGAAGGAACACAGAGGGTGCGACAGCCCAGACCCTGATACTTCCTATGTGCTAACTCCACATACAGAAGAAAAATATAAAAAAATTAATGAGGAATTTGATAATATGATGCGGAATCATAAAATCGCAGTGAGTACTAAAGTATGGTTTGTGCTTTTATCTTGTGCATGAAGAGATTGGCTACACTTCTTGTTTATTTTCACAGTGGGTGATAATACTAATAAGTAGAAGGGGAGAAAATTTCATTAGTCTTTTTTTTGGATTTATAGAATTTCAAAATAAATTTGTTGGCAATCTAATAATAAAGACGTTCAGTGTCTTAAACATGAAAGTGAAGAGAAAACATCCTATTCCAAGTTCTACTTATTGTCTCCTGTACCTTTGGATAGGGCACTTAAGCCCTTCCTGGATTCCAGTATTTTTCCTATGGAAAGTGAATGAATTGACTTACATAATTTTTAAGGTCCCTGCTAGCTCTAAATTTCCATGATTGTAAATATATAGGGTGCTTCTAGGATTTTCTTTCCCTCTCATGGCTTTTAGGAAGTATTACATGTATGTAAATAGATCTTGAGACTATAAAATATAAATTGGTTAGATTTATACAAAATTTGGTGTTTCGCAATTATGTTTAGTTATTTATTATTATTATTGTATAGTGGCTGTAATGGTAGTAGCTTACTCTTTGGTTCTTTGTAAATGTCCCAAACTATTTGGCAAAATAACCTCCAAACTCCTATTATTTTCTTACACATAGGTATTGAGGAAGAGCCCCTTGGCTTGATATTTATTTAAGAAATCAATGTTCTTAAGTTGCAAAACAAATAGTTGGTTTAAAATTTTCCTATGCTCAAACATCTAACTGTCATGAAAACCAGTACTTTTTTGAGTTCATCAAAGAGTTCTCATGGGAAGCTCATTGGCCAAGAATTGCTTAAAACAGCTATTCTGGATCTGATTTTCTAATGCCATATATGTCTTGCAGGCTTCATGGAACAAATTGGTTCCAGTGCTGATATTTATTTCATGGTCAGAATTAATTCTCTTAAAAACTGTGCCATACATCATGGATTATTTCTCCAAAGTAATCCTTTACTATTAGAAGCTCATGAAAAATAGATTTAAGGAAGTATTTTTGTGCTAATACCTTTATTGTTTTTAAAAATAATCCCAAAACAATAGCAAACAAAATAAAATCCCTTCTGACCTCACACGGATGTTGGTAACTTTGTAGTTAATGTTAAGCTGCAAAAATATCATGTAAATAAAATTGCTTTACCTTTGAAAACATTTTTATCATATAGCCATTGTTTTATATGTTAATAAATTATAATTTTCTTTCTCAAATAAACTACTGTTGAAGAGAGTACATAAACTATATTCTTCCAACTTTGAATTAGCAGTGTTACCACTCTTTGCAATCACTGTTTTAAAATGTGGGGAGAGGAAAGCTTTTTTCTTTCTTTATGATGGAGATATTACAAAGAGAATTTTCATGTTAACAAGCATATTGCATGTGTTCTGTGGAAGAAATACAAGAAGAGATAGAAAATACTATTTTAAAGGGGTATGAGATATTTAGGAGGGAAGTAGGATAGCATTTATAATTGTAATTTAATCTTCATACAATTTAAAAATAGGTTGTCAATGGTTAATTTTATTGTTTAGATTGTTTCTTTGCATTTTCATTATACTCAGATTGCATTGTGTTGTGTATATACAACTTGATATTTTTTTTAGTTTTGTTCATGGAGAATGTCAGTCAATTAAACCAGGGCTTACTTAAAATGTCCCACATTTGGTGTATTAAATTTATAATTTGTGTACATATTTTTCACCTTTTGTTATATTTGTAATCTCTCAATAGAAATGTAATGTTTGGATTATTAGAGTGCTAATTTTATGCTTAGTAGGTAACAATAATATATTTTGTAATATCTAAATCTGACAACACTAATATCAGGTTCTGACATCTAATTTTCATCTCTGAATATTTGAAATATATACATTATAGTAATATATATGTATTAATATGTGAAAATGAAAATTGAAAAGGTTCATATCAAACGTACTCATGTTAAAATATAATTCTAAAGAGAGCAGCTTAAATCTGCCAATTTTAGTAAGAAACTATCCCCATCCTCTACTTTTAATAACCAGAGTTACCTAATCAAATTAAAGTTCATAAGTTATCACATTTAATATAGATGAAAATGAAACTAACAGGTTTTTTTTTCCCTTGTTCTTTATTTACAGCCTGGTTTGCCACCTCAAAACTTCTCAATGTCTGTCACAGTCCCTGTGACCAGCCCTAATGCTTTGTCCTACACTAATCCAGGGAGTTCCCTTGTGTCCCCATCTTTGGCAGCCAGCTCAACATTGGCAGATTCAAGCATGCTGTCTCCACCTCAAGCCACATTACATAGAAATGTATCCCCTGGAGTCCCTCAGAGACCACCAAGTACTGGTAGTGCAGGTAGGTAGTGATTCTGTATATATCCGTTCTGCTGGTTCTTTAATAAAAGGGTGGAAAAAATAATTGCTAATATAAGCAGTTTCTTATTTTGCTACTCTTTAAGATTCTGTCTTTGATGAGCAAGAGTCACTGCTACATAATTGGCTCCATTTTAAAGAATATTTTTGAGGATTCGCTGTGGTACTTTAGCTTCCTCTCAGGCAGGGTGGAATGATGTACAGAATCTGTCATCTGTAACTTTCCTTATGATGGGAAAGCCATACTTTGACAGACAGAAAATTTAATTAGGATATCATGAGCAAAGATTTAAAGTTTGGGTGTGACTCACTCATGTGAGAAATACAGAAAATAGATGTACCTGCCTGGAGTTAAAGTTCATTAATCTAGAAATTTGCAGTGCATTTATGGCTTTACTCTTTGTAATGCAGTGTCTTCTCTCCTCTAAGTCCTAAATTTAATAATACTCCATTAGCGCTGCCCCCATTCTTATCAATATATATGATTTGATACTGATACCGAAGGCATATGCATTCAGAGTTTGATAGGTGAGCTTTTATATGTATGTTTAACTATATCATATTACACAGTAATGCCAAATTCAGTCTAGGCTAGGTTTTGTTTTTCAGGAGAGGAGTGCTGATTACTTCATTCAGATGAAGAGAACCCATTCATATTCATTATTTACCTTCTTTTCTCTCTGTAATGTTTTTAGGTGGGATGTTGAGCACTTCAGACCTCACAGTGCCAAATGGAGCTGGAAGCAGCCCAGTGGGTACGTGAAATTACTTCTGTTTCACTTTGTAGGCATCTATCCTATGAGATCGAAGGAATATTGTCCCTCAAATAAGGCCTTTTACCAAATGAAGAGGAAAAAATGGATATATGACCAGAGTAAATGTGTCCCTTTGTAGACTTAATTTTCCTCTGAGGGATACTTTTACTAATACTTACCATTTTTTAATAACAGCCCTGCTGTTCTTTACACCTTGGCTTTGAGTGCCTCCTTGATAGTGGTTAATAGCGGTTATTGTTCTTTGCTAAAGTTAAAATTGTCTTAATATGGTTTTTACATCAAGCCAGTTTCTTAAGGAAGAAGCTTTCTGTATCATCTATTCTCACCAAAGTTACATTGTTAGCAGACTGATACATCTTCTAATAGCATGAAATGTTTTTATAGAGAGGTTGCAATACAGAGATATGGTGGGCCTACTCCTAGAGCTGCAAAGATTGTTGAGAAGTTTGTCTTCAAAAGATCTGTTTTGTTGGCCACATGTAGAACATTCACATTTTGTTACAGTTACAGCCGAATTGGGTGTTTTTGTTTTTGTTTATTTGTTTTTACTTTGGGATCCTTTCTAAAGATGACTAGCCAGTTTAAACACAAGGTCTGCCCAACCTTTGAAGTGCTGGCAAAGATAGATTGTAAACTGAACATCAAAAATTATGGTATATATGTGAAAGAGTTATAAGAGTAACTGTATTCCTTTGGATTATCATCACATTAAGTGGTTTTAGTCTCTTAATCTGTGATAAGCACAATTGTCATCATTGTTATCTGAAAACAAGGGCAGGAATTTTCTCCCTGCTTTTAGCTATTGTGTGTTCCTGGAGACCTCTGAACACAGATCACTTTTAAGAAAAATTCATAATTTTATCTATTCAACTTATTCATTCTGTAAAAATGTAAGGAGCTTCTGCCTCAAGAAAATTGTAGAGATGATTGAATAGCTTAAAGTGATGAGAAAGACGTGCTTGCTTCAGCAGCGCATATACTAAAGTGATGAGAAAGAAACAGATAATTGCTGAGACAAGTTATAAACCACAGTGACCTAAAGTAGAATAAATGCCTAATTATATCTGCCATTGTATTAATTGCTGTTTTAATGGAATTAAATATATAAGACTCATTGTAGGATTTTTAAAAAAATTTTTTTATTTATTTATGATAGTCACACACAGAGAGAGAGAGAGAGAGAGGCAGAGACATAGGCAGAGTGAGAAGCAGCCTCCATGCACCGGGAGCCCGACGTGGGATTCGATCCTGGGTCTCCAAGATCACGCCCTGGGCCAAAGGCAGGCGCTAAACCGCTGTGCCACCCAGGGTTCCCTCATTGTAGGATTTTTTAAAACATAATTAATTGTGGAAAAATTCATAATGGTCTTAATAATTATACATTAGGGCTGCTATACTTGTATGTGTATTTCCAAGTATTTATAGTTTATTTCAGCTCCATTTTAGTTACTTGCATTCTCATATACATACTCTTTTGGTGTTAAATTTTCCCTTATGCTTTTATTCCCCATCTCCCCCCCAGTACTGTCCATCTTACTTTTCCTTCTACTTCCTAGCCTGGTTAAGGATAGAATCAAAAATTTCTATTTCATTTAATGTTAATTGTAACTACCTCTTGGTTTATTTACAAAATTAGTTTTATTTAATGGAATATAACCCTTTGAAGATTTCTAATACATTTTCCTCTTGCCTTTACTTTTTTTTTTTTTTATCCTTCTGACATATCATAAACACAGTTCTTCCCCTTGTCAGAGAAGTGTTTCAATTCTCATTTATTTTTTCTTGTACTTTCCACACTTCCTAAAAACTTTCTCACTGCTCTTATCTGCCATGCAACTGTAAATCTAGACTTTGTCTCTGCTGCTTGATTTTCGGTGTTGACTTTGATAATTCGAAACTCAGACTTTGTCATCAACCTGATTTGACTTTCTGTGTGTAACCCTGTTTGTTTTGTTCTTTTGATTCATTTTCTTTTTCTTTTTTTTTATAAGCCTCCTCTCCCTTTCTGGAAACCTCATGTTTAGAGGGCTACATAGTCATACCCCTTGGATCATGGTACATCATGATGCATTAAGTTTACACAAAGCATCTCAGTATGCTGTGCATCAACCATTTTTATATCTCAGTTCCATTTCAATGTCTTCCCTCCCCCATCATAGGCAACCACTTTAACGTGTTTAGTGTAAATAGTGTTAATAATCATGATTAGTGACCATGAGTTTCTTTTAAAACTTAACATTCAACTAAGTATTAATATGTTTTAAGTGCTTAGTGAGTTACTTATATATTTAAAGATTTTATTTATTGCGGCGGGGGAGCAGAGGGAGAGAGTCAAGTAGACTCCTTGCTGACCTGCGGAACAGAGAGCCAGACATGGGACTTGATTCCAGGACCCCAAGATCATTACCTGACCTGAAGGCAGATGTTTAACTGAGCCATCCAGGCGCCCCGTTAGCGAGTTATTTAAAAGTCTATTTCCATTATTTTGTATACACAGAGATAAATCCTGCTTCTTAGGGCATGACTCAGCATCTCGTAACACATAAAGATTGGATGTCCTGATTTTTCATTGGTTCATACTCCTATATGCCTATTTTGCCTATACTACATGGAATTCTACTTACTCTGCTTGTTTGGATTATATTCTAAATGGCATGTGCATTTTAACTGCTTTTTAATAGAATCTAGATTTAACTGAATAGACCTTTTATATCACTTAATTCAGATAGTAACTGGAAGCAGTTATTTCTGTGCATTCTTAGAGCATACATGGGTTGAAAGTGTTTCTTGCTATAAATTTTCCCTAAAATAAATGATCTGTCACAGACATTTTAGAAATGTTATTTTTGTGGGGAAATGTCAGATAATATATTAGCACATTTCAACAATGGTGCCATTTTGGTTTAGTAGTTTGGAAAAAATAGTTTAAACTCATAATTATACCCAAACATAGTCTTTATGAATGAGAAGATTAAGCAGTTAAAATTCCCAGAGAAATTTAGGGAAAAAAATCAAAAGGTATCAGTATGATTTCTAATCTATATTTTTCAAGATATGTTTCTTAGAACTGTGTGAGAAAGATTTTTCTATATTTGGTAAACCTTGCGTTAAACAAAACTAAACAGGTTTCTTCATTGTAGAACTTAAGGGAGCCTTTAAAATGCTAATCTATTTTGTGAATCATTAAACTTAGTATATAACATATGGCTACACAAAGTGATTTTGTGATTGAACCCTTATTTTTTTTCTTCATGAAAAAGCATCTTTCATAATTAGTATCATGTAAAACATTTTGAGAAATCTTGCTTCTGATCTTAAGATGATACTTAGAAAAGTTTTTGAATAATGAAAACTTCCATAAATTAAATTAAAATTGAGGTTTAAAAAAAGATAAGCAAGACAATTAGGCTTGTGCTGTAATAATAGCAGATCTGGTCAGTGAGACCAGCCCTTCCACTGAAGACACCTAGAAATGCTAGGCAAAATATTTAAAAAATCTGCTTGAAAGCTTTTGAGAAACTAACAAGAGAATGAAGGATTTCTGGCTCAAGATGCAGGCAATAATGGAGACAGAGCCTCAAAGAGGGTGGGCCCAGAGTCTATGACTGCTTTTCCTCAGGTGGTATTTGCCACTTCCATGGTAGAGTGTGATAGCCTCAGGGGCCTAGGGGGATGGACAGGGGAAGTTAAGGGGAGGGTCCATTGTGCTCCTTTCACTGTGTGTCGAGCCCCCAGAAGGCTGAACCATGAAGGTAGAATGAATCAGAGGTTAATAGCCCCTTGCAGTAGCTACATCCAATATTTGCACCATCCCCCTTCTTGAAATTAGAGTGTGCTCATCCACACTTAGAGGACAGAATAAACATTTCCAGTATCTGTGTTCTTTTATATTTAAAAAAATGTTCTTTGTGTACAAAAACCTGAAAATTGTTCACATATGCTGGGCCAAAAAAAAAAGTATCAACAGATTTCAGAGAATTTAATCATGGAGATAAGCTCTCTGGAGACAAAATATTTCAGCTAGCAATTAATATCCAAAGATACTTGTTTAAAATAAATTTTTAATATATATTCTGTATAATAATGTATTTTTTTTGTCAGTCTAGGTTTAGGAATTAGGAATTTGTCATGAGCCACTTATGGATAGTTTGACTTAACCTTTACTGATACTGTAATTTTTTTTTTTTTTTTTTTTTTTTTTTATGATAGTCATACAGAGAGAAAGAGAGAGAGGCAGAGACACAGGCAGAGGGAGAAGCAGGCTCCATGCACCGGGAGCCTGATGTGGGATTCGATCCCGGGTCTCCAGGATCGCGCCCTGGGCCAAAGGCAGGCGCCAAACCGCTGCGCCACCCAGGGATCCCCTGATACTGTAATTTTCAAAGGCATAATATTTTTTATAGATGAGCCCTCCATTGGTCTTACTCTTATTTTAATTTTTGTTGAGTCTTCTTGCCAAAAGATAGGATGTTTCAGGCCCATCTAATCGTGAAAGCAGAAAGATCCTTGGGGTTTTTAAGCATTGAGCAAACTGAGGGTAGGGAAAGATATGTAAGTAGGAAACCAAAGGAAGCCTAATAACCGTTAAAGAAAGATTGATTTGCTTGTGTAAAATTAGGACACTTTGTTCATCAGAAACACCATGAAGAGAATGAAAAGGCAGACAGAGTCGAAAAATGTAGACTATAAACAGAAGGCTTTTTATGAAGAATATGTACAGATCATCATGAAAAAGAAAATCTGATTTTTGAAAATGTGCATTAGAACATAGATATTTCACAGAAGAAGTTATCCAGGTATCCAGTAAACATGTGACAAGATGCTCAATTTCAGTAACCAAGGAAAAGCAAAATTAAAACCACAGAAAGCATTATACACCTACCAGAATGGTTAAAGCAGAACAGGCATAATACCAAGGGTTGATATGCCTATGGGAACATCCAAACTCTCATTCACTGATGATGGTAATACAAATTGGTGTAGCCATTTTGACATTATCCATTAAAGTTGTATATATATGTATTCTGCAACCCACCATTTTTATTCATCTTTACATACTGTAGAGAAATGCATGTGTGTACCATGAGCACTAAGAGTTATGTAAAGGAATGTGCCTGGCATTATTTGTTGTAGCCAACATCTAGAAATAATCCAAATTTCTGTCAA
Source organism: Vulpes lagopus (assembly GCF_018345385.1). Lineage (NCBI taxonomy): Eukaryota > Metazoa > Chordata > Mammalia > Carnivora > Canidae > Vulpes > Vulpes lagopus. Next base: position 101,181,523 of record NC_054827.1, on the reverse strand, counting down.
CAGTAAAATAAGCGATAATTTATTATATAAAGGAATACTATACTGCAACAAAAAGGAAGAAACTACAGCATTAATTAACAGAGTGGCTGAATTTCACCAAACTATGATGAATGAAAGACAGAGGATGTGATGCCTATATGATTCTATCGAACTAAATAAAGCTTGAAAAACAGCTGAATAAAATTATAGTGCTAAAGATGCATGTGTAGATAGGTGATAAAAAGATGAAGAAAAGTCACTGTAGTAGTCATGGTACTGGTTATTTTGGGACAATAGGAATGTTTTGGAGGGTATGTTGTTAGAGACTTTCAGGGTTTTGGCAGTATTCTTTTTCCTTGTCTAATGGTTATATGGATATTCACTTTAGGCTAAATCCTTGCTCTTTTAAGTTTTTGTTTCTGTGCAGTTTTGTATCATGTGCTACATTAATATGAAGTTTTAAATAAATAGATTTGATTTTATAAAGGAATTATAAGCCACAAATGTGGAGGCATTTTTAAAATTATAAGAGAATGTAATGTACATTATATAGGTGTTAGACTATTAATTCCAAAATCTAGAGAGAAAAATACACACACAATATTCACACTCACAGAAAGACTTAGCAGTCTTTGGGCAAAGACTTGATTCTTTTTTTTTTTTTTTTTAAGATTTTATTTATTTATTCATGAGAGACACAGAGAGAGACAGGGGCAGAAACGCAGGCAGAGGGAGAAGCAGGCTCCATGCACGGAGCCCAATGTGGGACTCTATCCCAGGACTCCAGGATTATGCCCTGGGCCAAAGGCAGGTGCTAAACCTCTGAGCCACCCAGGCGTCCCCAAAGACTTGATTCTTTGGGCATTATTGTCTGCATGTGGCAGCTAGGTGTACAGCCCCATCTTGACATCATGAAACAAGACCGTATAAGAAGACTGGCTTACAAAAGCCTAGGATGGCAGAGTAGAAAGCTGAAAAGCTCTGGGTCCTCCACATTTAGCTGCTAAAGCTGCTGAGTTTGCAACCACTTTTCCCCAGTCGTCTTATAAAAGATAAAAGATTTTCTCATTCTTTACATGAAATGTAAGATAAAATACAAGCCATAGGTAGAGGAATATTTAATAAGTAGATGGGTTTTTAATGTACCAAGTGTACACTTCAAAAAAGAAACCCAACAAATATTTTAAAAAGTGAAAGGGTGTACCAGGAGATTTTTTTTTTTTTAAAAGGCAAAAAAACCCACAACTCACTAATTGCCAACTATTACCACTTTCTGTTGTGTCATGGAGAGCCGATAAAGGTGTGAGGAAACTGATAATCTTCTGTGTGCTTATGGCATTGTATATTAGGAACAATCTTTCTGAAAAGATTTTGGCAAGATGTTTCAGTAGTCATAAAAATGTTTGTGCCTCTGAGCCCACCAATCTCATTCCTGAGTATCTCTCCTAAAGAAATAAACTAGAATATGCAAAGGTTCACTGCAGCTTTGTTTATAGTAGTGAATAATAGGAAGAAACCTATTCAACAATATGAAAATTATGCAAACAAAAATTTTCAACTGAATTCCTTTTTAGTTATGATTTGAAAGTATGCGAAAAATATGCATGTGGAAAATAAAAAGGAGGGGAAACGCAAACTGATTATCCATAGTTCTGTTGGGATGGTGGAAATAGTTTTCCCTCTCTTTTTCTTAGTTCTTAAACTTTCTGAATTGATACAGTACTTCCACAAGCATAACATTTTTATTTTAGTAAATTAGAGCATTCATTTGTTTTTCCTTGAAGCATGGTCATTTTTTGTTTCCTTGAAACATGATTATTTTCAGTCTGTCATTGTCCAAGTAAAACCTGCCAGTTTTATACATGCTGTAAGTTGTATACATCTTCCATAGTGGCAATCTGATAAGGCATATTAGATAAATTTCTCTGTTGAAAGCTGACATTTAATACTTAGATAATACTGTAGTTCAATGACTTTGGGAACTCCTTTTAACTTTGGGCCTGTGTTTAAAGATCAAGCATAAAATAAAGTTTCCAATATCCAGCAACTTCACTTTTTAAAAACATGCTGAGAAAGAATAAAATACACTGGACTAGAAATAGAAGGACTCAAGAAGCTCTTAAAATTGTCTAGGGGTGAGCGAAAGTAATATATAAGGGCTTGCATTGTAGCAGAGGCAGTATCAGCTAAAGAGAGATGGAGGAAATGAAAAACATTATAAAGCAACAAAGCTAGAGCTCTGTGGAAGTCGGATGGGAGTGACAGGGGTGGCAGGGGTTTAAAACAGGTTGTTTGAGGGGCAGCGGTTTAGCACTGCCTGTAGCCCGGAGTGTGATCCTGGGGACCCCGGATCGGTCCCATGTCAGGCTCCCTGAATGGAGCCTGCTTCTCCCTCTGCCTGTGTCTCTGCCTCTCTCTCTGTCTCTGTGTGTCTCATGAATGAATAAATAAAATATTTAACAAAAAATTAAAAAAAATAAAACAGGTTGTTTGAGATGACGGGTGTATCTGTGGGGAAAAGGCACCGGATGAGATGGTTGCATGTGGACTAGAAATTAGGAGAGACACAGATTTAAGAGTCATATTCAGGCAATGGTTAAAGCCAGGGGGGTGCATGGAGTCTCTGAAGGAGCGGAAACTCTTTGGGGCTGTGCACACGGCATAGATTGAGAGGGTGAATACATTACTCAGGAAGAGATGCACAGGATTTCATGAGCATTGTCTGCTGTGGATTATAACACATGCAGAACCCATGTTGTCTGTCATACAAGAATTTCCACTGAATCAAGTAAATGTATCAGCTATAATTTTAAAAACCATGGTTTTTTTCATTAGAAACTCATTGATTTCTTACACAAAAGATAATTGTTCAGACTTTTAAAATGTACTTTTTAAATTTATTGAGTAATCAGCTGAAAGTTTGTCAGATTTTATGAAAACTTGTCAAATATGACAAAATCAATTCTTGAACCTTGCTTTGGACGGATTTTTCAGAATCCTTTGAGATTTTCAAAATCCTTTGCATGTCAGTTCAACTTTTGAACAAGATTCATAGTAATAAAACATTAGTGACATCATTGTCTACAATTTAGCCCTATAAGAGTAGTATTAAGGACATGGAGAGCTTTCTAGCCACTTGAATACATTATTCCAGCTGATAGAATATTCTGAAATATGAGCCGGACTGATAAAATTGAATGATCTGCCTTAGAGTTGTAGGACCATAAGTGAGATTATCTTTGTTAGGTTTCCGGATGCATCAGTATGCAGTTTGCTCAAGAGCATTTTTATCATGTTTGTGTCAGGGCATAATTTACCTTAACACCTGAAAATACATTTTAATAATAATCACATTGGGTTTATTCATTTACAGTTAGTACTTAATTCTTAAATGTGTAGGCTATGGCAAGATGAGATACTGAAAGTATATTTCTGTCTTAAAAAACGAATGGGAGGTAAGAAGTATATTAGATAGTATATCACTACACTCCACAATATAACAAATAGAGCATATAAGGTTATCCTCTTTCAGCCTGGCAAGTCACCAGACAGTTACATCATCCTGTAATAATTACCTGCTGCAGACTCCCGACTTCACACTAAAAAATACCATGCTTTTAGATTCCCTTCACTCTGGGTTACTATGGTATTCTACGTAGCTGAAAAGCATCCTAGACTCCACATGGGAAAGGAGTATTAGAGCTTCTTGATAATGGCATTCTTCTGCATCAACTTTGCATCATCATGTAATGTACTTGAGAAGAAATACTGCCTTACCCTTCAGATTGGAGTACAAATGAAGTAAATAAAAATCTTCTAAATGTAATCAAAGAAATTACAAACATACGTTTGTGCCTTATAAGAGAAATATTAATCTGTACTTATTAGTGTTAATCCAACATTTTTTTGGTTTCTATTAAGTCTTTCTATCTTTGAAAAATTATTTGATACGCATTTTATATTCAGATGACTTGCCTTAGCAGTTCCCCCTGCCCAATGCGTGGATGAGCTCTACTCCACAGGGGATGGCCTGGTGAAGAGATTGTTTAAAAGCACTGCTTTCTGAAGCTTAACAGAATTCAGGAATTGCTCTCTGGGGTGTGGAAAGGATATTCAACCCAGATTTAATACATACTGCTTCAAGATAATGGAAGCAGAATGCAGGAAATAGCCTCATAATGTTAACTAAAATACCAGTCCTCACATCAAAAATTAAATCACATAAAAAAAATTAAATCACATAAATGAATTAAAACTGGTAGGTCATTTGGTAAAAATTTCAGAGAAAACAGGAGGAGTTGGGTCAGGTGAGGTTGGGCAAGAGGAAAACTGATTATGTGGATTCCTGACAGTTTGGCAGCTGCCAAAGAGTTGCATGCCAGTTCCTGATTGTCACACCTCACCACTGTTTGCTTTGTCCTTTGGAAATATACTGGTTAGAATTCATAAAGTTGATTAGATCACATTGTCAAACATCCATTTTTAATTATTCATGTAAATAATACACCCAAATAACATGTTTTTCAAACTCTATATTAGAAGCAGATATATTGAAGCAGCCATTTTCTTCAGCTGATTATCTTCAAGTACTTAATCCCTCTCTTTCTAGTTCTATTTTTTAAATTTTAGGATTCTCCTATTGATCAGTTGCCTCTATTCATTATAATACTGTTCCTAAAAGTGTTTTATAAGCCACCAACTACTATACAGATTGTTTTAAATAATATTTCTGTTCCATTCAAGAATCTTCCATAGATTTAAAATGTTCTGATACCCCAGTACAAATGCTCTTAAAGTGAAAAATATGTAGTACATAATTGTTTTTTGTCAGTAACTCATTGCAATTCTTTGAGACACATCATTTTACTTCTTGGCATACAGTCTTTTCAGGGTGCAGTTCTCCTTTCCCTGTCAGCTTTTTCCTCATTCTGGCTTTCTTCTGAGTCTCAAAATGGTCGAGAATCAAATGCTTCCTCAGTTGTATTTGGAGGAATGCAGGAGCCTCCCTCACCATCATGTAACAGCTGCTTTACTTAGGATCTGATTGGACATTCCTGTGTCCCGTCACTGTGGGGAGGGAGAATGCCTGTACCGATTGGCTTGGGTTTGTCACCAGTCATAAATTGAAGTGGAGTCCGCTCACTCAAACTACATGATTGCTACACCTGAGGAGGACTAGAAGGACGGCAGCATCCATGAAAATAGGGGTGATCTTCTAGCCCAGCTGACGCCCAGAAGTACTACAGCTATAGAACATACACGACAATCTATAGACTGTTCTTTTAGAGAAAGTTGAAAACAGGAATTAAGATGATTAAAGTCAGACCACAAATACTTAATGAAGACCTTACTGGCAGCCAAAGAAACAGTGTGGGTAGAGGTAGAGCAATAAGGAAGAAATACTTGGTGAAAATGAAGCATTAGAGCTGAGTGCTGAAGAGGCTTCAGTAAAGGAGTTGCCCTGGTAGCTCCTTCAGGCCCAGACTAGGAGGGTTGCCTCTGTTGCCACAGGGATGAATGAATAGGCCAATCTCAGGCAGTTTCTTATAATATCTCCATTATCTCGGTCCCCAGTAGGAGATGCCCTGGATCTTGTGTCTTAAGTATCTCTCAGTAACTCCAAGCAGTAAGACTGGAAAGTAGTGGCATAAGTCTTAAGTTTTATGTGTATTTCAGGTTGGGTTGATATTTTTGCTTTTTAAAAAAAAATATTCCTAAAGATACATGGTTAGATACTGAGTTTTGTTACAAAATTTACTTGAAACTAGGACTAGGGAAAACTTGTTTCATATTTGTACCAAAGTGTTTTAATGACTGTTTTCAAGTTAATGAATGATACTTCCTTTTTCCAGGGAATGGATTTGTAAACTCAAGAGCTTCTCCAAATTTGATTGGAACTACTGGTGCAAATAGTTTAGGCAAAGTTATGCCTACAAAGTCTCCCCCTCCTCCAGGTGGTGGCAATCTTGGAATGAATAGTCGGAAACCAGATCTTCGAGTTGTCATCCCTCCTACAAGCAAGGGCATGATGCCTCCACTGGTACGTTAAATTTTTCTTCATTTTCATTCTTTAAAATACAGCCAGTCTGTAGTTTTCTTTGGAATTTTCCGTACTTCCATAGAATCTAGACCCTTTCTTAATGAGTGTTTCTATTTGAAGTCAGCATTTGAAGAGACAGATCCATTTTAAATACACAGAAATCTGATTATGGAGAAACAGGATGTAAATATGCTTAGTGGTTATTTAAAATTAAAGCTAAATGAGGAGAGGTTGTTAGGCTTAATTTTATCAGGCTGGGATCTTAGCTCAGAAATTCCATCACCAAATTGATAAATTAAACCTGACTTAAATATTTTTCTGTCTCTACTTTGCATACTTTCGGTAATCGATTACATATGCTTTTCTGTAGAAGAAACACTATATTAGTCGTTAGAAAATTCTGCATACCAAAAAGAACCATTGTAGAATAGGGAACAATGCATCAAGACCTGAATGAGTTATTCTCCAAATCATTTTCCTTTGTTTATTCCTTCTCCAGTAACCTTCCCATTTAATTCTATAAAGAATATAGGTCTTCCCCCAAATCCCTTGGCAGTGTATTCATAATTGCAGCTTCATAGGCTTTTGAATCCTGTGTTTATGAAGAAGAAGAGAATATGTTTATCCCTTGAGCTTCTTACAGAAAAAACTTAGATTACGTATGCAAGTTTTAAAACCATTCCTAGTATCACGTAGCTTGACTAACATGCAATGTGATATGCCAGGTGTTCTCTCTACAGTGCAGCTGCTAAACCCACTATTTGATTTTTTGCCTAAATGAAAGTTGATGTTATCAGGCTTTAGATAATCTACGTATGTGTAATGCTTTATAGATTCCCGAACATCTTCATATGCATTGTCGCATTTGATTGTCAATTATACTATAATCTTGGCTAGGTAGAGATGAGGAAACTGAAGGAGGAGTTAGTACTTATCCAAGGTAATATAAAAGAGAGCCAGGACAAAAACTTTTTAAGTCAAGAAACAAACGAGTACTTTTTCATTTGTAGTAGAAAGCTGGAAACTGTGTTGCCCCCAGCCTTACAATGAAAACGAGTTGAATAAATGACAAGTTCACAGTTCTCTTTGAGTAGATTATAGTGCTGAGATTTCATGGTATTCAGGTGGCCCAGACTCTAGGGGAGAGACACATACTGCAGGCAGAGGACACATTCGAGCACTAGCTTATCTAGTAAGACCCAGGTAATAAGAGTTAAGCTCAGATGATGGATGAATTGCCAGAGGCCAGCTGTTCACTGGCAGGAGCGTGTAAAACCCCTAGGGCTGTGACATAGCAGGAGTCAGTTCTTTTATAGGCTTTTTCTCCACAAACCCCACTGGGTGCTCACAGAAGAGATAGGGAATGTCCTGAAAAAGTCTCTGCTGTGGTAATCTGCTGGGAAAGGGGAAGAGTACCCACTACAGTAGGGACAAAATGTTCTCCCTGGACCCTTCTCCCCTTTCTCTCCTGTGGACCAGAAGCCTTAATCTGTAAGGAGATGAACAACCAAAACTGTCACCATTAGGGCATTGGTGACCTCCCATTGTATCTCAAGAAATGGAAAAGGAAAAATATCTAAAGCCATGGTGGAGAAGCAGGAACAATGCCAGAAGCATGACAGGGTGACCAAGGAGCCACAGCTCTGGGCACAGCATCAAGAGGGGAAGGCTTCAGACTGACAGTGGAGCAGTCACTGGGGAAAAAGCAAACAACCTCTGGCAAACTAGCACTTGTTTCCTCCTGGAGGGATTTGAGGCCCATGGTAGATGCACTTAGGGTGACCATTGATTGCAGCAGTGAAGCTCAAACCCAGTGCAGTTCCTAATTTAACTCAAACCATGCACTAGGAAAGACCTCTTGGTCTATAGGTCAGTAGAGTTACCCAAACTGTAATACGAAGAGAAAGAAGAGTGAAAATAAAAAGCAGAACAAAGCTTCCAAGAGCTGTGGGCTTTTATCAGGTGGTTTAACATATTTGTCATTGGAATTCCAAAAAGAGGAGAGAAAGAGCAGGACAAATACTTGAAGAAATAACAGAAGTAAGATAAATACACATTCAGACTGCTAAAAGCAAAAGACCAGTAAAAATCTTAAAGGCAGCCAGAGAAGAAAAAAGAAGAAAGATACGAATTTATACTATACATCTCTCTAGAAATTGTGCAAGCTACAAACAATGGAGTAAGAAAGTGCTGGAATTCAAAACAGACAAACAAAAAAACTCCTCAACCTAGAATTCTATATCCAGCAAAAATGTCTTTCAGAAATGACAGAGAAATAAAAACTTTCTCAAACAAAAAGTCTTGAGAGTTTATTGCTGGAAGACCTGTTCTGCAAGAAACACTAGGGGAAATCATTTGGCAGAAGGGCTATGATGCCAGCAAAAACTTGGATCTATACAAAGAAATACAGAACAATGGAAATGAAATAAATGAAAATAAAGCACAATTCGTTTTCCCCCTACATTTTAGAAGCCTTCTATTTTAGAACAATTTTATATTTATACAAAGATTACAAATATATTATCAGAAAGTTCTGCTAATGCTTCACACCAGTTTCTCAGATTATTAACATCTCACATTAGTATGGTACATAAGTTAGAACTAATGGGTCAGTACTGATACATCATTATTCACAGAAGTCCATACTTTATTCAGATTTCTTTCATTTGTAACCACATGTCTTGTTCTGTTCTGGGATCCCATCTAGGACAGCATTACAATTAGTAGCCATGTTTCCTCAGACTCCTTCTCTTGGCTGTGATAGTTTCTGAGACTTTACTTGCTTTAATCATCTAGACAGTTTTGAGAAGTACTGATCAGGTGTTTTGTATAATATTCCTGAATTGGGATTTTATTCTCATGTTTTTCTCATGATTAGACTGGAGTTATGGGTTTTAGGAAGGAAGGCGACAGAAGCAAATTACCAGTTTTATCACACCACACAAAGGATACATACTGTTGTTATGAGTAATTATTACTGATGTTAACCTCGGTTACCTTGCTGATGTAGTATTCCATGGGTTTCTCTGCTGCAAAGTTATGCTTCTTCCTTTCTATACTGTCCTCTTTGGAAAGAAGTCCCTCTGCAAGGTCCATACTTAAGGAGTGGGGAGTTAGGCTATCCCTCCTTGAGGGCAGAATATCCACATAAATTATTTGGAGTTCTTCAGCAAAGGTGAAGAAACTTGTTTGCTTTCATTTATCTAATATATTAATACAGAGTTAACGACATTTATATTTTGAGTTATAATACTAAATTCTTTTAATATATAATTCTATCAGTACTATTTTATTCTACTGCTCATATTCCAGCGTTAGCCATTGAGGACTATTCAGTTGGTTCCTGTGCCTCTTGCATGCACCGTCATCTTTCTGGGGGTTTTTTTGGGAGGAGTAATGGGGGGAGGTTATTTTTAAATTTTTCAGTTACTACGAAATGCCCTAGACTCATCTTACATATTCCTGCCCTAGTCCTAGAATCAGTCATTTCTCTAAGGAACTGTGGTTCCTTTTTATTGGGAAAGGTATTAGAAACCAGAATCTGAGCATCTTTCTCTTCTTAATTGCTCTAAAAGATTGCTGACTTTCTAAAGCAAAAATAGTGGGAAGAATTTTGTGCTTATAGCACATGTAAAAATAAAATCTATGACAATAAAAGGCAGGCAAATTATAAATACAGTGTTGTAAGTCCTTACTCTACACCTAATGTGGTATCTATTTGAAGGTGAACTCTAACCTTATGTTATGAGTATGTTATGAAACCTAGTGCAACTAGGTTGACCAACGTCCTTTTTCTGCTCTTTAAAAAGAGAGGTATAAAGTCAGTAGAGGAGATAAAATGTAATTATAAAAAATGCTCAAAAAGCCCAAGATATAAGAGAAAAAATAAAAACAGATGGTACAAATAAATATAGCTAGCAAGATTGTAGATTTTAATCCAACCATACAAGTATTCACTCTGAATGTGGTCTTTTAAGACAGTTAAAAGACAAAATGTCAGATTAAGAAAAGGAAGATCATACTATACAGAAACCCTAGTTTAAATATAAAGGCATAGGTTTACAGATACAGAAAACATATAGTGCAAACATTAACCACAAGAAGACTAGTGTAGCTATATTAATTTCAAACAGTGTAGACTTCACAGTGAGGAATTTCATCAAGGATAAAGAAGGACTTCACACAGTCCATTTCCCAAGAAATAAGTATCTTTAATGTATACACACCTAACAGCAGACCTTCAAAACTTATACACCAAAAACCGATGGAACTAAAAGGTAAAATAGAAAAATCCACAACTGTAGTTGGAAACTTAAAACACTCTTTTCTCAGTAATTGACAGAATAAGTAGGCAGAAAAATCTGTAAGGATCTAGACAACCTGAGCAGTACTCAACCAGCTCGACCTAAGAGACATTTCTAGAACATCTCACAGCAGCAGAACATAACATTTTTCTTAAGAGCCCTTGGAACATTCACCAAGATAGCACTTTCCTGTGTCACAAAGTAAACCTCAACAAATTTCAAAGAATTGAAATCCTGTAGATTGTATATTCTCTGATCATAACGAAATCCATAACAGAAAGGAAAAATCTTTATATATTGAAAAATTAACACACTTTTAACTAACCCACAAGTCAAAGAGGAAATCTCAGGAGAAATTATAATTAATATATACATATATATTCTGTCAAAAAAAACCTGTCAAAATATGGGGGACCAGCAAAAGTAGTATTGGGAAGGAAACTTACAGCATTAGATGTTTATACTAGAAAAGAGAAAGGTAACAAATCATTAAGCTTTACTTAAACTCAAGAAAGAAGAGCAAACTTAACCCAGAGTAACCAGAAGAAAAGAAAGAGCAGAAATTAATGAAATTTAAAACAGAAAAACAGAGAAAAGCAATCAAACCACAGCCTAGTGTTTTGATTGCTAAACTTATAGCCCTGCTGACCAAATTAAAAGAGAAGGCATAGGTTATCAATATCAAGAATGAAAGAGGTACTGGCAAAAAGATGGGCACATAGATCAATGGACAAAACGGAGAGCCCAGAAAATAGACCAACACAAATATATTCAGTTTATTGACAAATGCAGTAAAGCAGTTCAACATCCATATGCAAAAATAAAATGTCAAAATATAACTCATACAAAAATTAAAGTATAGACTCAAACATAAAATACAAAAACTCTGAAACTTTTAGAAGAAAACATTGGGAAAACAATACATCAAAAACATGATTGATAGAGAAAATTTTGATACATTGATGCTTATCAGAATAGTTTCACTGTCAAAAAAGTTTTACTCCGTGAAAGGTCTTTATCCAAAGAATAAAAAGACAACCTACAGATTGGGACTGCTTGCAAATCACATATCCGGGAAAGGACTTGCATCCAGGATGATACAACTATATATCTGTTAGAATGGCTAAGATTTAAAAAATAAAATCAGTAGTGTTGTGATAGCCTTATGTGGTGACAGATGGTAGCTACACTTGTGAGCACAGCATAATGTATATATAGAGTTGTTGAATTGCTGTGTTGCACACCTGAAACTGATATAACATTATGTGTCAGCTGTACTCAACCAGGGGTGCCTGGGTGGCTCAGTTGGTTAAGCTTCAGACTCTTGATCTCAGCTCAGGTCTTGATCTCAGAGTAGTGAGTTCAAGCCCTGTGTTGGCCTACTTTACAAACAAAACAAAACCCCAAGATACTAAAATGCCAAGTTCTGACGAGGATGCAGAGCAATAAGAACTCTCATATATTCATGCTTGGAAAGCAAAATCATATACCACTTTGGAAAACAGATCATCAGCTTCTTACAAAGTTATATATATACTTGTTATACAACCTCTCCTAAAGAATTTACCCAAATGAATTGAAAACTGTGCTTATACAGAAATCTGTATTTTTTCATGGTTGCCAAAAACTGAGAGCATCCTAGATGTCCTTCCAACAGATGAATGAATCGATATACACACTGTGGTACATCCAGACAAAGGAATACTGCTCAGCAATAAAAAGGGATGAGCCATTTATTCACAGCAGTACAGATGAATCTTAAATGAATTTTGCTAAGTGAAAGAAGCTGGATCTAAAAGACTACATAGCATGCGATTCCATTTATATTTCATTCTGGAAAACGCAAAACAGATCAGTGCTTGCCAGGGATGGAGAGAAGAGTTGACTACAAAGGGAATTTGAGGTGAATTTTTGTGGTGATGTAACTATTCTGTGATCCTGTGTTTTTGGATGTACATACGAGTCTGTGCTTTTGTTAAAAACCCATAAAACTGTACAATACCAAGATTAGTTTTTACTATATGCAATTAAAAATCAACGAGGATTCGAGGGGAACTGAAGATAGAATATAGACCGTGACACGTGAATGTAACTATATCTCAAGTCTGTGACATGATGATATGGAAGAGGATGAGGAAGGAGCTCACAATAACTTTGGAAACGTTCAAGTCTAAATAGAGAAAACAAAAAAATTTGTAGGAAATCATTGTATATCTGAGGAAATAGAAGTCCCAAATTATGGCAGATTTGCAGGTGGCTCAGTTGATTAAGCATCTGCCTTCCGCTTGGGTCATGATCCCAGGGTCCTGAGACAGAGCCCTGCATCAGGCTCCTGCTCAGCAGGGAATCTGCTTCTCCTTGTCCCCCTGCTTGTGCGTGGACTCGCTCTCTGTCGAATAAATAAATAAAATCTTTTAAAAAAAATTATGGGACATTGGATAAGATATCCAACCAGTACTCTTCAAAGTTATTAATGTCATGAAAAATGAGGAAAGATGGAGGGAACTGTCACAGACTAGAAGAGACGAAAGGTACATGACACCTAAGAGCATGTAGGACACAGGATCTGGTCCTGGAACAGAAAAAGGACGTTGGTCAAAGACTGGTGAAAGCTAAGTGAGATACTATAGTTTTAGGTACTGCTGTTACTTTGTTAGTTTTGACAATTATATCATGTTTTTGGGGGGATGTACCAACTGGTGGAGTGGTGCTGGAGTGTGGTATGTGACAGTATACTCTCTTCGCAGCTGCTCTCTAAGGGTAAAATTTTTTTAGGATACAAAGTTAAAAATACATATAGGTATAACAACCCCAAAAGAAAACCATTTAGGCATTCAGGATAGTCATTTGGCTCACCTTTTAGGAATGGGATGTGGAATATCTGCCACTATCTTTCAGAAATACAAACTACAGAAAGTTTCATTTATGGGTCAGAAATATATTGATAAGAATTATTAGTAAACTGAAGACTTTAAGGACGAAACTGCATTTAGGCATTTAGCAGCTGGTCAGGGTTATCTCTGATCTTTGTTTCAGAGATCATGAAGCATCTCTGTAGAAGAGTCAGAATTTGCCATATAAACTATTTTACACCCTTGTCCCTGCAGGTTCAAGGGAAAACTACACAGCAAGCACCTATTGTATTTCCATGTGTATCTTGTTAGTAGAGACCTGTGAAGGTCTCTGGAACTCAACAACTGAAGAGCCTTTTACCCACATTTGAAATAGCAATTGTAGGCAAGGTGATTGTTTTTCAGAGTAGATAACCAGCCTCCCAGTTTTACAGTTTGTGTGCAGATAAACTGGCTTTCAGATTGGGGTTTCCTGTATCAATGATGCTTATAAAGACACCTTCTATAGATTGCCAGTGATGCTATGTCATTTAAAACTGTTAACAAATGTTTGAGTTCTTGTTTCATAACACCATGCTACCTGCAGTCGGAAATAATTCCTGCCGACTGAAGAGCACACATCTAGGAGATAAATAACGGACGTGTTTGACCAGGCGGGCTAGGGATGGGAGGATGAAGTATTCTGAAGGTTTCAGATATAAGCTGGTATGATTAGGAACTCCTTTTAAACATGGGTGCAGGGGCCTGGTGGTGTGCAGGTGAGACCAGCATAGGAGCAGACTAGGCTAGGCTAGGACAGGGGCTTCTTTAAAGCCTGACCTGAGAGGATTTAAAGAATCTTCTGAAATCAACTACCCGTGGCAAGACTATAAAAAATTTATATTTGTATTCGTTGCATATAATCATCTCTTTAGGGTTCCAGGCAACCACTAGTGTCCAAATGACATGCTTTTCTAAAGAAATATTTTATTTTTGAGTACCAACAGTCTTAGTAACTCTCGTATCCCTCTCATATGCTGAGTGCAGTCGGAGGAAGAGGAATTGGAGTTGGTGAGTGTGTGTTTCTGCTTGAAGGGAGTTGCAAAAGATCTAGACAGTACTAATTCTATTAAATGTATTTATCTAACCCGTGTTCCCTTTGTTACACAGTTTTTCTTGCTGTTATTAAACACTATCCAGGCACTTTCAATAACTGAACTGATCTACTGGTCCTACAAGAGTCCATCTTATTTTTCTACTTATAATTGTATATCTTGACCCATTTTGTTTGTTGGAGGGAACATTGGAACAGAGTTTACAAAAACAATAGCTGTCAATGACTGCAAGACACTTATGAAAGATTTTTTTTAAGGCAAGATACAAAATACCTTATATAGTTCCCCAAATTATTAATATATTTTTAGAAAATGATTTCACCCTCAAAGTTCCTCAGATTGTAACACATGGTCTTGTGTTATTTCTCTTTCTTTCAAAAAGATTACATCATTTTTGGTGAGGTCACCTTTTTCAGAGTTGAAATTATTTCATACTGCATGAGACGATCTGAACCATAAGGGGGTTCCCTGTTTGCTAAAAGGAATGTCTGTAATTTAACATACATAAATTTACTTTTTTCTATCAGGACATAACTCTGTTGCTAAAAGTAGCTATTACCTTTTTTCTAAAACAAATAATTTCTATTGGCTTTTCTTCTAGAAAATAAATCTGACTAAAAGTAACTTTGATTTAATCTCTTTTTTGGGAACTAAAACTCAAAATTCACAGAAATGATCACATAAATTCAAAGTCAGTTGCTAACTAGTGACTCTAAGGGGGAAAAGCTTGAAAATGTTTAGTTCGTAGCATGGACAAGGGTTCAGATTGCATGAGAGCATGGGGGGAAGGCATCTATTGGTTTTGTTTATATTTTATTGCTATATATAAATATATGCATGCTGGTGTGTTTTGCACAGTTTGTGTCTTTTTAGATAAGGTTGTCTGTGCTCTGTCCTTAAAATAAGAGATCATTCTTTAACTTTGTGATCACTCACAGTTTTAGATGTGGTTTTTTATTTAGCAAACTAAAATATACTAGTCTGCCATTAATTGCAATGTTGGATTATATCGTGCAGATTTAGACTTTCTTCTGGGGAAATACTTTACTTAGTGATACAGTAATGATTAGAAAATGGAAGTTTATAATTCAAGATAAAAGAATTCGTCTCAGACTACTTACCCTTAGGAAGTTGTCATGAATGCTTCCTTTCAATTCTCTTGCAATATGTTGCCCTCTAGTGGTCTCTCAAGTCTCTTACTCAGAAAAATCAATGCCAGTGAGATTAGAAGCTTTGATGCATGGAACCTATATATTGGCATTCACTATTACACGAGCACGTGCGCACACACACACAAAACCACCCCTTCTTGAGGTAATCCCAGGAGATTGCCATGGAGATGAAACCCTGGCATGGATAGAGCCAGGCCAAACTGTGTCATGCTATGTTCTTTTGCCTACTGTCTGACTCTTGAGGTTCCAGTGACCAAATCTTAGAACAGATAAGTCCAAAGTATAGGTCTACCTCAAAAATTCATTAAAATTATTAACTTGATGCTGAAAGTGTATTTTCAGTTACCATACATTGACCTCCACCCACTTAAAGTTCATCCCCCATTCAGAGTCTCAAAGGTACGTTTCTAAATCTTTGAAAACTACAAGATGAAGACATCAAAAATATTTATAATTATGAAATAAATACATAACCAAAAACTATCAACAATGTATATTCTTTAAAACTTAAGCTGATTCAAACTCTGAAACTTAATCAATTTTAATGCAAAGCTTCGTGATCACCAAAATAAAATCCCAATCTGTTAGCATTTAGAAAGTTTTTCAGATTGAACTCTCAGATATAATCCTGGATGGCTCTGACCTAAAGAGAGGAAAAACAGGTGCCTTGGAACCTACACTCAAAACTCTTCTGGGAAGGGCTAGGCCATGGAGATTCCTTGAGAAGCCTTGCTGTTCTAAAACAACCTTATGGTAGCTCCAGGAGCATACATAAGGATCAGAAGTAATAAATATATTTATCTCATCAGTTACATAGAAATCTTGGGCCAGAGCGTTTCTTGGGATAATCATTTAAGGATACTATCATACGTTTGTGTAGTACTTGAATTTCCAAAGCACTTCTCACCTCTTGGCTCACTAGAGTTTCACAGGAATCCTCCAAGGCAGGCAGCACAGATAACCACCATCTTCCTGCTGTACAGACAGAGGTTCAGAGAGGTGAACTGATTTTCCCCCTGTTTACGAAGTACTGGATTTGGGACAAAACCCAGGTGCTATAACCACATTCCAAATGGTCTTTCTTATTTAAAATAGAAACTTAAGATTGTTGGGCAGCCTGGGTGGCTCAGCAGTTTAGCGCTGCCTTCAGCCCAGGGCCTGATCCTTGGGACCCAGGATTGAGTCCCACGTCAGGCTCCTTGCATGGAGCCTACTTCTCCCTCTGCCTGTGTCTCTCACGAATAAATAAAAATAAAATCTTAAAAAAAAAAGAAAGAAAGAAACTTAAGATTGAGTGAAAAATACAAACTAAAAAGAAATTGAGATTTGGATCCTTATCAGATGATCAACATTCAAGTATCTAAATCTAGCACAAGGCCTTCATCTGATTATCCTTTGGAAGTGGTGAGAGAGAAAACTGAATCATACTCTGACTCTTTATAATCTCAAGAGCACTGAATTGTACTCTTAGTGATATGGGTTAGGCCCACAGATGTCAGTTTTCAGGCTGTAACTTCTTCATTAAAAAATAATTATATATGTAAAAACCCTGGAGTAGTTCTGCTTTGGCTTTCTTGGGTGCTGATCTCATGGATCATGGAGTCTGTTCTCTTCCTCTGATCTTGGTTTTGGAGCGTCCCCTGAAGCCACTGTGGTAAGAAACTGCTGTCATCCCCTGGCATGTAGAGGAGTAGACATCTTAAGCTAACTTGATCATTCAGTAGATGATTTTTAAAAATTCATTCCCAGTGTAGATAGGATACTGTATAGATGGACTCGGTCAGCAAGCATTTAATATTGCTCCATTCATGGTCCTACAAAAAGTACGTTAGTCACAAGCTCTCTCCACAAAGCCTCTCAGAAGAGTTGGGAGACTGTGCAGGGATGCATATCTGAACCTGCTGCCAAGAAATAGGTCACTGGGTAGGTGGTGTTGACAGTGGGGGAGGCTGAGCAAGTATGAGGGTGGGGCACATAGGGTGTGTATGTGTGTGTTTCAACTGCAGGATCCCAGGGAAGAAATCTGAAAGCAAACTGTATTTTGGTTAAGCCAAGACTTAACACCATGTTAACATGTGAATGCTGTAGATATAGGTAGTTTTGATGCCTAAACTCATGGACGACTTACATTCCCAGTATACACATGACTTTTCGCTATCCTCAAGTCTCTAAAACCTAGATGTTTGATTTGGGGCAGCCTGGCAGTATTTGTAGTACTACCAAGTCCTCATTTATGGTAACACATAAAAGTGTTACCACGCATGGTGCAAGTTTCTGTTTTAAGGATATATCTTTGACATCAATAAACACTATGAAAGACAGGGAAATGAATAATTAATGTAAAACTATATCCCTTGAAATTAAATATTTAGTTCTTCCCATTAGTATTTTTAAGTTTTTTTCATATCATCACTGCTTTAAGAAATAATGATATTCACATCATAAAACTGTGAAAAATGTCACTTTTAAATTGAATGTTATTTTTAAAATACTAAGTTTGAATATAAATACTCAAATAATGACACTTTTTTTTCCTGCTCTCTCACAGAATACCCAGAGGATAAGCAGTTCTCAAGCCACTCAGCCTCTAGCTACCCCAGTCGTGTCTGTGACCACCCCAAGCTTGCCTCCACAGGGACTCGTGTACTCAGCCATGCCGACCGCCTACAACACTGGTAAGCCTGCTCTCTGGCCTTCTGTGGATTTTAGTTCTTTGTTTTGTGATCAACATGTGCTTTTGTGATTTTTTTTTTTAAGTATATCGAAATAAATTATTTCCAGTTCTTTAGGTCCACATTTGGGTGTATTAAAAAACAGAGGCTAGCTTTGAAAAATGTACAAAAAAATACATTAATTGTAGAATGATTCCCAGCATCAACTTTTACAACTCCCCCCAGACAAAGAAACAAGTAGCTGTTACCAGAATTACAGCCTGTGCATCAAACCAGAGAGGATGATAGATACTGCTTGGCATTTTCTCTGTCACTTCTCATTACACAGTATCCCACTCCTCCTGGCTGTTGAAGCATAAGAAGTTTTTCTCCTTACGCTATGTTGACCCCCTGGGGGAAAAGACAGAATCCCCTTAACTCGGGCCTGCAGAATGTGGCAGGTGTGTAGCTGCGCCACGCAGGGTGTGTTTTCCTCTGTGTAACCACCTTTAGTTTCTGTTGTTTGTGTCTCAGGAGCAAAACCAGGACCTTTCTTGTTTCTCCTCAGAGCCAGTCACTCCTTACTTCTGGGAGGAACTTTTCACTCATTAATGTTTATGTAGACATTTTATTTTAAAATACCCTATTTCAGGAGTCTGTGAGGCAGAGTTATGACTGCTGAGTGGTTGGAGGGGCACTCTTAGCCATCCAGGGTGTCCGAGGGTCCTGGTGTGCAGCAGGTTTCTTTCAGATTAGCTGTTCTGAGGGGAGGGAGAAGGCTGGCTCGGGCGGTTTGCCTTTCTCACCAGCTGAGCCCAAGACCTTTTGGGTGATGCTTCAAAGGAAGAAGGAAATAGTTAAATTATACCTTGTCAGTTATTCAGATTACAGTGCAGGGCATTCAGTCTCTCATGATTCTTATAAGTAGACTATAATAAAAAAAAATAATCATCTAATTTTAGACTTCAGGGTAAATGCTCTAGCATGGTGCTTTCAAATTGCTGTCTGGAGCTCCCTGAGGCCACTGATATATTTTATTGTCACTTTAATTCCACGCAGTTCTTTTACAACAGAAGTTTAAAAGGTTTTGTTGAAAAAAGAGAACAAATGGCCACTCCTTATCTAACAATCAATATAAAAAAATGCCCAAATCTATTAAGTGCAAATCTAGAGTAAAGCAAGAGATTACACATTCATAGAAAGTCTGTGTCCTTGCACTGATCACCAGCTGTATGAGTGACAGCAGGCCAAGGACAGAGTTTTTGTTCCAAATTCACACCAGCTCGGGCGACAGGATATACCTGAGCAGCCAAGGCAAGCAGCGTGCACTCTGAGCTGGGGGAGCAGGAGCAAAGAGCTCAATGGTACAGACATGCAGGCAAGCAGCAGCGGCGCAGTGAGGGGCTGCACCTGGTGTTGAAGCTAGTGGCTTCCTGAACCCTTCCTGATAGGCTTTCCCATAGCCGTAGCCATGGAAGTTCCACTGTGCTTGTTTTTAGAAATGCTATTGGATAGATTAGCAAGAACTTATTTTTTTTGAAGTCCAGAAGGAATTACCAAAACATAAAGATGGAGTTCAATTCTGTCAAAACCATCAGCCCTTGGCCTCAGTCTCATTCCATCTCTAACCTGACCTGGTCCCTGTGCTCTTTTGCAAGCATGTATTTGGCTTGATTTTACCATATTATTTTTACTGTATTTCATTGCCCTTTTTAGACACATGTCCTTTTTCATCCTTCTGTAGTGTGTCACCTGCCTTTTTCTGTACAGAGTCAGACTCAGGTCAGATGGAACACTTGCTATGTGGCAGGTACTGGGCCAGGCACACAAGAGTATATGGTTCACAGTAGAAGTCAGGGCCTGCCCGGGAAGACAGACACAGGACAAGCAGCCCTGGGAATAATTGAGTTACAGTCATGGCAGGAGCTACATTGAGGCTACACTAAAGGGACACACGTGACCCAGTCGGACGGAGCAGGGAGAGTGTTCCAGGGTGAGAGCACCGTGTACAAAGGCCAGGAGATGGGAGCCTGGCGGGAGGGATGGGGATGGTTCAGCGTGCTCAGAGTTGAAACTCTAGAGGTAAGTAAGAATTTGTAGGCCATGCTGAAGATTTTGGATATTGAGAGCACCAAGAAGCCAGATTCTTAGGGAGAGAGATTTGGTGACCATATTTGTTATTTTAAGATCACTTTGGCTAGTGTTCATGGCAAAACAGCATCCCAAGAGACCACACAGGAGGCGAGCCTGGTGGCCCAAGGACTGGATCCCAGTGGCATAGCAGGAGAGCTGGTGAAGTGGGCGGGTTTGAGACTGTACGGAGCACCAATCAGCCTTGGTGATTGGCGGTGGAAGTATGAGAGAAGTATCAGGAACACCCACAGGTTTCTGGTATGAACAATGAAGTGAATGTTGGTGCCATTTATCAAGATAAGGAGCAGGTTTGGAGGAGGAGAGAGGAGTCTGGTTTGGGTGTCAAATTTGAGGTGTTTGGAGAGACATCAACATGGACAATGGACATATCGAGTAGGCAGTTGGGAGGACCCAGAGGTAGAGAGTTAGGGGTGGCAGGAGGCACTGTGGAAGGCCGCAGTGTGAGGGACCCCCTGCGCCACCTGCCGTGGGAGTGGATGAGGCGGTCAGAGAGACTGTAGCATGAGCAAAGTGTAGAGGAACGCAGAATCATAAGCACTAACTATGCTCTTTCCACTCAGTCCTTTTTTTATTAATGTTAATTCACTAAGACCAGCTTCTTTAAATACATCTCTTGAGACATGAAAAAGCAGTTAAAAGTAGAAGAGTTTTTGCCACCTCTCTTTAAAACTAAATGGAAAAGACAAGTGTTAATGAAGAACTGAAATAAACCGATGTGTGAATGATACGTAATGTCCCAAGTATTGGCCAAAGTGATTATGACTGAGGCATTCAGATACAATGAGCTATATTCTATATTATACTCTTGTAAACACATAAGGTTTTTCATGAACTTGAAGTTATGTTGCACAAGGATCTTTGACAGCCCCTGTACTGTGAACAACTGCAGTTCGTCAGTTGTGTGATAATAATGTCCTCTCTAGGCCACTGAGCTGGCCACCGCCTGGGAAAGGGCGCTGTGTCCTTCCTGCTCCCCTTGTACATCAAGAATAGAAGATCTGCTGCTCGAGGCTCCATCTGATCTGTCGTTCCTTCTTCAGGGGGGTAGCAGAGGGCATGTGTAAAATGACAGCTGTGTATGAACATCCCTTAGCAATGGCTGTGTCATTATTTCTATTTACAAGTCTGGAAAAAGTATCTCAACTTATTGTGAGACATGAAACTGTAAGCATATAGTACAAAGTTGAGACTGACTTTAGTGAAATAATCCCAGACAAGCAGATACAGTGAGGACCTGTAAACCTCCCAAAGAAAAACTATTGTGGGTTTAGACCTGTGTGTTTTATGTTAGGAAGTACCTGGCTTCTCTCAACTTGGGAACCTTTGGAGCTACTCTGTGAAAAACATTTTACTTGAGCCTTCCTTATACACACGAGCAACAGTTCTTTCCTTGTCCTAGATTACTCGCTGACTAGTGCGGACCTGTCGGCCCTGCAGGGCTTCAACTCCCCGGGCATGCTGTCTCTGGGACAGGTGTCAGCCTGGCAACAGCACCATTTAGGACAAGCAGCCCTCAGCTCTCTGGTGTGAGTAACTAGAAATTGTCTCCAAATCTCTCCTTTCAGCCTGTGCACTTTATTTTTCCATCAATTATGGTCTTCACTGTTTACTTTCATGTGACGATCTGAGAAGGATTCTTTTTTACATGGTACAAGTGTTTGGAGAAAATATTTTCTTTATGTGACTCTAGGTAATAGCTTGGATACTGATCAAAGTAGGCATTCCCTGAGGAGATCTGGGAGGCAAGGCTTCTCTTCTGTGGAGGTAGACTCAGATAGTAACCAAGGGGTACTGAGGCAAGACATCACCCACATGCACCTCCCTTCTACCTACCAGCTGACCACTAAGCCACCCAGTCGCCCCCTCCTTCCTCACCCGTGTACCTGATTCCAGTGTTGGAACAAAGGCAGCTTAGAGGTATTCACCCCACACACATTTTTTTTCCTTCTGGTGATTATCAGTAGACGAAGGGAACAGAAAAATAAACAGCCAACCCTCCTGGAGGCCAACTGGGAGTGCTCTTCTGTCCTCCTTCTGAGATGCTGTCCTCCACCTGAGCAGGCTTTCCGTCATCCTGCTTTCCCCTCCTACTAGTGCTGCCAGATACCCCCTGGGCACCACCATAAGGTCTTCTCACTCCTGTCCCTTCACCCTGCCCATAAGGAATGTTCTCATTGTTGAACTCGTGCGGTACAGTGCGTGCAGCATGTTTCGACCAACCCCATGGACCCCAGTAGCCAGATTCACACACAGATACCCAACCTCTGCTATTCTCCCCTCCTGTCCGCGGAGAAAGCTAAGGTTATTTTCCTTCTCTGATTTTCTTTGCCCACTGGCCCTCAGAGAGCCGTGCAGAAGTGAGTGGAGATGGCTTGGCACTCAGCCTGAGGGAGAAGCCTGTCCACACACTCTGCTACTCTGCACGAGGTGGCCTGTCTGTGCCATTTCCTCACCTGGGAAAGACAGCCAGGTGACTAACTGCCTTCTTAGAGTTGCTGTGAGAGGAGATGAGATGTGCCTGTCCCAGGACGAGAGCAGAGAAGAAAGCAAGGATGAGAGGAAGCCAAATTCAGAGGCCGAGTCATTCCTCTCCTGTTCTGGTCCATATGCAGCATTAGACACACTGCTTCGGAGACTTCACCTGCCGAAGGGCCAAGGGGGTGGGTGGGGACACTAGTCACCAAAGCTCTCGACTGTCCTGTTTTTTTCCTTCCACAGAGAGGTCGTTAAAAGCAGTATGGGGGAATTCTGATAGTGTCAGTCAGGGGGTGTCTGCGGTATCATTCCGGTTATGCAAAGGCACTCAGAAACCATCTAACATCTTTTCTTTCCTGCAGCGCTGGAGGGCAGTTATCTCAGGGTTCGAATTTATCCATTAATACCAACCAAAACATCAACATTAAGTCAGAACCAATTTCACCTCCCCGGGATCGAATGACCCCATCAGGCTTTCAGCAGCAGCAGCCACAGCAGCAGCAGCCACCACCGCCCCAGCCCTCCCAGCCCCCCCAGCCCCGACAGGAAATGGGGCGCTCCCCTGTGGACAGTCTGAGCAGCTCAAGCAGCTCCTATGATGGTAGTGACCGGGAGGATCCACGGGGTGACTTCCATTCTCCAATTGTGCTTGGCCGACCCCCAAACACGGAGGACAGAGAAAGCCCTTCTGTAAAGCGAATGAGGATGGACGCGTGGGTTACCTAAGGCTTCCAGGCTGGTGTTCATACTTCGTGTTACTGCAGTGAACTGCCCTACATATCTAAATTGGTAAATAAGGACATGAGTTAAATATATTTATATGTACATACATACATATATATCCCTTTATATATATATATGTATGTGGGTGTGAGTGTGTGTATGTGTGGGTGTGTGTTGCATACAGAATCAGGCACTTACCTGCCTTGTAGATTGCAGATGTGCGTCCCATGGCAAACAAAGCACCCCGTAGGCAGAGTCTAGTCTGGCACTTCCTTGGACTACTTGTTTCATAAGATAACCAGTTTTTGCAGAGAAACGTGTACCCATATATAATTCTCCCACACTAGCTTGCAGAAACCTAGAGGGCCCCTACTTGTTTTATTTAACTGTGCAGTGACTGTAGTTACTTAAGAAAAAATGCTTTGTAGAACAGAGCAGTAGAAAAGCAGGAATCAAGAAAGCAATACTGTACATAAAATGTCATTTATACTAATTACCCAGCCTGGCATGGGTCTCTGTTGCAGAGGGGTGCATGGGAAGGGCTGTTGATATTTTAAAAAACAAAAGAAAAAAGCCCCACACATAAATGTTTTGCACGTGCAAAAATGTATTGGGTCAAAGAAGTGATCTTTAGCTAATAAAAAAGAGAGAGAGTAGAAAACACGCATGAGATATTCAGAAAATACTAGCCTAGAAATATAGAGCATTAACAAAATAAATTAATATATTAAGTTATAATTGGACTATGTCAGAAGTTTCTTTTTACATTCATATCTTAAAGAAACTGATTTTAGCTCATGTATATTTTATATGAAAGAAAACACCCTTATGAATTGATGACTATATATAAAATTATATTCACTACTTTTGAACACATTCTGCTATGAATTATTTATATAAGCCAAAGCTGTATGTTGTAACTTTTTTTTTTTTAAGAGAATAGCTTTATCTTGTTTTAACTTTTTAGTTTTATTTTAAGGGGAAAAAAAACAAACAAAAATATCTTGCAAGCAGAACCTTGGAAAAAAAAAGCCATGAACACTTATTATTCTATATGTAAATTAAAAGTTGAGCCAAACTCTTTTGTGTATATAGCATCTTAAATATATTATCACCTTTGATGTAAGTACCTATGTATTGTATGGTCACCAGATTAAAAAGTATATTTTTGTGGATTGCCGCCAATTTGGGGGGAAAAGGCGAGATCCTTATTAAGTAGAGTATTCACTGTTTAACATTTACTATTTTGTTAAATATACTGTACTTTGGATTTTAATTATTAGCCCAGTCTTTTCAGAGGATTGTATAAAGGGGTTTCTCCCCTCACTGGTGGTGAATGTGTGATGTTACATTGTAATCTTTGTGCTGTATGGGTTGAGCATCATTATATATTTTATATGTGTACATAAATAGCAAAGTGGCAAAAAAAACTGGTGTTAAGTTCATCTTGCATAAATATAAAATGTGTTGTTACAGATTTTATAAGGCATTACTTAAAACTTGCCTTTTGTGAGGAAAAAATATAGTAGAAAAAGCTGAACTAATTTAATATTAGAGAACATGGCAAAATAGTAGATGAGCACAAAGGTTTTATAAGTGGTAAATGATTAGGGAAAAATATTTGTGGGGGAAGGGATCTTTTTTCCCCGCTCCCCCCCCCACCCCCCAAATAGAATGATGCAGCTGGTTATAAAATACTACCATTCTGAACTCTCTGCACATCGAAGTGGCACTTTGGTGTGGGGAGAAATTCTCTCACAGGCACATCGCTGGCTGGCCCGGCTCCCCGGTTGCACTCAGCGGAGCCTTTGAAAAGCCTTCCTCCTCTGGGAAGACAACGAAGTGTCCGTTTCGTGGGCTTGTGCCACAAACAAAATTCAAAGTCCTGTATATCTTTCATCATAGGTTTTTAAATACTCCCTTTCCTGAGCAACTCAAAATAAGGGTTTAAAAATTGCTGCTATTTTGTATTTTCAACTTAATGTCGAGCAGCTACCTACAATTTTTACTTATATTTGCTTTTCCCCCTAAATTGCCTTCTTCTGACATTTTCCTCATCTGCTATTTGTGACAAATCATCAGCCAGATTTCCTGACTGACACATAGGTATTAGGTACAGGATAAACCTGTGGTATTCAAAGCAACAAGACGGAATTCGGTTTTAGTTAACAGTTTGGGTAGTAGATTTCGACAGAGGCCCCAAACGGGAGGGTAGCCTGCCCTGTCCTCTTGTCAGTATGGCCGTCGGGCTCTCCTTCTGAAAGGATCAGTTGCTCCTTAAAATGTCCTTACTTTCCTGAACTGCATACAGGCACGTTTCTTCATAAGGTCACACCTGATTGAAACAAGACAGTCTCCCAACACTGAACTTCCAAGATAATCCTTACCACTTTGTAAACCATTTATAGCTTTGAAAGTGTTAAGTGATTCTTTTGTTCCTCTTCATGCACGTTCATGAACTTCTGCTGTACCTTGGAATAGGAGTTACCACATTCGCATTTACTGTCTATTTTCTTGTGTGCCTTATGAGATGGCTTTTCTGACTGTATCTCAATCGTCTTTCTTTCTATGCAGGTTTATAATCAGTACAACTACTGTTTTCTAAAATACTATTCCACGAGGCTCGGAGTTTGTATTTCAATTACACTGACCAAGTAACAATGTATTCCGTTTTCAGGAAGTGAATATTTGACTGTTAACCCTTCCCTGTCTGCCCAGTGTGACCTGGAGCGCACGGACGTGACAGACACCCCTCCCCCAGACTCCATGTACAAACACATCCACACGCACATCTCCGGGTGGAAAGCAGCTCAGAGCGGGGAAGACACGGATGGTGTTCCTTTAGAACTGACTTTTCTTACTGTTTTAGACTTGTGTGTTTTGTATGACACCATCACAAGAAAATTTTATCCTTCAGATGAAGTATTTTATTACTAAAAGACAAAAACAAAAAAAGCTTAGAGGACACCGCACTGGTTCGAGTACAGTTTCCAACAGCTGTCCTTCCCGCGGGGCGCTGAACCGGTCCTACATTGAGAGTGAAAGTCACCACTGTACGTCTGCAGGTGGTCCCGATCAAAACTCCATCCTTTGAGCCCTAATTATGTCCATTGTGTTCGAGACTAAATCAGGGGTTTGTTCTAAAAGAACAATACATGTTTTACCATTTCCTTTAACGCTAAGGACAACTAATAAAGCATTAACACATTTTCTGTATTAACCATCATGCGCACAAGAAATACATAGTAAATAAGGAACCAGAAAACTCCTGGCATTGGATCATAAGAAGCTAGATGATTAGAATGTGAAAAAGATTTTACAAATGTAAAACTTTTATTTCTCTGTAGAAACTTTCTTCACTTTGCTGTGCAAGAAGACACTGCTTTGCTATATTTAAAATGGCTTTTTTAAAAAAGAGATTTATGTATTTGGTAAATGTTTGTAGTCAACAGTTCACACAAGAAGCTGTACACGGTTTGATCATGTAAACCGTTTGGCGGCACAAGCTGGACTTTGTTGCCATCCTTGAGATGAACCTTTTAAGAAAAATAAGTTAATCTCAATTTTTCCCTGAATGTGTTGTTTTTTCTTCATTATACAATAAATATTATAGTGAACTTTTTATCAAATGGTTAAGAAAATGCTAGAGGTTGTTGTAAACTATTTGTATCCTGCACTCACTACAGTAAAGACGGACTGGCTTTTCCTGTGTACTCCCGACTCTGTCATGTTTGCCGCCAGTCGTCCCCTCCATGCCTCCTTCTCCATTCCCTTCTCCTCCTGGGCCACCCATGGCCCCTCAGGACGCAGCAGGGACCCAGGGCCCAGCACCAGCCAGCCTGGCCTCGACTGCAGTAAGTGTGGGTCAGGTGAGCCCCTCCAGGCTCTGGGAACAACTGCTCGCAGGCTGCACTATTGGGGAGTGGCGGTGGGGAGGATACCGTGGAGCAGAATCTAATGATACCAAGTTGCATCTCTCGCATTTAGGGGGGAAGAGGATTTGTTTTACCCAAAAGGCATACCTCACACTAAGTGAGCAGCAGCAGAAGACAGATTTACTAAGTGAATTACTCTAAAAAATGACAGATGTGTTAGTCGATCTTCACCTTGTCAGTGGAAAGTGTTCTCTTCCTTGGACTGGCCTCTTAAGCCAACTCCTCACAGAGCAGATTCTTGCAGTCAAATTAAAAGCCAAATTTTTGTGCCGGTTTTACTCGCAGCTACAGCAAGGCTCTTATTAGTAGGTTTTGAAAGCTGGTTGAGTCCTGTGGCTAAAAATAGTCTAATCACAGCTGCAGCTCCTTAAAATCAATTCATTGTGACTTCGTAGTTGGCTCCCACGGACGGCTCCCATTAGGCTCTAGCCCACTTTGAAGCCCGTCCTGTGCCTGGCCGGCTGCTAAGTAGGGGCCCGAGCGCCACCAGGGTGCCTTCTCATCCCCCACATTAAGGGAGGGGTTTCCAAATAGGGTCCCGGGAGACCAGGAGAGGGGCCCCTCAGGCCGTCACACAGCTGACCAAAGTGAGCCCTGATCCCCAGCTGTCAGGGTATGAGCTGAGGACAAGCTCCTCTCCGCCAGCCCCCAGCCGATGGCTGCACACAGCTGGGGTGTGCCCCTTCCTGCCTGTGAGAAAGCTTTTGCACTCCAACTCCATCTGCGTCTGCTTCCCAGACGACCCAAACTGACACGCAGCTCACCCAGCCTTCGAGAACGTGTCCTAGACTGGAGTCACTGACATCATCTGCCTGCTTACTCGTACCAAAGCAGCTGAAGGCAGCTGGGGAAGAAAAAAATCACAGTTGTACTAATTGGTTTCCACTGTATACTCCTCCCACCTCTTCAAGCTTTTTTTAAACTTTACTTTGAACTAATTTGTAAGTTAGAAAAGTTGCAAAAATCTTAGTTTCCACATACATACCCTTCACTCGGCCTTGCCAAGAGTTAAAATTTACATAAACACCATGCCACTGTCAGAACCACGAAACTGACAGTTACAGGACTACCTAGCCCCACCTTCTGTCACTGGCCAGCATCACACTTCCCTGTAACTACCCCTCCAGCTGTGCACACCCCCAGTCCAGCTACAGAAGACAGCACTGCTTGCAGGTCAAGACCAAGCCTCATGTCCCTCATGTCCCTGGCCAGCACCACCATGCCCACTGCAGCTAGAGCTGGTCTGCCCAGCCGAGGACCCGCATGCCCTTCACCACCTTTTGTGCAACCTGATGCCTGTTGCCGACCTCCACTGCAGTATGCATGCTCAGCAGTAGAATGTGAGGTCCTGGGACAGCATGCTGACACTCAGGGCCTCTGCTAATGCCAGGGAGCCTATAGTTGACCCTAGCCCTTGCTACCTGCCCTGCACCTATTGCTACAACTTCTGTCTGCAAGTGACCTCTGCCACTACCTATGTGTCTACAGCTGGCCCCATGCAGTGGGGTATGTGCACACCATTGGCCCCAGCCACCAATGCTGCCTGCCCTGGTCCCTTGCTACTTACTGGTCCTAGAGGCATGGCTGCGAAGCCCAAGAGCCCTCACAGGCACTGCAGGCCCCTGCAGTGATCATCAAGTAATACACTGTTACCAATAGTGTGGACCCCAGTGGCTTGAGCCAAAGAGACATCATGCCCCAACTGGACCTACTGCTACCACTCACCCCTACATTTGTTGCCCTGCACCACTAGGCCTGGGTCACAACATGATCCAGTGTGCCCCTACCTGCAAGTGAAAGGCTTCTCTAACCAAAATCAGTCCATAAAGTCTAGAAGAGGGGAGGGTACCATGTCTCTCCCCAAGGAAGAGTCCCGTGACTGGACCCAAAGAAATGGAGATGCAGGCCTTACCCGACAAAGAATTCAAAATAACTGCAGTACAGATGCTCAGAGCTACAAGAGAACACATAAATGATCTAACAGTATGAGGAAAACAATACAAGAACAAAATGAGAAGCTCAAAGAGAAAACCAAAGAATACAATGAACTGAAGAATCCAATAGTTTCAACAGTATAGTTGAACGGATAGAAGAGCAAGGCAGTGAACTAGAAGGCAGATGAGTTGAAATTAAACAATTAGAAGAGCAATAAAAAAAAAAATAAAAGGAACAAAGCCTATAGGAGTTATGGGACACAATCAAAAGAAACAATGTATGTGTTACTGCAGTCCCAGAAGAGGAGGGAGAGAATGGAATGAAAAGATTATTTAAAGAAATAATGACTGAGAATTTCCCAGACATGGGAAGAGAACTGGATATCCAAGTTCATGAAGCTAATAGGTCATCACAAAATTTCAACCTGAAATGGTTTCCAAGACACATAAATGAAATGGTCTAAAACCAAAGACAGAATTTTAAAAGCTGAAGAGGAAAAACTTTTACTCTCTCACGCAAAGGAACCACCCATAAAGCTTTATGGACTTCTCACCAGATATCTTACAAGCAAAGGGATAGTACGATGATATATTCCAAGAAATGCTGAATGAAAGACCTGCCAACCAAAATGTTTTACCCAGCAAAGTTGTCCTTCAGAAATGAAAGTGAAATAATAAAATCATCCTCTGATGAACAAAAGCTGAGGGGATTCATTGCCACCAAACCACATTGTAAGAAATACTAAAGGTAAGGGTTAAGCATCCAACTGTTGATCTCAGGTCAGGTCTTGATCTGAGGGTTGTGAGTTCAAGTCCCATGTTGGGGTCCATGCCCAACTTAAAAAATATTTATAGTATAAAATATTATTTTAATAAGCCTACTTTAAATAATTTTTTTAAATTAGAAATGCTAAAAGGAGTTCCTCCAGCTGAAGCAAAAGGATACTAATTAGTAGCTTAAAAACATATGGCGATAGCTCACTGGGAAAGATAAGCATAGAGTCAGATTTAGAATACCTTAACACTGTTAATGTGGTGATATGCTAGTAAAGTTCACCAAAGATTAAAAGGCAAAAGTATGAAACCTCGGTATAGCTTCGATAGTTTGTTAATGAATACACAGTAAACAATGTAAATGGTCTCATCCAAAATGTAAAAAAGGGGGAGGAGAGGGCAGAGGTTTTTTTATATGCAATCAAATTAAATTGTTATTAGCATAAAATACACTGTGGTATCTATAAGATTTTTCATATAAACCCTTATGGAAACTCCAAAACAAAAATCTGCAACACATAGATGAGAAGAAGGGAATCAAAGCATACTGCTACAGTAAAAAGCAACCATAGGAAGGCAACCAGGGGAAAAGAAAAATGGAATTATAAACAGCCAAAATAAAATGGCATTAGTAAGTCCTTATCTGTCAATAATTCTCATAAATGTTAATGGACCAAATTCTCCAATCAAAAAGCAGACTGGCTGGCTGGATTAAAAAGAAATAGACCCAACTATATGCTACAAGAGATTCACCTCAGCTCCAAGAACACAAATAAATTCAAAAGAATGGCAAAAGATACTCCATGCAAATAGAAGCCAAAAGAACATGGGTAGCTATACTAATATCAAAGAAAATTGACTTTAAGCCAAAAATGGTTAAAAGGGACAAAGATGGTCACTGCATAGTGATAAGGGGGCAATTCATCAAGAAGACATAAAAATCATGAATATATATGTACTCAGCTTCAGAGCATCTGAATTATATTAAGCAAATTCTAACAGACTTTAAGGAAAAAATAGATGACAATACTATAATAGAAGGGGACTTCAATACCTTACCTTCCAACAATAGATCATCTAGATAGAAAAACAATGAGAAAGCACAGCACTTGAACTATAGACCAAATGGACCTAACAGACATATACAAACATGCCAGCCAACAGCAGCATAATACAGATTCTTCTTAAGTGCACACAGAACATTCTCCAGAATACATCACAGGTAAGTAAGTCATAGAAAAAAAATCAGCATATTTAAAAAGATTGAAAAATATCAAGTATCTTTTCTGACTATAGTGGTATGAAACCAGAAATTAATAACAGGAGGAAAACTGGAAAAATAACAAATATATGGAGACTAAAACACATGCTCCTGAATAAATAGGCCAAAGAAGAAATCAAAAGAAAAACAAAGAAGTATCTTGAAACAAAGGAAAATAGAAGCACAACATATCAAAAGCTATGCGATGCTGCAAAAGTAGTTCTGAGAGGGAAGTTTATAAAAATAAGTATCTCTAACAGGTACACATAAGATGAGAAGAAAGGAAACAATGATACCACTACAGAAAATCATTTATTTACAAATGCCCATATTAAGACACAAAAGAGAACATCAATAAACAACCTTACTTTACATGTCAAGGCACTAAAAAAAGAACTAAGCTTTCAGTAAGAAGAAAATAAAAAGATCAAAGCAGAAATAAATGGAGACCAGAAACATAACTAAAAAGATCAATGAAACTAAGAACTTTAAAAGAAAAAACCAAAGATTGAAAAAAATATTTAGCCAGAGTGACTCAGAGAGGGCTCAACTAAATAAATGAAAGAGGAGACATTACAACTGATACTACAAGAATACAAAGGATCATA